>NW_020948910.1:14206621-14582218 GCF_900497805.2 Vombatus ursinus | reverse complement strand
AAATTTTTGACTTCTCAACTTTCTGTGGTCATCAAAAGCATAAGGTATATATAAGGGAGGTCCAAGATTAGAGAAATCTAGCTGTGGAGTTTTAAAATTCTTTTATAGGTATATTTTCTATTTCCTGTATTCTTTTCTACATTTAATGTTATTCTGGATATTTGCATGAAAACAGGATTTAGGGTTGGTTTTCCCCTTCTAGGCACCTGCCAACCACTTTCTCAGAAGTAATAACTTTGTACCAAAATTCAGCCGGTATTGGTGGAAAGTAAGGACACTCAAAACAGAACACCAACAGTAGGTTGAGCACAAAAAGAGAGAACAAAGAGGAAAAAGGTATATCCTTTTAATCTAGAATATGTGATAGGCTTTGGAATCAAATCTCCTTTGTTGTCAAGAGAATGTGGACTATGGACTCGGTCATAAGGAAATATGCATGAATTAGCCACTGGAGTAAATAAAACATAGGGTTCCAAGTGTCTTGCCAAGATGGTAGCTATGAAGTTAGCTTATACCACTGGTACAAAACTGCAGCAAAACATTGGTGGTTTTATATCTGTATAAGGGCAAACTGGAAAATTTTACCTTCAGAAGCCCACCCACATTGGAAATTATCACTAACAGGTCCTGGTCTTGGCACACCACATACTGTGCCTTGCAAAAGTCACCTTGTATGGAAGGGCCCCACTCCAACTCATCCTGTAGACAATTACTACTCTTCCTAAAATGCTCCTTTGCAGAACTCAGGAATAAAAGCACCCCATCAAACACATAAGGCACATCTAAGGGAACCATCATCTAGTCTTGTCACTGAATCCTAAAGACCACAGACCACTTTCTATCTGACTTGCAGATGAAATTTTTTCCAATAGATATTGTCCCCCCCTCCCTCCCTCCCTCCCTTCTTTCCTTCCTTCCTTCCTTCCTTCCTGCCTTTTTTGCTTTACAATCACTGACTTAAAAACTTGTAGTTACCCATTGTGCCTATAGATCAGAGTTTTTTAACCTTTTTTTTTTTGCATCATGTACCCATGGCAGTCTGGTGAGGTATGGATCCCTATTTCAAAAAATTATTTTGAATGCATAAAATACATAGGATTACAAAGGAAATAATTATATTGAAAAATAATTATCAAAGTATAAAAAATTTCTGATATAGTTCATGGACCCCCTGAAATCTGTCCATGGAATCCGTGGACCCCAGATTAAAACCTGTGTTACAGGAGAAAAATCTAGACATCTTAAACTCTTCATTTCTAAAGCCAACTTCATTATTTTCCCCTCTAAACCCTCCCTACCTCCTTTTTTTTTCTTATTACTAGAGATGGCAACACCACCCTCCCAGTTCCTCAGGCTTGAAAACTAGGAGTCATGGTGGACTCCTCACTATCTCTAGCCCTCCCACTCCCCTACCCAATCTGTTGCTAAGGCCTGTCAATTTCACCTTTGTAGTATCTTGAGTACTCCCTCTTTCTTCCTCTGATACTGCCATCACTCTGGTGCAGGCTCTTAATGTCCTTATACCTGGACTATTGCAACAGTCTGCTGTTTGGTATATATGCCACAAATAATGTTTCCACAAGTCTCTCCACACTCCAATCCATCCTCCATTCAGCTACCAAAGTGATTTTCCTGAAGCACAGGTCCAGTTATCTCATATACCTCCCTCTCCCATCCCCCACCCCACTCAAAAAACTCCAGTGGCCCTCAATCACCTTTAGGATCAAATAAAAAATCTATTTGTCATTCAAAGCCCATCAAAACCCAGTCCCTTCCTACCTTTCCAGTCTTCTTACTCCTCTCTGTATACTTTGATCCAGTGACACCAGCCTCTTGGCTATTCCATGAACCAGGACACTCCATCTCTCAGCTCTGGGTATTTTCTCTGGCTGCCCCCCATGCCTGAAATGCCCACCCACTGGCTTCCTTTAAGTCCTAACTAAAACTTCATCCTCTATAGGAAGCTTTTCCCAATCCCTCTTAATTCTAGTGCCTTACCTTTCCTAATTATTTATTTATCCTGTATATAGCTTGTTTGTACATATTTATTTGCTTATTCTCTCCCCCCACCCAATTAGAATGTGCCTCCTTGAAGTCAGAGATTTCTGTATCCCCATCACTTAGCACAATGCCTGGCACATACCAAGTGCTTAATAAATGTTTATTAACTGACTAAACAGCACCTGGCATTTGAGGATCTTCACAAGTTTAGCTTTATTTACCTCTCCAGTTTTATTTTCTAACTACTGCTGCCCTACATGAACCCTCTGCCACAGTTATACTGGTGCATTTATTATTCCACAAAAGCAAGATGGCATTTCGACTTCTGTGACTTTGTTCACATTACTATCCCTGCTTGAAATGCCCACTCCTCCTTGCTTTTTATTGTAAGTCCCATCTTTCCTTCAAGGCCCAACTTCAAGACCCCAATAGCGACAATTCTTGGTCCTCTCTCTCCTTATTCTGACTTTCTATAGCACTTACTATCCATACCATATTCTCTCTCATTTTAATGATAAGCATTTAATAAATAAGCATTTAATAAATGCTTATTGACTGAATTAATGAAATTTGAGTTATTTTTCTCTCACCAATTGCTGTGCCTTATACCTAGTGTATTAAATATTGGCATTGGTAATGATAAAATAAGCATTTTTTTTTCCTAGGTGCTATTTCTTGAAGTAGGGAAACTCCCTCTCCCCATGGAAATCTACAACTGTTCTCTGGATCTTAGCCTTAGAGGGAAGCCTGGGGGATGGGACTTTGAAGTGACTTTCCATTGCCAGGATGTTGGAGAAGTGGGCCCTGAATCCAGGTCTTTCTGACTCTAAAGCTGGTCAGTCCTCCATCTATCAAACCATGCTACCTCTGTGACTTGCCTGCTGATCTTTTACTTCCCTCGTGAATACACCACGGTCATTCTCACTTCATTGCATCTGCCTGAATGCCTTCCTCTTCTCCTTCCTATCCAGCCTTACTCATCCTTCAAGATCCTACTAAAACATCATATACTCTATAAGACCTCTTCTCCCCCCAACCCTACCCACAAATGACTCCAAACAGCATTGATTTCTGCCTTTCTATTCTCAGTTTTTCTAGACTGTACCACTTATTTGGGAACATACTGGAAACTTGTGCATTATCTTGTATTTTTTAACAGTTTCCTGTGCGCATGCCTTATCTTTCCTGCAAAATTATAAGTAACTTGTTGGCCAGGACATATCTTATTCTTTTCATGTATGATAAGAGCTTATGTAGTACTTGTAGCTTCTTAAATCACTTTCCCATGCATTATCTAAGCAAAAAGTATATTCTTGAACTGAATTGAACTAAGTCAACCTTGATCCAGTCACTTTATCCCTCTGGGCCTCAGTTTCCTCATCTGTAAAATGACAGGGTTGGCTTAAGGGACTGCTGAGACCCTTTCCAGTTCTAGATCTATAATCATATGAATTGAATTGACAGAAATCTAGATAGAAGACTCTTCTAGTTTTCATGAAAATATAATCTTTCCCCACTTCCTGTCAGTGTAACTCCATCCTCACTATGTCTCCTTTGGGTTTATAGAAGACCCTTAGGGGACAACTATTACTGAGTACATTGATAATATTAGAAAAGGGTTTTGATATTTTCAGTAATCTCAACTGGTCAGAAACTATTCAAATTAGTTTTGGATTTAGTTTGATAACTCATTGAAGAGATACTCAAGGCAAATCTTTTTACCTGCTGAACTTCCAGATCTTCTTCCCTACAAATCTTAAGGTCTCACTTTAGAGCTGGCCATCCAAGTGCTAAGAACCAGGAGGCCCAACACTGTTGCTGTATGTAAACCATTAAATTTAAATAACCCAGAATCTTAGGGAATATTTAGTGCAATACTCTCCTTTCAAAATGTATTTTCACATACATTATCTCATTTGTTCCTCACACCAACCCTGTGATGTAGGCAGTGTATATATCAATATCCCCATTTTACAGATGGGGAAACCAAAAAACAGGGAGATGAAGTGGTAGTCATGTCTAGAATCCAGGTCTCCTGACTCCTCGTTCTTTCCACTCTACTATGCCATGGTTATTCCCATCTCATCACTTCTGCCTGAATGTTCTCCCTACTACTTCTCAAAACTCAAGAGTTGTGGAAATTACATGTCAAAATTGAAGCAGGGCCTTCAACTGTTGATCTGTGGATTGCATGTAATCCATTAGATGAGATTATGACCCTCTTGCAAATTTCCTCTTGAGTAAATCTCTACTTGTTAAATCATTTCAGTCATGTCCAACTCTTCGTAATCCTCTTTGGGGTTTTCTTGGCAAAGATACTGGAGTGGTTTGTCATTTCCTTCCTAATTCATTTTAGAGATGAGGAAACTGAGGCAGATAGGGTTAAGTGACTTGTCCAGGGTCACACAACTAGGTGTAAGGCTGGATTTGAACTCAGGTCTTCCTGACTCCAGGTCCTGCTCTCTATCCACTAATGCCACCTAGCTGCCCTCAACCTCTACTATATAATGGTAAAAATGTTTTGAGTTTAATTTTAATTTTGCTGTCCTTTCTTATACCATCAATAAAGATAATTTCATTTGTAGTTGATTCCATTGTTTTTAATCATCATTTGTGGAGATAGTGCTTCACAAAGTCTGTGACGACAAAAAAAAGTGTACAGATTTAATCTCTACGTGTAATTTTCAATTTTTCCTCATGGTATTTGTTATAATAGCTTTAATTACAACTTAGTTTTAATGGCATTGCCTTCATACACATTCATACCATATCTTTCTACCATACAAAGCAAGGGGCTGAAAGCCTCAGAGAGAAAGAGTTCATTCCGCAAATATTTACTGAGCACTTACAGTATTATATGCAAGGTCCAAAGCACTGGGAGAGGGGCAGCTAGGTAGTAGAGTGGATAGAGCACCGGCCCTGACATCAGGAGGACCTGAGTTCAAATTTGGCCTCAGACCAAACACTTGACACTTACTAGCTGTGTGACCCTGGGCAAGTCACTTAATCCCAATAGCCAAAAAAAAAAAAGAGTCCAAAACACTGGGAGGTTAAAAGAGCTGAGTTCCAGGCCCACCAATGCCAATTATTAGCATTGTGACCTTGCGAAAGACTTCTAACCTCTTTGTCCTTCAGTTTCCTTCTCTTTAAAATGGAGGTAATAATACATGTACATCCTAGTTTATCACATTGCTGTGAAGATTAAAATGAGAAAAATGTAAACATTGTAACCACAGATTGCTATATTATTATAATTTTGTATCAGAGGTTCCCTCTTGATACAAAGAGCCTAGGTATACTTTGGAAAACTTTTCATTTCTCCACATCATTGCCCCCATTCAGAAAACAGAGGCAACCTCCACCCCATTTTTAAAATATTCTTCACTTCCTAATTCCCTGTTGGCTCAATTTGACCTCTTTTTTTTTCCTTTTTTTACTAATTAATTTATTTTGAATTATCAACAATCACTTCCATAAGCTTTTGAGTTTTAAATTTTTCTCCTCCTCTCTCCCTACCTCCCTCCCCAAGATGGCGTGCAATCTGATATAGGCTATACATATACATTCTTATTAAACATATTTTCACATTAGTGATGTTGTAAGGAAGAATTAGAACCAATAGGAAGAACCACCAGAATGAGGAAGCAAAACACAACAGAAGAAAAATATAGCAAAGAGTATGCTTCGATCTGCATTCAAACTCCACTGTTCTTTCTTTGGGTGCAGGTAGCATTTTCCATCAAGAAGCCTTTGGAGAATCTGACCTGTCTTGCAGAGCATCTGAGTGGCACATCTTCTACCTGTGTCTATACTTCCCACGGGTCTAGTGACTCAGAAGGGTACCCCAATCTCTCTTCTATTATCTCTCAGCCCACTACAATCTCTTATTTTCAGAAAACTGTTTCCTAGATATCTGGAGGGAGGAGGAGTAACTTCACACCCCTCCCCCAGCACTACTGCACGCCTGGAAGAGAAACTTGTCATCTACACTATACAGTTATTGTTATTTATTATTATCATCATTAATATTATTATAATCTAATAATAAGGCGCAGTTGTTGGCTTTTTTAAATAGTTTTTTTTCCCATGATCTCTTCGACCATCCTGTTTACTAAATGAAAAATTTAAGTTACTCTGTGGGACAGGATGAGGGGCGGAGAAAAGCCAAGTAGATGACACTTAGGTGGAATCATGCGTATGATCAATCCAACTTGCCATGTGAACCACAAGCACTGTGTTTATAGTGCAGTGAATCTTCTATAGAGATGAAAAGTCCCAACACCAGAAAGCAATGCTGTATTGTGAATAATCCGAAGACAGAAAAACCACCAAAGGGTATTCTTTGAAGAAAAATACCTACTTGGCCCATGAAGGATCTGACCACATATCATTATGAGTCATAGTAAAATGGTTCCTTGTGATTCATCTCTACTTATTTTTAAAAGTGTGATAATTATCTTTCATGCTTAAATTAAACTTTTCTTATTTCCAAAAACTTAAAAAAAAAACACCCTTGGGGCTGGGTTGGATTTTTATTCCACTTGTTTAATGTAAATACATTGAGTCTTTTAAGTCTCTCCTGAAACTTGATTACAGGATGTATCACTCTTTCCATTATAAATCCTGTTTTAAGAGGATTTCAAATTATTTGTCCAATTTCACACTGTCCTGAAACTAAACCACAGAAATCAACTTCTAAACAACATTACATTTTGAGGAGATGAACTACAAAAATTATCTAAAATATATTGTCATTAAAGGAAAAAAAAGTATGTGTTTTTTTCTTATCTTAGTGAGAATAATTGTAAGTCAATATTATTTACCTTAAAATAAGCAAATTTTGGTTTGTGAATTAGCTGTGGAGTTTAATAATTTTTTTTAAGCATGGAAATTTTAAAGGGAGATTATGTCTCTATGTATATGCATATATATACACACATCATACTCATTTATATAATATATATGTATATATATGTACATACAAATACAATAACCTTAAAACAATATCAAGTACAATAGATTTAAAACTGATGTCTAGATTTGTGCCCTCACTACCAAACTTAACTTTCTATGAGTGAATTCTCCAACTGGCTAATTACAATACAGTTGAATTCTCCAGTAACTAAATATTTCTGTGAATTTCTTTAGTGGAGACAAAATAAATCAACTGCTAAATACCATATTCCTACCCCTCCTCAAGCAAATGGCATATCAAAATCCTAAATCTTTTCAAGAGCAAAGATCTTCCCTGCTTCTCTTGTACCCCTTCTAGTATTCACAATGCTGGGGATATGGTAATTGTCTGATAAATGTAAATTGAACTGAAATCAAGGGGAAATAAATGTAGAGATGAGGATCTCTGTGTGTGCCTTAACTTCCTCTTCTGATCTAGTGATCAGAAAATCAAGCTTTGTGAAGAACTTAGCTACTCCTCTAGGATTTTACTCAAGTCAATTTTTTGCCTCTGACAGTTTTCTTATTTCAGAAATCAGTGTAACAATTTTTGCACCTATTAACCTGGATAAACAGTGATGCTGGGCATTCTTATGATGTTTCAACTTTGTTGAAAGGAAAGACAAGTTGAAAGTTTAATGAAAGGCAAGTCCTATAAGCATACAAAATGTATGCAATATAATTCTAGCAAATTCTACAAACTATATTTATGAAGGGGAAATAATATGAAATGACTGGAAAGGTAAATGGAAACCAGGTTGTGAAGGGCTTTAAATGCCAAGCTGAACTTATTTTACTTATGAAATCAGCTGATACAGTGTGTAAAATGACTGAGTTTGATCAGAGATTCCTTCACTAGGCATGTATTGTTAAAATCTCCCAAAGCAGACTTTTTATAGCTCCATGACCTTCACAGCTATGACTTGTTATTTTTATATGTATGCATACGTGAACATACACATACACACATATATACCCACACTCATGTATACAGATATATGTGTGTGTACATATAGTGTATGTATATGTGTGTAGGTATATATGGGATTATTTCAAAATAATATGATTGTGGAATTGTGAATTGTAAAATATACTATTGAAGAAAACATTCTTTTTTTTAATAATAAAATCATTTGGATCAGAGATTTAAAGAATCTCAGAGCTGGAAGGAATTTTGGAGATCATTCTGAAGTATGCATAAATCCCCTCCATCTCTTGCCCACTGAGTGACTGTGCTGCTTCTACCTGAAGATCTGTAATACAATGGGGAACTCTCTTCCTCTTAGATTTTCTCTTACTGATCACCTTTCTCTTCCTCACATTCAACAGTCTGTGTCCCCTCTTTTTGCCTTTTCACTGACTGTGAAGAGTGAAATTCCATAACTAGAATTCTCTCTCCCTTGACCTCCACCTCCTGGCTTCCTTGGCTTCCTTCAAGACTCAGTTCAAATGTCATCCTCCTAAAGGAAACCTTTTTACCTCCTTTTCCCCTCCCTGCCCACTGCCTTCCCTTTGAAATTACCTTCTATTTGCTATGCTTATATTTTACAAATATAGTTATCCCTTCTACATAGCGACTTTCCCCATCACAGTTTTGGTATGGATTGGCATAAGAAATTAAATGAGAATTTTTTGGGAATTTTGTGGAAGCCACAGATGACATGCGAAGAACAGCAGATGACACAGAAAAAGTTTAGAAACTCAGAAATATATAATATATATGTATATATAATATATATATAGGATTGTATAATGCCAATTTAAATTTTACAATAAGATACTATAAACATCCTATAAAAGAAAGAGAAAAATTTAGACTTCTTCTCTGATATGAATGGAGGGCAAAAAAATTTATGTGGATTTTTCACAGCTATGATTGTTAGAAAGTTCTTCCTTATAGCAACTTGAAATTGACCTCCTCCTATTAGTTTTAATTCTCTCTGGCATAGGTGGCATTGCCCAAAGTTAGTGCACAGGAAGGAGTAGAAGTAGAAAAAAAGCTACGAAGAAATATTTCAACTACCTGGATATAGTCAACAGGCAGAGAGCCCTATGAAGCTGCCAGGTAGGTGGTACAGCTATTGCAAATAGCAGTGCACCTGGGGGTTGAGCCAAGATGGCGGAGTAAAAGCAGTGACTTGATTGAGCTCTCCCTCAAACCCCTCCAAATACCTGTAAAAATGGCTCTAAACAAATTCTAGAGCAGCAGAACCAACAAAAATACAGAGTGAAACAAATTTCCAGCCCAAGGCAACCTGGATGGTTGATTGGAAAGGTATATTGCACCAAGTGGGGAGAGAAATGCAGTTCAGCATGGGCACCTAGGCAAAACAGGCCTCAGTGAACCTGGAGCAGGCCTCAGAGGACTGAATCATGGGCAGCTTTGGCAGTTTCTAGACTTCTCAACCCATGAACACCAAAGAGAACTTAGACGGTCAGTAGGAAAAGTCTGTGACCCTGGTGAGAGAGACGCTTGGTCCCAGCCTGGCAGCTGCTTTTGGAGCTTCTGGCCCACAGACTGAGGGGGAATTGAGTGGCTGATCAGAGTGGGATTGCAGGACTTCTTTGCTGGTGCTGAGGCAGGATTCTCTTGCTTTGTCCATGCTTGGATCTGGGTCATAGTTCTGGGTGGCAGTCCTGGGGTGAGGAGAGTGCTGGCATGGTGGAGCTTGTAGTGGCAGTGGAGAGGGAATCCTCCTCACAGCTCCAAGGCAGAAAAGAGTGCTTGTGGTCACTCATAGACCAGAGCACAGGCCAGGAAAGAAATAAAAACCTCACTCTTGATCGTACCACCTTGGAAAAACTGAAAACTTACAGGTCCCTAGAAGTATCTATGAAAACAGCTACACAAAACTCCTGAAGCTTGGGACAGTACATTCTCCACATTGGAAGCAGACACCTCCCTAAACAAAGAGTTTATAACTCAAGTAATTGGGTGGGATCATGAGCAAACTGTGCAAAAAAAGTCAGACCATAGAATCTTTCTTTGGTTACAAAGAAGACCAAAACATACAACCAGAAGAAGACAACAAAGTCAATGTTCCTACATCCAAAGCCTCTAAGAAAAATATGAATTGGTCCCAGGCCATGGAAGAGCTCAAAAAGGATTTTGAGAAGCAAGTAAGAGAAGTAGAAGAAAAACTGGAAAGAGAAATGAGAGTGATGCAAGAGAATCATGAAAAATAAGTCAACAGCTTACTGAAGGAGACCCAAAAAAATACTGAAGAAAATACACCTTAAAAAATGGTCTAACTCAAATGGCAAAAGAGGTCCAAAAAGCCTTAAAAAGCAGAATTGGCCAAATGGAAAAGGAAGTCCAAAAGCTCACTGAAGAAAATACTTCTTTAAAAATTAGAATGGAGAAATTGGAAGCTAGTGACTTTATGAGAAATCAAGACCTGTAAAACAAAACCAAAAGAATGAAAAAAATAGAAAACAATGTGAAATATGTCATTGGAAAAACAACTGACCTGGAAAATAAATTCAGGAGAGATAATTTAAAAATTATTGGACTATCTGAAAGCCATGATCAAAAAAGAGCCTAGGCATCATCTTTCAGGAAATTATCAAGGAAAATGGCCCTGATATTTTAGAACCAGAGGGTAAAACAGAAATGGAAAGAATCCACTGATCACCTCCTGAAAGAGATCTCCAAAGGAAAACTCCTAGGAATATTATAGCCACACTCCAGAGTTCCCAGGTAAAGGAGAAAATATTGCAAGCAGCCAGAGAGAAACAATTCAAGTATTGTGGAAACACAATCAGGATAACACAAGATTTAGTAGCTTCTACATTAAGGGACTAGAGGGCTTGGAATATGATATTCTGGAGGGCAAAGGAGATAGGATTACAACCAAGAATCACCTACCCAGCAAAACTGAGTATAATCCTTCAGGGGAAAAAATGGACATTCAGTGAAATAGAGGACTTTCAAGCATTCTTGATGAAAAGGCCAGAGCTGAACAGAAAATTTGACTTTCAAATACAAGACTCAAGTGAAACATGAAGAGGTTGAACTGTTTACATTTCTTCATGGAAAGATGATATTTGTAACTCGTGAGACCTTTGTCAGTATTAGGGTAGTTGAAGGGAAAAAATTATATGTATGTATATACAGATAGATAGATAGAGGGCACAGGGAGTTGAAGATGAAGGGGTGATATCTGGAGAATAAAATTAAGGGGTAAGAGTGGATTATACTGGGAGAAGGAGAAAGGGAGAGATAGAATGGGGTAAATTATCTCACATAATACAGACAAGAAAAGACTTTTACAATGGAGGGCAAACAGGGGAATGAGTGAATCTTATTCTCATTGGATTTGGCTAAAGGAGGGAATAACATACATGCTCAATTGGGTATGGAAATCTATCTTACCCTATAGGAAAAGAGAGGGGAAGGG
The DNA here is from genome assembly GCF_900497805.2 of Vombatus ursinus. Classification (NCBI taxonomy): domain Eukaryota; kingdom Metazoa; phylum Chordata; class Mammalia; order Diprotodontia; family Vombatidae; genus Vombatus; species Vombatus ursinus. Next base: position 14,570,864 of record NW_020948910.1, on the reverse strand, counting down.
ACAAGAGAGCAGGGAGATGATAGAGGGGAGGACAGATTGGGGAGGGGGGTAATCAGAGCAAACAGTTCTAAGGAGGGACAGGGTCAAAAGAGAGAATAGAATAAATGGGGGGTGGGATAGGATTAAGCAAAATATACTTAGTTTTTCACAACACGACTACTATGAAAGTGTTTTGCATGGCTACACATGTATAACCTGTATCAAGTTGATTGCCTTCTCAATGAGGGTGGGTGGGGAGGGAGGGAGGGAGAAAATTTGGAACCCAAAGTTTTAAAAAACAAATGTTAAAAAATTGTTTTCACATGCAACTGGGAAATAAGAAATACAAGCAATGGGGTATTTAAATCTATTCTGCCCTACAGGAAAATAGAAGAGGAAGGGGATAAAAGTGGGGGGTAAGATAGAAAGGAGGGCAGATTAGGGGAAGGGGTATACAGAACTCATGCCATCTTGTGGTGGGGAGAGGGACGAGATGGGCAGGAAATTTGGAACTCAAAATTTTGTGGAAGTGAATGTTGAAAACTAAAAATAAATAAATTAAAAAAAAATAGCAGTGTACCTGCCATTATTTTCACTCATAGAATCTCTTCTGTGGAACCAATTTATAAGCAGGGCATAAAAGTTGTTAAAAAAGAGACCACATTTTTGCTATTAATTGTGTGTTCAACTGAGAGTGTTCCCACTGGTATAAATTGTTTGTATATTGATTTGATGTGAAATAATAAGAGCTGGCTTTTAATAGTGTTTTAAGGTTAGCAAAGTGCTTTATACATACTATCTCATTCGATTTTCACAACAACCCTGGGAGGTAAGTGCTATTATTATCCCCATTTTCCAGATGAAAAAACGGAGGCAGACAGGGGTAAAGTGACTTGCCCAGTTAATAAGTGTCTGAGGCCAGCTCAGGCTTTTTGACCACAGATACAGCACTCTATTAGTTACCCCCTTTAGCTACTGGTGAAAGGTCAAAACTGCAATCCAAAGAAATCCTTATTAATCACAGTTATTTGGAAGTTCCTTTTCCTAGAGAGCCACATTTAAAAAATGAGCTTCTAATAAATAAGTCTAAACCTTCTTCCAAATGACAGCTCTCAAATTGTTTGAGAATGTTAGTCATTTCTTCCCTAAGTTTCCTCTCATTTTCAGTTCTTTCAACTGATACTCACATGACATGGTTTGAATTTCCTCAATCTTCTCTGGAAACCTGCAAGGTGGACAATATCTTTCCTAAGATGTGGCACTGGAAATTAGACAAAATATTCCAGAAAATTGTTTGAGGAGAGTAGAGTAAAATAAGACTATCATGTCTCTCCCTCTGGAAACAGCCTAAGATTGAATTAGCTTTTTTGACTGCTACATTACACAGCTGATGAATATTAAATTTATAGACTACTAAAATCCTTAGACTTCTCTTATGTAAACTGATGCCTAGATAATCTCCCTATCTACCACTTGTGCAGTTAATTTTTTGGATCCCCAAAACAGAACTTTACATTTATTTCTTATTAGATTCAGCTGATTGTTCCAACCCAGAGTTGTAAATGAGTCACATTTTTTCCCTTGGGACAAGCACCACATCTGACCCCCAAGACAATGGGAATAGAAAGCACCTTTATATTGGTGGAGAAGAACGCAGTCACCCTTTGGGACCTCATGGTTGCTATAAAGCTGTAGCTGAGAGGGGGGTTGCCCACCTCATATTCCATCAAACGGGGTGTCCTGTTTTAACTAATTTCTCCACATAACAAATAATAATAATAATAACAATAACAATAGCTAGCATTCCTATAACATTTTAAGGTTTGAAAAATGCTTTACAAATATTACTGTATTTGATCCTTACAAGAACCTTGATAGGTACTATACCCATTTCATAGATGAGGAAAGTGAGGCAGACAGGTTAAGTGGCCCATGGTCAGACAGCTAGTAAGTTTCAGAGGCAGGATTTGAACTCAGATCTTCCTGATTCCAAGTCCTGTGCTCCATGTAGCCACTTAACTGCCTAGGTGCTAAGGAAAATTATTTTTTTTTTAAGGCAATTGGGGTTAAGTGACTTGCCCAGGGTCACACAGCTAGTAAATGTCAAGTGTTTGGTCTGAGGCCAGATTTGAACTCAGGTTCTCCTGACTTTTGGGCCGGTTCTCTATCCACTGCACCACCTAGCTGCCCCAGAAAATTCTTTCATCATGATTGGTGTCCAAGAAGACTGATTACTGGGAAGTGACATTTTCTCACAGAGATAGTATCAGGAGGAAGAGTGAACACATAGAAGCAACAAGTAGAAAAGCATAAACATAGGGAACATGTGTGACTAAGGAATGTGCAAGGAGAGGCAACTTACAGGAAACAAACATTGTTATTTTTCAGTCATATCTATACACACATACACATATACATATATGCATGTATACATACATATACAATGTATATATATACAACATATATGCATATATATTTCAAATAATCCATAACCTGAACACCTCTTAATCTTTGCTATTTAATTATTTAGTATACAACCCAAGAGTTCATGCTTAAAAAATACTAACAGGTCGCCTTTCACATAACCTATTGTATATAAGACTATAAGTAACTGCCTGTGAAAATGTGTCACTATCACTTTGGATCATGCGTACCTTTTAATCTGAATATGTTCCTTCAGTGAGGAATCTTGAATAGGAATTCACATTTTCTGGAGTTTTATTTTTAATATTTCCATTTTGTAGATGAGTATTTTTTTTAACATTGGAAAGCAAAGAACTGTGCACAAATCCTTCCCAAAACATGTTTTGTGTGTTAAAAGATATTAAATATGAAACCAAAATTTCAAACTTTTTTTTTAATCTCACTCCTTTCTCTAGAACTGACTCCTCAAGCTAAGTGACTCAGAGTAGAACCAGCTTACTCTTTAAAGGACAAAGGAGCATAGCTGATCCCCAACCAGTCAATAATTAGAAGTTTTCTGGGTCCCATTTGTTGTCTTCATCCATTCGTGAAGATTGAGAGTATTATCATGTTATTTAGGAAATTCCTTACAGTTTTTCACCAGTTTATTTGCAAGAACAAAAACAAAAACCAAAACCAAAACCAAAAAACAAATCCCAATTTGATCAAGGACTGTCCTGCTCCACTTCTTCCTTTACAGAAGCAAAGTTCCCTATCACTGAGAGGGGTTTTCTCCCTCATACCTGGTTTGCTCCCTCGTGATACTCTTCACTATTTCTCCCTGTGCTGAGAGGTGACTGACACCTCCTAGACCAGTAGGAGTATTTCCTACTGCCTGGGGAATCAGGGCCCATATCTTCTATAGGCCCCAGGGACTCTAAAGGAGATGTTGTATCTCATCGGGCAACACTATGCTCTAAACTTGCTCCTTCAGCCTTGTTTGGTTGTTAAATTTCTTTGCCTCTGAAGAATGATTGGGAACTAGAGAGTGCCACCTTCCACTGTCCTTTGATCTACCTGGTACCTGCTTGCACTCTCTGAATGCCAGGGGCTTCTGTGTGGGCCCATTGACTCACTTATTTTGGCACCAAAGAGACTAGCTTTCTGGGCAAGGGCAAGGGACCAGGGTCAGAGCAAAACCTCCCTCTCCAAACCCAAACCAGGGCAGAACATGAGCAGCATAAGCCTTGGCCTCTGCCCCATTCCTCTCTTCTCTCACCCACTAACCAGCCAGAGAAAGAAGCAAACAGCAATTCCCATTATTGCCTCTGTTGAAAATCGCTCCAGATCCCAATTCTCACCCTTCTGTCCCTCCCTCTGCCCTATCACAGCTTCTACTTTGCTTTGCCTACCTCCTTCCCTGCCTTCTTCCTTGGAGGAATGTAAGTTATGTAGGCTGCCTTTTAAATTTCCCTTGAAGCAAATTTACCACCCAAACCCTAAATCTCACTTCCCTATTCCCAATTAGGGTTTTGTTGTTTTGTTACAATCTTCCTTTTTGGATCTCAGTTCTATTAACTAAATATTAAGCATCACTTCCAGATTCATACTATATATAATGTGATGATGGTTGCATATTTGCCTTTAAATACTTCGCTAGAAAATTATAGTCCTCCCTGGATATCATTTCAGGGAAGAAAAAATGGGGGAAGTCTCAAGGACACACTCTCTGACACAAATTTAATTAGCCTAGTCTGGCACCATAAATTACCCTGAGCGCCCGTCATCCTCCTTATGATGAACTTTGGCTATACCTCTAGCTCTGGCTCACTGCTTACAGCAAAGTATAGACTAATGGAGAAAGTCTAGAGTTCTCCATTCTTCAAGACAAAGAGAGCAGGACACCCTATCTTGAAATAAAATCCATCTCATTAGAGTCCTGGAAAGGGACACAAATTTACACATCAATCTAAGAGGAATATGAGCTTCTGTCAGGGACTCCTTCCAAACGTGGAAGACTCAGGGCTGCTTTGAGGAACTCTCACTTTGCCCCAAGGCTCTTTAGACTCCCACCTAGATGATCTGGAAATTTTGATATCTCACCTCTATCCAAGGGGAGTCCTTCAGCTCTGTTTCTAAGCACACGGACTCGCAAGGATCAAAGCCAGAAAAATTTTCTTTATGTTATTGTTGCTCAGTCATCTCCAATTCTTCATGACCCTATTTGGGATTTTCTTGGCAAAGATGCTGAAGTGGTTCGTCATTTTTTTCTCCAGTTCCTTTTACAGAAGGAAAAACTGAGGCAAAAAGGGTTAAGTGACTTGCCCAGGGTCACACAGCTAGTAAGTGTCTGAGGCTGGATTTGAACTCAGAAAGATGAGTCTTCCTGACTCCAGAGCTAGTACTCTATCCACTCTATCCACTGTGTCACCTAGCTGCCAAATTTTCTTTACAAGATATTGAAAACAGATCTTGGAACTAAGCCTATGAAGAATAAGTGTGTTCATCAGAAAGCAGCCTCAAAGAGTTGTACAATCTTAGTAACTTGTAATGCTATAGATTTTGCAGTACTACAAGGCAGTTCTGCAGAGGTTGGCCTTCTGTCTATGCAGCATTACTTCTTGTCTATAGCTCCTGCCTCCAGTTTCCCTCAGTAGATATCACCAAGGTTCTCCATCACTGCTCACTTCTAGCAGGTGGTCATTTCATTACCAGTCCAATCAATATCCTCTATAGCTCTATTGTTCTCAGCCTTCAGAAGATGACCTTTGTTATACTTCCAGGAGACGAGCTCCTTAACAGCTGACCTATTATCCTTAAACTACAGTTATCCCTTCTACATTGTGACTTTCCCCATTGCAGCTTTGAGACATCTTGGATTGGCATAAGAGGACACACAAAGACCAGAAAATGACACAGAGCTTATGACCAAATACTTAAACCAAATTTTACAATAAGTACTGTAAATACCCCATAAAAGAAAAAGAAAATATTAAGACTTATCTGGTATTAAGGGAGAGCTAAAATTTTTTTTCACAGATTTTCCAGATCCCTAGGGTGCAGCACCCGTAAACCGTGTGATGTGGAAGGGATATTTGTATTTTATACATACCAGGGGAAACTACCTAAAACAAATCAAAGCTGCCCCTGGGATCTGATTGATTGACCCAATGTGATTGGATCCTGCTTCCCTAATGCTCTTACTGGTCATCTAAGGGCATAAAAAGTCCTAGACACATGGAATCTACCTTGGGGCTGGTAGATTTCTAACGCCCATGAAAGTAATCTTGTACCCTGTCCTAATGATCAGACTAGTTTTCATATGGAGATGAAAAGGACTATATCTAGAGAAGCTAAGTGCCACTGTATCCTTGTTGAATAGTCCTGTCATGTTAGAGCAAAGTAAACCTCCTGGTGTTAAATGCTCAGTGACTTTCATGTACCTCACTTTGTACAAGCCTAAACTAAAAGAGTGCTGGGATTAGACCCAGCCTTCTTACAGCCTCAATCTCGGGCCTCAAACAGAATAGGTTCATTTGAAACTATAGGAATTTTCCCCCTTGAATTTCATAGGGAAACTGATGTTTTCTGAGCAACTCACTACTCTTGTCTCAAGACTTGATGTCCTTGGTTCCTTCAGGAACAATTTGCATCATATGAAGCCACTTTTCTGGTAGCTGTTCCCCATTCAGTACTCACCACTCTCCAGCTAAGCAAAGCCCATGCCTCTTCTGCCCTGAAGTCAGTAAAGTAGTGACAAATTTACAGCTATGCTAAAAAGAATAATGAGGGGGAAAAAAGTTAAGCTATTTCAGTGACAAGCTGGCCCTTAAGCATCAGAAGGTCCAAGCTCCTCCAAACCGGAAAATAGCAGGAGACTCTGCTCTTTCCAATTAGCACCAACCCTCTTCTCTCATAAAAGCAAAACTCACAGCAAACCACATGTAATGCCTGTTTTTTTCTCCTCTGTTTCTCCATCTCAAACTAGAGACATGAGTAGAGCTCAACACACCGAGAGGCTTCCTCTTTCTCAGATTTTGGAGGGCACCAGAAATAGCTTTTGAGAAAATAGCAGTATGAAGCTTTCAACCAATGAGTTTCCACTAGCTCCTCCAGTCATTCTCTAGCTAATTAGAAGAGCAACACCTTTCTAATCATCAAGTTCCTAGTAAAGCAGCTGAAGACTCAGCTATCTCAGCTGGAAGCCTTTTATTATTTCTGTACCCAGCATCTTGTGACTCCTGTGCTTAGATCACTCTCCTGCTCATATTCTGACTCTTTTGTCCGATCCCTTCTTCTCAAAACTTCTCTTCCTGCTGGCTTCTTAACTTCCTCTAATGCCTCAAATCAAAGCCTCTAGTTTAGTCAGTGCAGCTCATCTTTATTGTTGTTGTTGAATTGTTTTTGGTTGTGACCTTCTCTCCATGACCCATGATCTATCTTGGCAAAGATACTGGAGTGGTTTGCCATTTTCTTCTCCAGCTCATTTTACAGATGAAAAAATTAAGGTAAGCAGGGTTAAGTGACTTGCCCAGTAAGTGTCTGAGGCTAGATTTGAACTCAAGTCCTCCTGACTCCAGGCCTGGAGAGCTATCCATTGTGCCACCTAGCTGCCCTCATCTTGATCTTATGAGCAAAACTCAAGGAGCAATTTATCTGTAGGCCCTCAACAGTTATTTGATCTATACTTTTGTTTGTTATGAACTTGAAAACTCTAAAAACGGTAACAAACAAATGAACACACACTATGCTTGTGTGGCCTCCTGTCATCATTACCTCAGTCATAGCTATGCCTTCAAATACATCCTCTCAATATATTCTGTTCTCTAGTCCTCAGAATAGTCTGTATTTATACTCAATATTTTATCTGAAAAACTTTCTTCACAAGTAGATTTTATTATTTTTCTTACATGGATGTTCTTTTTTCTTCTCCCTTAAACAACAGGACTGTTCACATATGAAAGAGCAGTATTCTACTCAAAGATCAAAACAGGGCAGAAAAACGATTGAGCTGGACAGAAGTAAGGGGAGGTAAACTAGATAGAAGCAGAGTCAAAATCAAGTGTCTTCCAAAAAATCCAAGAAAAGCTTAGTAAGCAGCAAGGTTCATAGTTAAGTCAAATAAAGAGTTTGATTTCAAGCTAGGCAGATAGTGATCTCAATTATTTGTCGTACCTGCCAATGTCCCAGGCACCCATAAAACCAATGTCCTAGAGCCCACCCTTCAGACTCATAAAAAGAAATAAACAACTGTTTTCATCTGGGGAGTGCTACCCCCTGCTACTTGCCATCTTCTACATCCATAATCTTCATAGCAGCAATGGAAGCTTTAGGGTGGTAGATGTCTTGCTAGATCTAGTAACAATGTGTAGAAAAGAGCTTGTCGTGAGATCCCAATCTAAAATGTCAGTACTATTGCTGTTTATGTTATTTTATGTTTTGGTCCAGACCTATTATTTTTTGGTATGGTGAAGAAACTTTAAAACTAGAGTTATAGGTATTTATAGTCAGAACTAAATGTCTATAAAGGCATGACGCATCAGCTGGGGAGTCCATGTTTTATTGGTAGCAATGCAGAGGTTTCTCTGCAGAGTAGTTGTATGTCCTTTCTCTGCTTCAGTTTCTCCGCTTCAGTTTCTCCAGACTGTTTGCTGTTTCAGGGCAGGTAGGTAAAACCCTCCCCACTCACCCCCAAGTATTTGTAAATTCCTTTTACCCTTTTGATCCTATGGTAAGGCCATGAGCCATGAAATAGATTTCTAGTTCTAGAAAACACACATGAGTGTGCGCGCGCACACACACACACACACACATACACACACATACACACACACTTTCCTCATCTGTATAAGGATCTGATTTTGGCGATTTCTAAATTCCTTTCCAGTTCTGAATCCTAAAATCCTTTACCACAATAAGAAATGCATGGAAGCTAAGTTGTGGAGGCAGCAAGAGAGTAGATTTTGCAAATAGTTCTGTAGATTATATGTAATCTCTCTCCCATCCTGAAATTATTTGAAGCCAGCAGATAAAAGAAGAGAAATAACTCTTCACTCTAGTCAAACTGATCAATAGTCCTCCTGAACATACCTCATGTGTTTCTGAAGGGGGTGGGGCAGAGATCTCCATATTGTTTCCATGGCTGGGAATACTTTCCCCATCTCTACTTTTCTAGGCCAACTTGCCTAAATCTCTCCTTTACTTGAAGACTTAAGCCTATATGAATCTTGTTGGTACCTGCCAAGAAGGTTGCCTGGAATAAAACCCCTCTTGGCTCATGACTGGGCTCTCAGACTCCCAAGCATATATTTATCCTGCTCATGCAGGCTTCATGAGTTCTCACAAAACACAGCAACATCATACATGATGATCCCAAGAGATGATCACAAACCTTCTAATCTTCCTTCCTTAGTAGGCTGCTACCCATCCAATGATATTCTGTCTAAACTAAAATTCCAGTAACAGTAACCACTATCTACCAAAAAACGTACCCTCTTCCCCAACCCTAGTTGCTATATTCTCATTTACCTCAGTCCTACCCTCCTCCCTAATAACCCATTTCAGATCTGCCTATTCTTTCCAATTTGCTCTATAGTATATCTGTGTAATTGTGGTTAACAAACTTCTTCTAATCTTAAACTTCTTCCTCTTCTTTCTGAAAGTAATCAGTTAAGTTCCTTCTATTTCCACTTTGCTGTCTGGTTCTAATACATCTGTACAGGGTTAGTTTTCCTTCCCTCCCACTATTTCTTGAAATAATGTCCAGGATTTTTATTTAATAATGAATGGTATTTTAGGGTATCTAATTCTTAAATTATGAGGCAGGTAGGTGGTGTAATGGATAGAACTCTGGGCTTAAAATCAAGAAGACCCAAGTTCAAAGTTATTCACAGAAACTTTCTAGCTATTTGACCTTAGACAAGTCACTTAACTTCTCCTTGCCCCTGGAGAAGGAAATGGAAAACCACTACAGTATGTTTGCCAAGAAAAGCCCAATGGGGGGAGGCAGAGCCAAGATGGTGGAGTGAAGGCAATGACTTGCTTGAGTTCTCCCCCAAACCCCTCCTAATACCTATAAAAATGGCTTTAAACAAATGCTAAAGCAGCAGAACCCACAAAAAGACAGAGTGAAATATATTTACAGCCTAAGACAACCTGGATGGTTGATCAGAAAGGTATATCACACCGAGTGGGGAGAGGAGCACTGTTCCGTGTGGGCGCATAGGCCTCAGCAAACCTGGAGCAGGCCTCAGAGGACTGAATCACGGGGAGCTGTGGCGGTTTCCAGACTTCTCACCTGACGAATGCCAAAGAAAACTTAGAAGCTCAGTGGGAAAAGTCTGTGTCTGCTATGACAGAGAGAAGTGTGGTCCCAGCCCCAGTCCCCAAGCCTGGCCCTGGGGCGGTGGCTGCTTCCAGAGCTTTTAGCCCACAGACTGAGGGGGAATCAAGTGGCTGATCAGAGGGGGATTGCAGGGATCTCTCTACTGGTGCAGGGTTCTCTTGCTTTGTCCATGCTTGGATCTGGGTCATAGTTCTGGGTGGCAGTACTGGGGTGAGGAGGAGTGCTGGCATGGTGGAGCTTGTAGTGGCAGTGGAGAGGGAATCCTCCTCACAGTTCCAAGGCAGAAAAGAGTGCTTGTGGTCACTCATAGACCAGAGCACAGGCCAGAAAAGGAATAAAAACCTCGCTCTTGATCATACCACCTTGGAAAAACTGAAAACTTACAGGTCCCTAGAAGTATCTATGAAAACAGCTGCACAAAACCCCAAAGCTTGGGACAATACACTCTCCACAGTGGAAGCATACCCCTACCTTAACAAAGAGTTTATAACTCAAGTAATTGGCTGGGATCATGAGCAAGCAGAGCAAAAAAGAGTCAGACCATAGAATCTCACTTTGGTGATAAAGAAGATCAAAACATACAATCAGAAGAAGACAACAAAGTCAAAGCTCCTACATCCAAAACCTCTAAGAAAAATATGAATTGGTCCCAGGCCATGGAAGAGCTCAAAAAGGATTTTGAGAAGCAAGTAAGAGAAGTAGAGGAAGAACTGAGAGTCATGCAAGAAAATCATGAAAAACAAGTCAACACCTTGCTAAAGGAGACCCAAAAAAATACTGAAGAAAATAACACCTTAAAAAATAGCCTAACCTAAATGACAGAAGAGGTCCAAAAAGCCAGTGAGGAGAAGAATGCCCTAAAAAACAAAATTAGCCAAATGGAAAAGGATGTCCAAAAGCTTACTGAAGAAAATACTTCCTTAAAAATTAGAATAGAGCAATTGGAAGCTAGTGACTTTATGAGAAATCAAGACACTGTAAAACAAATCCAAAACTATGAAAAATTAGAAAACAATGTGAAATATGTCATTGGAAAAACAACTGATCTGGAAAATAGATTCAGGAGAGATAATTTAAAAATTATTGGACTATCTGAAAACCATGATCAAAAAAAGAGCCTAGACATCATCTTTCAAGAAATTATCAAGGAAAACTGCCCTGATATTCTAGAACCAGAGGGTAAAACAGAAATGGAAAGAATCCACTGATCACCTCCTGAAAGAAATCCCCAAAGGAAAACTCCTAGGAATATTATAGCCAAATTCCCGAGTTTCCAGGTAAAGGAGAAAATATTGCAAGCAGCCAGAAAGAAACAATTCAAGTATTGTGGAAACACAATCAGGATAATACAAGATTTAGCAGCTTCTATGTTAAGGGACTACAGGGCATGGAATATCATATTCTGGAGGACAAAGGAGGTAGGATTACAACCAAGAATCACCTACCCAGCAAAACTGAGTATAATCCTAACAAGGGAAAAAATGATCATTCAGTGAAATAGGGGACTTTGAAGCATTCTTGATGAAAAGGCCAGAGCTTAATAGAAAATTTGACTTTCAAATACAAGACTCAAGTGAAACATGAAGAGGTAAACAGGAAAAAGAAATCATAAGAGACTTATTAAGGTTGAACTGTTTACGTTCCTGTATGGATAGATGATATTTGAAACTACTGAGACCTTTGTCAGTATGAGGGTAGTTGGAGGGTAAAAATTAAATGCATGTATATATGGATAGATAGATAGATAGATAGATAGATAGATAGATAGATAGATAGATAGATAGATAGATAGATAGATAGATGGATAGATAGAGGGCACAAGGTGAGTTGAAGATGAAGGGGTGATATCTGTAGAATAAAATTAAGGGGTAAGAGTGGATTATACTGGGAGAAGGAGAAAGGGAGAGGTAGAATGGGGTAAATTATCTCACATAAAACAGATAAGAAAAGGCTTTTACAGTGGAGGGGAAATGGGGGAAAGTGAGAGGGAATGAGTGAATCTTATTCTCATTGAATTTGGCTTAAGGAGGGAATAACATACACACTCAGTTGGGTATGGAAATCTATCTTACCCTACAGGAAAATGGGGGGGGGATGACAAGAGAGCAGGAGGATGATAGAGGGGAGGGCAGATTAAGGAGGGGGTAATCAGAAGCAAATACTTCTAAGGAGGGACAGGGTCAAAAGAGAGAATAGAATAAATGGGGGGTGGGATAGGATGAAGGGAAGTATACTTAGTTTTTCACAACATGACTACTATGGAAGTGTTTTGCATGACTACACATGCATAACCTGTGTCAAGTTACTTGCCTTTTCAATGAGGGTGGGTGGGGAGGGAGGAAGGAAGAAAATTTGGAACCCAAAATTTTAAAAACACATGTTAAAAAAATTGTTTTCACATGCAACTGGGAAATAAGAAATACAGGCAATGGAGTTCGAGAAATCTATCCTGCCCTATAGGAAAATAGAAGGGGAAGGAGTTAAGAGAATGGGGGGTGAGATAGAAGGGAGGGCAGATTAAGGGAAGGGGTATGCAAAATACATGCCATCTTGGAATGGGGGGAGGGGTAAGGTGGGGAGAAAATTTGGAACTCAAAATCTTGTGGAAGTGAATGTTGAAAACTAAAAACAAACAAACAAATAAATAAAAAAGAAAAGCCCAATGGACAGAGGTCCATGGAGTCCTGAAGCATCAGACACAACTGAAATGACTGAACAATTCTTAAATTATCCCTCCTCAACCTGTTTTCCAAGTCAGTATTTTTTGTTAGTAGGTACCTTAACACTTTCTTATTTTTTCCCTGATCTTTTGACCTTGTTTTAATATTTATTTCTTTACAGAGTTATCGAGTTCTTTTTGATCCATTCTGTTCCTGAATTCAATTTCATTTTGTTTTCAGTTTCCAATTCTTTCTCTTCCATCTTCCAACCCCCCACCCCCAGTCACTGAGAAGGCAAGAAAAAACAAAACCTATTACAAATATGAGTAATCAAGGAAAACAAATGACTATACTTACCATGCTTAAAAAAAAAGAAAGACAAAAGAAAGGAAGGCAGGAAAGGGAAAGAAAGTCAAGGCAAGCAAAGGAAGGCTCCTGTAATTTGTTTATGACATTACTCCTTATGTCTCTCTTGTACCCATTCTGAGTTTGTCTTGGTATATGAAGCAAGATGTCTGTCTATTCTTAGTTTCAGCTTGACTGCTTTCCAATTTTCCTTATAGTTTTTGTCAAATAGTAATTTCTTGCCCCATTGGCAGGGATCTTTGGATTTATCAAACACTAAGCTATTGTGTTCATTTGCTTCTATATATTGTGCACCTATTCTATTCCAATGATCAACCTCTCTATTTCCTAGCCAAGACCAAATTGTTTTCATGATACGTACTTTGTAGTACAATTTGAGATCTGGTACTACTAGACCTCCTTCCTTCCTACTTTTTTTCGTTAATTTGCTTGATATTCTTAGTATTTTATTCCCCCAGATGAATTTTGTTATTTTTCTTGCTCTGTAAAGTATTCCTTTGGTAGTTTGATTGACAAAGAACTGAATAATTAAACTAATTTAAATAGTATTATCCTTTGTTATTATACTGGCTTGGACTACCCATGAGCAATTAATATTTCTCCATTATTTAGATCTATCTTCATTTTTGTTGAAATAATTCCTCTGTGTGTCTTGGCATATAGATTCCCATATTTTTTTCTGTCTGTGGTTATTTTAAAATATTGGTTTCTACTGTATTATTCTGATAATATCCAGAAATTTTGATGGTTTCTATGGGTTTGTTTAACATCCTGCAACTTTGCTAAAGTTGTTAATTGTTTTAATTAGTATTTGCTTTCTCTCTAGTGTTCTCTAAGTAAGCCATCATATCATCTGCAAAACTAATAATTGTGTTTCCTCTTTGCCTATGTTTATTCCTTAAATTTCTTTTTCTTGTCTTATTGCTATAGCTAGTATTTCTAGCATAAGGTGAATAATAATGGAGATAATGGACATCCTTGCTTTACCCCTGATATTGCTGGAGAGATGTCTAGCTTATAACCCTATTAGAGAGTATACCAGCTCTTTGTTTTAGACACTAATTATCATTTTAAGAAAAGCTCAGTTTGTTCCTATTTTTAAATATAAATATAATTAATATTTATTTATTTTTAAAGATTCTTTTGAATTCTAAATTTTCTCTTTCCCTGTTGTCCCTCCTCTGAGAGAGTGAGCAATATATCGATTACACATGTAAAATCATAAAAAAAACATATTTCCATATTAGCCATGTGGCAAAAAAAAAGGCAAGAAAAACTACACTTCAATTTGCACTCAAAGTTCATCAGTTCTTTATCTGAAGGTGGTTAGCATTTTTCATCATGAGTCCTTTGGAATTGTCTTGGATCATTGTATTGATCAGACTAGTCAAGTCTTTCACAGTTGATTATCATTGTGCTATCGCTGTTACTGGGTACAATGATATCTTAGTTCTTTATATCAGTTCATATAGGTTTTTTTGAAGTCATCCCCTTGTCATTTCTTATAGCACAATAGTACTCCACCACAAGCATATGCCACATGTGTTTAGCCATTCCCCAATTGTTGGGCGTTCCCTCAGTTTCCAATTCTTTGCCACCACAAAAAGAGTTGTTATAAATATTTTTTGTGCATATAGGTCCTTTTGCCTTTTCTTTGATCTCTTTGGGGTACAGATGTAGTAGTGTTATTACTGGGCCAAAGGGTAAGCAAGATTTTATAGCCCTTTGGATGTAGTTCCAAATTGTCCTTCAAAATAATTGTACCAATTCATAATTCCACCAAAAGTTCATTAATGTATCTATTTTTGCTCATCCCTCTCAGTATTTGTCAGAGTTGTTTTAATTTGCATTTCTCTAATCAATAGTAATTTAGAGCATTTTTTTCATATGACTATAGATGACTTTGATTTCTTCTTCTGAAAACTGCCTCTTCATCTCCCTTGACAATTTATTAGTTGGGGAATGTCTGTTATTTTTTATAAATTTGATTCAGTTCCTTACATATTTGAGAAAAGAAGCCTTTATCAAAGAAACTTGCTGCAAAATTTTTTTACATTTTTTCATTGTCTATGTTGCCTTTTAGGAAAATTTAGTTTCCCTGATTATGTCTTTTAATTAGGTCTATTTTTGCTTTTGCTTTGTCTGAGATCATGATTGTTACCCCCTGCCACTGTAGTAGTTTTTATGGTCATTTTTTTTGTTGTTTTACTTATTTTTCCAACCTATTTCTAGACTCTGAACTTTATGTTAAATGAGTTCTGCTCCTCTGGAGATTAAGTTATTTCATTTCCAATTAACTTTTAACCCTTTCTTCAAAGGTCTTTTATTGAATAATTTATTTCATTGTGGTCAGTAAAAGATGCGTTTAATATTTCTGTTTTTATGAGGGTTTTATACCCTAATACCTGTCTAATCTTTGTGAAGGTGTCATATATAGCTGAGAAATATGTATATTCCTTTATATTCTCACTCATCTCCAGGGGGGTCTATTAAATCTAACTTTTCTGAACATTTATTGAGGTCCTTCATTTCCTTTTTGTTATTTTTAAATTAGATATAGCTATATATGAAAGGGAAAATTTGAGCTCCTTCACTATTACCCTTCCTACTTGCAGATCTCTATCCTTCAGTCTCCCCAGAAACTGTGTTGTAGGTGGAAACCAAAACCACAAAGAAAAAATGCTGATTGGACACAAGCTCAACAAGCATTCCTGGAAGAGCTAAAGAAAGTGATCAGAGTGATAGAGGAAAAAGTGGAAAAAGAAATGAAAGTGATACAGAAAAGTTATGAAAAGAGGGTTAATAGCTTGATCAAAAGAGGCACAAACACACTGAAGAAAACAACACCTTAAAAACAGAATTGGCCTAATAGTAAAAAGAGGCACAACTACTTAAAAACCTGGCTCTTAGAAAGTGACGTCAGAAATTATTTCACCACCTCTATCCAATTATACATGAGTGACTGAATGACCTAGATTGTCATCTGTAATCTGTAGAAAAAATTTAATGGATAAGAGTAACATTGTTGATCTGATCCCCTTGACAAATGCACTATTTACAAAATGTGTCATTTTGGATTATAGGTAATCCAGAAAATGCTAAAACAAGCATAAAGGTAGATTATCACTGGCCCCATAAAAAGGCCAGGAATATCTTTAGGCAAGAGGGAGACCATGGTATTGTCCTTGGATTTAGTTTTCTTCAGGTGCTTCTTTCCCCCTTTCCATGCAGTAGGATATTAGAGCAGAAGAGGTGAATCAAGAAATCTGAGATTGCAGACCCTAAGGGCCCTTAGCAATTAATAGGAAGGTAGCAGATAAAATTAATTGAGCAGTTTTGCATGCAGAAATTAAGCAGCACGTTATATAGATTTTTCTAGTGCTAAACAAGAGTGGTTACTAATACAGAGGTACAAACTTCAGTGATCTGGAAATAGAGTTTTTACAAATAGAATCAACTATGAGGACACTAACTGGCTGGAAAAGGGATCTGGCACTGTTCAAAGAGCATGGTCTGGAGCAAAGAAGCTCTTTTTGGAAAGAAAAACTGATTCTAGCCAAGGTTCTCCAAACAACAACAACAGACTGACAGATAAATTCTTTATAAATGAATATATTAAAGCCTCTGCTTCCTAAAAAAGCTATAGCAGGGAAAGCTTGGGGGTTTTAAACTAGAATCCTTGAAGGGTTTATGCCTTCTCTGAAGAAGATATAACACCTCAGCTAAGGATTCTGTATGGTCAGAAGTTAGAAACCAAGAGGGACTTCATGACCACTTATCCAGTGGAGCCATGACTTGAGCCACTAGCAATAACCATGAGATCAGAAGGCAGCAACACTTGGCATATGCTATATGCTGGGCAGAGATTGGAGACCACTGAAGAATGAAGAGGATGAGAAGGACAGATAAAGCACAGGTGGCATGGTTTAGAAATGGCTGAGAAATTACATGGAGACTTGGTTCTGGGGAAGATAAGGCAAGAAGTCATCTTTAAAAATATAAGTAATTGTTTTAGCTGGGGCAGCTAGGTAGTGCAGTGGGTAGAGTGCCAGGTCTGGAGTCAGGAAAACTCATTTTCCTGAGTTCAAATCTGGCCTCAGACACTTACTAGTTGCGTGACACTAGGCAAGTCTCTTAACCCTGTATGCCTCAGTTTCCTCATCTGTAAAATGAGCTGGAGAAAGAAATGGCAAGCCACTCCAGTATCTTACCTAGAAAACCCCAAATGGTCTTAAAGAGTTGGATGTGACTGAAAAAACTGAAAAAAAAATTTTTTTTAGCAAAACATAACATCAAATACATTTAGGACAAGTTGCCAGTTCCTCGCAGAGTGTTTGGTACTTTGTAGGTGCTTAATAATGTTTTTTGATTGATTGATTGATTGAGGTGAGGACCCAGGCATCCTGATTCTACCAGTATTCTTGATTGGCTTCTTAAACCAATCTTAAGCCAACTTAAGCTACAGATTAGGTGATTAGAACAAATGCAGTCATTAGTTACCTTGGAGACTGAAAGGGTTAATGTCTCTTCCAGAATGCCTACTGTATTCCAAAGGAGAATCTGTCTGTTTTCCGTATAAAAAAACATTTTAAGATATTTCTCAAGAATAAATACTTGGTACACTGGTTCTCTTTGACCATCTTGAGAGAATTCCCATCAGCTTCGATTTAGGTTAAGCCGTCGTGGGTGTGTTAAAACAATTTTTCCTCAATGACTATACATGTAGTGAGTGTATTCACCTCTTCCTCAACAGCTCTAAAGGGATCTAATCACTCACATGAAGGATGGTTAATATCCTTTAGGTAAAGATCAGTCAGTTCCTCTCTGTTCTATATACTCAAGAAGAACAGAGCCCCTTGGAAAATGTAGCAAGTGTTTCCTGGATCTAAGCCAATTTATTTTTGATCTTCTCTTGATCTTTATTTTGACTAATCCTTTTTTTTCTTTGTGCTTATTCCTTTTGTTGATATGCCAAAATTCTGTCAGCTCTGTTTCCTTTCTCAAAGAGAGAGAGAGAGAGAGAGAGACAGAGAGAGACAGAGAGAGAGAGAGAGAGAGAGAAACTCCTCATTTTTGTTGAGTTTAATTAATATTCAGTCTTGTTTGCCGAGAGTGAATTAAACTCGTCTACACCAGCATCGACTCCCCCATTGGAGTCAAAATCGTATTTTGCAAATTATCCTGGCAATTAGCTCATCTTTATGCTTAGTGTACTTTCTCTTTTAAAGGATTTCATATGCTTCAGTCTTTTTTTCTTTTCCTTTTCCATATGTGTGATTAGGTAGAATTATTTTTTAAAAATATTTTTTCTCTTTCATTCAAAAATGAGACATTTTTCTCATATAACTCAATTAGTTAATCAACTACCAAAAAGCATTTTTTAATGTGCCAGGCATTGTTGGTCATTAGAAATACAAAGAGAAAAACAAAATGGTCCCTGCTCTCAAGTAATTTATATTCTATTAGTGGGAAAAAAAATGTACACATGTAAGCAGACATAAAAGGTATACAAAGTAAGAAGCTGCAATACAGTGGAAAGAGCATTGGCTCCAGAGTAGAAAGACTTAGGTGCAAATTCCACCTCTGTGAAGTACTATTCGTGTGACCATAGGCAAGTCACTTAACTTATCTGGGCCTCAGTTTCCTTATCTGAAAAATCAGGTAGTTGCACTAGACAGCTTCTAAAGACAACTTTAGATCTATGATCCTACAATTTCTGTTACTAAAGACAACATAATTTGGAGACAACAAGTTGGGTAGACACTAGTAATTCTCTACATCAATAATTATTCTGGTTTTTGAGGAGAGAGCCTTAATTCTAGCCTTAAATATGTCCTAAATAAAGTTGGAGCAAAACATAAGGCAAGTAGACATTAACCTGGCACTCCTGGATCTCTGCTTAGTGATCTGTCACCATGAGAATTTGCCTATCCTGCTTGGCAGAGGTGATCTTAACTGGGTCAGTGACCACCCAATCTCATGATACCTTATATTAATTGATTAAATCCACAGCTTAAGTGCTTTTTTTTGAAAAGTCTGTTTTCCAAAGGGATAAACAATCTGAAGCAATCCATCAGAGTTGTGAACTCAGCATTTCCAATTTGCAAGGGTTGCCTCCAAAAACCTACTTTTGGGGTCTGAGTTTGCAAAAGGTTCAGATCTCCTGAGTTTCACTTTGAGTGTCAGGTTCAAAGAAAACCCAAAAGAAACTCAAAGCAAAACTGAGCTGGACTCATCAAGTTTCACCTGACTCCTACCTGAAAAAGCTACCTCAGGCTCACTTGAAACTTGGCCCAAGCTTGCATGCAATTCAACTGAAATCCATCTCAGCTTTGCTGAAAGGATTGCAAACCTCCATGAAATATGCTGTGACCTAGGCCTGCCCTTCAAGGTTCTAAGAAAATTCACCAAAGTTTCCAACAATTCCAACTGGAGCTAAGATGGTTGTTGGAACCTGAAGAAGAGTCTTCTTAGAATATTGAAAACAAAAATATAAATTGCCTCTAGGATATCTTTAGACGTTCAATTGCATCCAGTATACTTTTCAGGTGTATTGTTGAATGAATGAATACATAAATGAAAGAGTATAAATTTTACATACATACCAATATATGTGAAGGAGGGGTGAGGCAGATAGAAAAAGAGAGAGAGGTAGAGAAAAAAGGAGACAGAGATATGGGGGGGGGAGGAAGACAGAAAGAGGGAGAGAGGGAGGAAGAGAGAGAGGGAAAGAGGAAGAAAGAAAAAGAGAGCAGAGAAAGAAGGGAAGGGAGAGAGCGAGGGAGGGTGAGGGAGAAAGAGAGAGACAGACAGACAGAGGCAGACAGAGAAAGACAAGGACAAAGAGAGACAGAGACAAGGAGAGGGAGGAGGAGAGGAGAAGAGAGGAGAGGAGAGGAGAGAGGAAAAGGATGGTTTCTAAATGTCAAGGAGATTGAGATCAGATTGCTGGGAAGTTTGGCCCATTGTTCAGCCTCTAGGTTCTTCTCTTGCCCCTACACTAAATGCTGCCAGTGTTTAGGTCATGTTATTTCCTGTTCATTATGAAGTGGCACTAGGAATCCTCACCATGTTGAATGTTAAGCAGTTAAGGAGATAGGCCAATATCTTAGCAGAACACAATGGGCTGCAGCTACATTTGTTTTGGTGTTATATCAGAAATAATACCAATGTCCTGGCCCACAAGACATACTTCCACATTTTCTAATGAAGATAACATTCCCTATTATGACATGCACTGGTTTCCACACTGTTTTTCTTCATTATTTAAACAAACTTGTCTTCCTCATCTCATCTCTTCCTTGGCCTCCACCCACTTCTCTCACCACAAAGCCTTACATGCATTTTCCTGATAATCTCCTTTCTCTTTCACCAGTTACACACTTCATGCTCAAGCTCCATTTCTTTTATTTCTTTGTTTTCCCACTCTGTTCCTTTTCTTTCTTTCTATTAACCCATCTTCAATTTGCTCCTTACAAGAGATTGTCTGAAGTGGACAACACCTCACCTGACACCTAGCCTTGGCTTTACGACATTTCCTGCTCTTCTCAATTATCTTGCAGCCCTCATCCCTCTACCCCACCTCATCCTCCTTTACTCCCATGGAAAGATTAAGCCCTTTCCTCTGTTAGTGACAGAAATGCAATTTCTCTCTCATTTCCTTTCTGAAATGATATTTTTGAACTCCTGATTTGACTTTATTGTATAAACCTGAAGTGAAAAGAGTTGAGCAACTATGAGTCTCTCTTCAGACAATACCACTAAAAAATATTTCATCATGACTGTGGGAAAAAAAATGACTTTCATCCAGAAGCCTACCCACATCTCTGGCACTGAGGACAGCTATACTATTTAGTTTTTTAGAACATATATACCCTAGTGTCAAACTTGGGAGTCCATCCATTCATTCATCCATCAATCCATCCATCTATCCATCTATCTATCTGTCTATCTATCTATCAACTATCTAAATATTTATCCATCTATCTCCTAACCTCTTAGCATAGACTATATTACAGATGCTAAAACTGAAATGATTAATTGAGAGCATACAATTTACTATGCCATCATAGATTTTGAATCAAAAAGGCCCTCAGGAATCATCTAGTCCAATCCCCCCATTTCACAAATGAGAAAGCTTCATGGTACAGTGGGTAGAGTGTGAAACCTAGAATCAGAAATGCCTCATCCCATCACTTTGGGCCAGTCACCTAGATAGATTGTTAGCAGCAGAGCTGGAATTCCAACCCAGGTTCTCTGACTATAGATCCAGCCCTATCTTTCCTACATGTGGCCTCTCATCATATTTGCCTATGGTCAGTTGGCTAGTTAGAGATGGAGAAGAGGTTAGCCTCCCAGCTTCTAAATGTAGAGTTGTAAAAGTCCTTAGCAGTCAAGTCAAATCACCAAGCATTTATTGAGCATTTACTACATGTAAGGCACTAGGCTAAGTGTTGAGGATACCAAAAAAAGGTAAAAAAGAAGAAGTCCCTGTTTTCAAGGAACCCACATTCTAATAAGAGAGAAAACATGCGAGTTGTCATAAAATCCATTTCCTATTTTAAGCATGAATCCCCTTTGCAGTGTTCTCAATGAGCGCTCATCCACACTCTGCTTGAACACCTCCAAAGAGAAAGAATTCACTACTTCATGAAGCAATGCATCAAATCTTTAAATACCTCAAATTGTTAGGTTGTTCTTCTTTGTGGTGAACCTTACTGTCATTTCAGTATTGGTTCTTGTTCTCTCCTCTGGACGCTGGCAGAGTCAGTCTATTACCTCTTTCACTTGATACTGAATATTTGAATATTTGATGATAGTAATTTTGTCATTGGTCAGTCACTTAAGTCTTCTCTAGGATAAATATGTCAAGCTCCTTCAAATGTGGAAGATGGAGTCAGGAAAGAGTTGGGTTTAAATCTCTCTTCCAATATTTACAATCCATGTGATCATGAGCAGATCTCTGAGTTTCAGCTTCTAGGCTACATAGTGCAACAAAACCTTCCATTTGAAGTCAGAGGACCAGAGGATTAAAATGCTGGTTTCGCAATTACTATGTGACTTTAGGTAAATTATTTTCACTACCCTGAGCATCAGTTTCCTCGTTTGTAAAACTGAGGGGTTGAATGGGCTGTAATCACCTCATTATGCTGCTTGCCCTTCTCAGGATATATATTTAGTTGGTCAATGTTGCCTTTAAAATATGATTCACAGAACTGAAATAAAGGAGAATAGAAAATAATAAAATGAATGATAGAAATAGCATCATCAAGGAAGAAACAGAGATTAATATTTACTTTCAAACTAAGTTTTAATTAGTATTTTTTTTAAATAGCTACAACCCTATACCATTTGATTGTCAAAGAGTATGAAAAACAAGAAAATGTTCATGGAGTTGTTGTGAAACAAGTGTGTGATTACATTGTAGACAGAGTTATGAATTAGAGTAAGCTTTTTGGAATTCAAACTGGCAATATACAATGAATTTTACACATTTGACCTAGGGTTCTCACTACTAGGATTGTTTTCTAAGAACAACAAAAGAAAATGTCACATAATGGATAGGCTACTGGGGTTGGGAGTCAAAAAGACTTGTTTTCATAAGTTTCATAACCATTCTCTGGTTCTTGTAAATGATGTGACCCTGGGCAAGTCACAATCTCTATGTACCTTATGCAACTCCTAAGACTTATCTACTGAGTCACAGACTTCATGTGTTGCCTGGGGTGAAGGGAGTTCCCAGGCTGATCAAATCATATAACCTTTGTGTATTCACATATCAAAAGGGGGAGGGGAGCTATCTATGCAAAAAAAAAGTATATATTCATTGTGGTTTTGTCTATAATAGTAAAAAATTGGAAACAAGCCTCTATCCAGTGATTGAGGAGTAACTGAATAAATTTGGAACACCTAAAAGATGAAGTATTACTATGCTCTAAAAAATGAAAAATAAAATAAATATTATGTGATAGCAAAGAAAGTGAAAAATAGCAAACTATATATTCAATTTTAAAAATAAATAGTTGAACAAAAGCAGATAATGTACAGCCAGAAAGGAGGTATCCTGAAGCAAATAAGATGTTATTGTTATTATTTTGTAAAATTCAGACACATTTGATCATGTTAACAAACTATAGTTTGAAGAACAGATTGGTTTTTTGCCTTTCTTTGTATCCTTAGAACTTAGCTTACTGGCCTGGTATATATTAGGCACTTAATAAATGCTGATTATATTTAAGTAAGGTACATGTAAGGGTAGTTCAGGGGCAGTTAGGTTAGATAGAGGGTCTGGAGTCAGGAAAACTCATCTTCCTGAGTTCAAAACTGGCCTAAGGCACTTACTAGCTGTATGATCCTAAGCAAGTCACTTAACCCTGTTTGCCTCAGTTTCCTCATCTGTAAAATGAGCTGGAGAAGAAAAAGGCAAACCATTCCATTATCTTAGCAAAGAAAACCCCAAATAGGGGTCACAAAGAGTCAGACAGGAATAAAATGACTGAACAACAACTAGAATAGTGCTCTTGAGGAGAGTAGTAATAGGAGCCATGGTAGTAGTTGAAACATTTTTTAAGAAATTAGGAACCAATTTCAGATTCCGAAAAAAACAAGTAGCAAATAGGGAAAACATACAAAACCTGGTTCAATGCAAGTTGCTAGAAAATCAGTTAGTCAATCAATAAGCATTTATTAAATGCCTGCTATAACAACATGACTTAAAGCTCTAAGTAGCTGACTTTATGTAGCATTTGAAGGTTTATAAAACATGTTTTACACATTCTCATCCGAGCCTTGCAACAACTCTCCAAGGTAGGTCTTATGATGACGATGTACGTTTTACACCACATTTTGTCTCTCACAGCCATGCTTTTGCATATGTCCAGAATGATGTCCCATTTAGCCATGCTTCTTGGAGGCTCAGCAGTGGCATTTCCTACAGGAGCCCTTTCTTATTCCCTACATTGTTGGAATTTTCTCTTTTTATTTTGAATACATATTTATTTACTTTTCTGTGTGTGTGTGTGTGTGTGTGTGTGTGTGTGTGTGTGTGTGTGTGTTTTAATAATATGTAGGTCCTTTGAGGGCAGGAACTGTTTTTATTTTTATCGTTGTATCCCCACTGCCTAAAATAGTGCCTGGCACCTAATAGTCACTTAATAAATGTTTATTGAATTGAATTAGGAATCTACCAATCAGAGAAGTTAATCCAAATTGCTGAGGTTCACCCAGTTAATATGGTTTTGAGGAGGGATTTAAACCTATGTCCTCCAGACTTCAAATACAATGATCCCTCGATGACCCCACACTATATCTCTACAGAGTTATTATTATTTTTGTTATATAATTCTCCTGGTCTTTTAAAATGATGTTCATCTAAAACTGGTCCTGGGGCAAGTCTACACTATTATTCTTTCTTTTTTTAATTTTTTAATTTTTATTTTTTTTTTAGGCAATTGGGATTAAATGATTTGCCCAGGGTCACACAGCTAGTAACTGTCAAGTGTTTTGGTCTGAAGTCAGATTTGACCTCAGGTCCTCCTGACTTCAGGGCCAGTGCTTTATCCACTGGGCCACTTAGCTGCCCCTACACTATTATTCTTTTACACTCAGGGTTTTACACACTATTTTCCAGGTAGATAAAATAAGATCTTTTTTTAGTTGAATAAAGTATTAGAATATAAGTTCTTCTTTTTAAGCTCTCTGAGAACAGCTTCAATACAATTTCTGTGACAAGTAAGTCAAGAGAGATGATGTGCCCCTTACTCTGTTTCATCTCCTTGGCTAGGTTTCTGAAAATTTTTCATTCAGTGTAGCTTGGTGATTATGAGGACTTTTGATGGTGATATCTATTAAAAATCATTTTAAGTATTCTTAAATTAATGTTATATCTTGGCAATTGAGTGTAACAGCTCAGTTTGGGATAACAGGCCAATTCTATTCCAGCACAATTTTTTGCTGGAATTCTCTAGGATATTTTGAGATCCGTATTTATGGCATGTGGATTTGTTGTTTGTCTGCCCAGGCAAGATAATGAGTTTCTAATGTATAATTCTAGCTGCCAGGTCATGTCTTTCTAGGTATTTGGTGTTAATTTTATATAGCCTGTAATGGCATAATCTCCACCATTTCCTTGTATGATTTACACTGAGTGCTAAGTTTAGCTTCCTTAAGGAGTGGATAGTTTGGGGTGCTAAAGACTTATGGCCATCATAAACCCCTCTGTTTCCACAAACAAATCTACATGATACAGTCATTTATTTGACGCTTTTCTGTCAATATATATGTGGCTGGATTCATGCAGATGTTGTCCATGGAGGACCTTTTGGTTCCTGCTCTTGGATTTTCATCATTTTGGAGGCTCAGTCCAGAAGTGAGCCACTTTTGTTTACTCTTAATGAATCTGATGGCATGGATCTATCATCAGTCTTTACTATTGCTTTGTGAAATGGTATCTGCCTACTTCAAAAGTATCTCTATAGGGGTTTCACAATACACACACACACACACACACACACACACACACACACATCATCCCATAAGTATATCTATCAATTGTCTTTCTCCTGTTTGGTGTGGATGCATTCACTTTTTTAATAGCTGTCACCATGATGGGCCCTAGATTTTGTTAATGCTATTCAGATTTTTGTTAGGGTACTTTCCAATCTGTTAAAATTTTGAAAGTGTACATTAAGAATGATGTTTAATAGGTATTCATTGCTTTATATACATTTATCCAATTCATCTTTGATTTCAGAATTTCAGTCTCTTAATCTTCTCTAGATTTTTAGGTCTGAAGTATCTTGATTGAAGGAGAGAAATATATTCATAGATATCATCTTCAACCATTGGCTCAATGTGATCTCTGTATTTAAACTCAAAGCCTGTGGTCTCTATCTTTGTTGGTGGACATTTAGAATTTTACATGTATTGAGGCCAAATGGCATCGTGGTATCATTGGGAAAAAATTCCATGCATTAGGGAAGGGAAAGTAACAATCATTTATATAGCACTTAACGTGTGCCAGGCACTGTGCCAAGCACTTTACAAATATTGTCTCATTTGATCCTCACAACAAGACAACTCTGTGAGGTAGGTGGTGTTATTATCCCCATTTTACATTGAGGAGTCTGAGGCAAGTGGTTTATCAAAAGTCTCACAACTAGTAAGTGTCTGAGGCCAGATTTGAACTGGAGTCTTCTAGACTCCAGGCCTAGCACTCTATTCGCTCTATCCATCCTAGGTGCCTCAGATGAAGAGTTTAATTTGTTTTTCAGTGGAGCCATGTAGACTGTTTTTTTTTTTTTAAAAAAGATGTTTTTATTTGTCTCCCTTTTTTATTTAGAAGTTATACTTTGATCTAAGATAAATGATAATGGATTTAAGGCTAGGCAGAACCATAATAAGCTTAATCTCTTCCTGAAATATGTCACATTTATGAGATCATTCTTGACATTGTTGTGTTGGTTGCATATTTCAATGGAGATCTATTTTCCTTGTGGATATCAACTACACTATGATTCTTACTATGTTTGGGTCTGTTTTATATGTTTACAGTATGTGAATAAGCCATGAGTACAGAACTGAGTCAAAAGTTTTGCAGCCAAGGTAGCATGCGTGTTATGGCACTTTCAGACAACTTGTTTAATAATTACTGAATTGATAAGTAGCTCTTACTTTCATGGGACTTTTTCCCCACATCCTTTCTGCTCCTCAGCTAACATGCTGTTTTCTTGTAAATGCTTATGCTTTTTTAAAAATATAAACTGTGAATATTTTCTATAAATTACATAAACATATAGTTGGCCTATACTTAGAGAGGTCATTTGTTCTCATCCCTTAATAATATATATGTTGTGCTTTCTGTTAAGCTTGTCTTTATTCCTTCAATTTCTCTTTCTTGTCTTCTTGCCATAGCTAGCATTTCTACTACAATATTCAATAATAGTGGTGATAGCAAACATCCTTGTTTTACCCCTGATCTCATTGGGAAGGCTTCGAGTTTATCTCCATTACAGATCATGCTTACTCTTGGTTTTACATAGATAGTACTTATTATTTTAAGAAAGGTTCCATTGATTGCTATGCTTTCTAGTCATTTTTAATAGTAATAGGTGTATTTTGTCAAAGATTTTTACTGAATCTATTGATATGAGCACTTTTTTTTGTTTTTGTTATTGATGTGGACAATTGTGTTGATAGTTTTCCTAATACTGAACTAGCCCTGCATTCCAGGTTTAAATCCCACCTAGTCATAGTGCATGATCTTTGTGACATATTGCTGTAACCTCCTTGTTAGTATTTTATTTAAATTTTTTTCATTAATATCCTTTAGGGAAAATGGTTTATAGTTTTCTTTCTCTGTTTTCCTAGTTTAGGTACCAAAACCATATTGTATTACAAAAAGAATTTAGTGGAGCTCCTTCTTTACCTGCTTTTCCCCCCCAAACAGTTTATATAGTATTGGTGTTAATTGTTCCTTAAATGTGTGGTAGAATTCAGTTATAAATCCATCAGGTCCTGGAGATTTTTTTTTCCTTAGGGAGCTCATTGATGGCTTGTTCAATTTCTTTTTCTAAAATAGGGTTATTTAAGTGTTCTTCTCTTAATCTTGGCAGTTTATTTTTTTTTGGGTTAATATTCATCCATTTTACTTAGATTATCAGTTTTACTGGCATATCATCGAACAAAATAACTCCCAAGACTTGCTTTAATTTCATCCTCATTAGTGGTTTTGATACTAGTAATTTGGTTTTCTTTCTTCTTTTTTGAAAATCAAATGAACATATGGTTATTTTATTGTTTTTTTTTTCTTTCATAAAACCAGCTGGGCAATCAACTTGCATATCCTCTGATCTATCAATGTCACTACTAAAAGGAAAAGGACCCACTTGTATAAAATATTTATAACAATCCTTTTGTGGTGGCAAAGAATTGGAAATGAGGAGATGCCCATCAATTGGGGAATGGCTGAACAAGTTGCGATATTTCAATATGATGAAATATTATTGTGTTATAAGAAATGATGAGCAGGATAATTTCAGAGAAAGATAAACATGAAAGAAAAACCATAAGGGACTCAATAAGATTACATCTTGCTAAAAGAAATCATAGACAATAAAGTAATATCAATGCTAAACATAAATGCACCAAATGGCATAACATCCAAATTCTTAAGGGAGAAGTTAAATGAATTACAGGAGGAAAGACTAAAACTATACTAGTGGGGGACCTCAAATTTCTCCTCTCAGGGCTAGATAAATCTAACCATAAAATAAATAAGAAAGAAGTCAAAGAGATGAATGAAATCTTAGGGAAAAATACACACACATATATATATATGTATATATATATATATATGATAAATCTCTGGTGAAAATTGAATGGAAATAGAAAGGAGAATACTTTTTTCTCAACTGTACATGGCACCTTCACAAAAATTGACCATGTATTAGGGTGTAAAAACCTCACAACCAAATGCAGAAGAGCATAAATATTAAATGCACCTTTTCTGATCATAATGTCATACAAATTATATTTAATAAAAAAACCATGTAAGCATGAATTAAAAATTAATTGGAAGCTAAATAATCTAATCCTAAAGAATGAGTGGATCAAAGAAGAAATCATAGAAATAATTGATAATTTCATTAAAGAGAGTGACAACAATAAGACAACATTCCAAAAACTGTGGAATGCAGTCAAAGCAGTACTTAGGGGAAAATGTATATCTCTAAATGCATACAATAATTAAAGAGAGAAAGAGCAAATCATGCTTTTGCACGCAACTAAAAAAAACTAGAAAAAAATAAACTAAAATAATATCATCAAAATGGAAATTCTAAAAATCAAAGGCGAGATTAATAAAACTGAAAGTAGAAAACCTGGAAAGACTTACATGAATTGATGTTGAGTGAAGTGAGCAGAACCAGGAGAACATTGTAGACAGTAACAGTGACATTACGTGATGATCAGCTATGATTGATTTAGCTATTCTTGGCAATGCAATGATCCAAGAAAATTCCAAAAGACTCATAATGGAAAATGCTATCCACATCCAGAGAAAGAATTGATGGAGTCTGAATGCAGATCAAAGCATATTATTTTCACTTTTTTCATGTTATTTTCTTTTTATTCTGCTTCTTCTTTCACAACATGACTAATATGGAAATATGTTTTACATTATTGCACATGTATAATCTGTAAGATTGCTTGCTATCTTGGGGAGGGTGGGAGGGGAGGAGGGAGGGAGGAGAATTTGGAACTCAAAATCTTTCAAAAAATGAATGTTGAAAATTGTCTTTGCATGTAATTGGGAGACAATACTATTAAGAAAAAAGTGCTGCTCTGTGCCCTTGAACTATGACCAAGAAGTGAGTATAGGCAATGGAATTGCCAAACAGTATCTAGTCCTATGTCCAGTGCTAGCACAAGGGTCCCCTTTAACTTCTTTCTGACAGGTTGCCAGATTCCCTTACCATCTCTGGCTTGAAAGCTCCCTAAGCTGCTGTTGCTTCTTTTGCTACCACCTAGTCCCACCACTGGGACTGTTTCATCCACGTGGGTTCCCAGTGAACCTCCTTCTCCTGTCACAAATCTTTCATTCCAACCTTCTAAGTTGTCTTGGGCTGGAAGAATGTCTCACTCTGATCTTTTGTTGACTCTGCCACTCCAGAATTTGATTTAAGATGTTATTTTTAAGTTGTTTGGAGGGGAATGTTGAGATAATTCAGCTGAGTGCTTTCTCTGCTCTACCATTTTGACTCTGACCCCAAAAATCTTGCCACTATCCAGCTTTTCAAATTGCTCCTTAAGAGGTAGAATTGGATCTGATCCTTTTTTAAGCTTTTTCTTATGGTATAACTTTACTATTCAAGAGACTATGCACAAAGGTGGTCTATGTTTTAGGAAAACAAGGCAGCTTGAGTATAGAGAAATTGCATCAAAGTATGAATGTCTCTATTGAACGTCAGAAGTCTAGAAGCCAGAGTTCATGTTAGGATTTGCCAAAAGCCATAAGGTGAGAAGCAAAGTCCCATTTGAACTGTTGGTTCAGTAAAAGGAAGCTATGCCAAATTGCTACATAAGAATTGTTTTATGTTTGAGGCCTCTTCCCAGGAAATGAGGTCATATATGGGAGAGTACTGGGGAGAGGAATGTTGGTACTTCTGTTCTTGCTTTTCTGTAAATATTCCTTTGAAACTAATTGAAGTTAATTGATTAAATGAAACTGGGATGCAAATTAATACTAGTTAATATTGATGATAATATACCAAAATATGGGCTTGAGTCAATGGCATTAGAGAAATATACCATCCAACCCTTCAGGGATTCCCCTAGAGCTCTTAGGGGTAATGTAGCCATCTTTATTCAGGGGCAGTGAAAACAGTGTCTCACTCTAAATAAAATGGGGTTCTAAAGCTTTTCTATCTATCTCACAGCACTGTTAGGAAAATTCATACGTTCATAGGATTCTAGAGGTAAAAGGGACCCTAAAGATTCTCTAGTTCAACTCCCTTATTTTGTAGGTGTTTAAGGACCAGAAAAGGGATAGTATTTGTCCAAAGTCACATGGTTAAATGACATTCCTAAAACAAAAGTGCCAAATGTAATGACTATGAAAACACTTCCAAATAGCATTAAAGGACTATTCAAATAAAAGACGGTTATAGTAATTCTCCATAAAATTCTTACTTTAAAGTGTTATTTTAGCATGTAGGTGACCCAGGGTTTCAAAAATGGTTCCCAAGTTCTTAGTAGGTTCTATCATGATCGAAAGGGTAGCAACTTACTGAGGAACATTCTAACTTAGTATAGGGAGGTTTGTTACCAGTATCTTGGCCATGTTAATCCACAAAATTAAAAAAAAAAGATTCAAACAAGTCAGTGACACTAACAAAATGAGAAATGGATAGCAGCTTATCAGCATTTCTCAGAGAAGTTTATCCAAAGTAAAACAAGAAAACCAAAAAATAAAAAAAAAATTATTCCAGCCTGCAAATATTTGATCTCCTCTTCATGTAAAGAGACTTGGCAGTAAAGGGAAAAACTAGTTTATAGTAATTATTCCCTTTCAAAACATTGTAGAAGAGGAGGCCATAAGATTATGAATAGTATCACCTCATGATACATCAAAAAACACTGGAAGGGAGAATGAGAATCTGGTATGTGAACATATTAAGCCATGTCATTCCAAGACCATTTATATGAAACTGCAAAGAAAACAACAAATAAATGAAAAATGGAACAAATTTGTCAGTACTTCTATAGCAATCTCTTTTTGTCATGCACGACAGCAAAACTACCACATTTGGATTCTATGGCCTCGGTACCCAATGGGCTAAATGTGGAGTAGAAAAGAGTCCACAAGAGAAGCTTTACTGGACCAAGTACAAACAGAAGAAATCTATGCTGGAGGTAACACACATTTAAAAGTATTGAGGGATGGATTTTCAAGACATCTCAAAAAGAGGAAAAACAACTGGAAAAAATAATGAATGATACTGTACCAAAAATAATAGCAACAATTCCCAGCTTCTGCACAAATTGGCAGGTTGGGTCCCCAGAAGGCAATGATTACTATTCTCAGATAATATGGTAAAGACAATTAATACAAAACATTCTCCTAAGAACCTAGCTCACTCCTTCCCACAAATACATCTTCCATGGGAGGAGTGAACTTAAACTTAGAGCACCGTAATTGCAGTAAGGCACACATTTAAGAAATATGTGTGACAAAGTGAAGCTCACAACAACTGCTCTGGATGTTCTTCTCTCTGTGCAGAGACTTCATGCAAAACCCTTGTTGGTGGTGTGTGTATATGTATGTATGTATGTATGTACACATATATGTATATGTATAAATGTATATATACACACATTCACACACATGTATATCTATATATCTTAAATATATAGATAAATATATAGTACATATTATATATATATATTCAAATATATGTGTGTATATATCTATATCTTAAATGGACTCTACAGAAGGACAGGGAGGTGGACCCAGAATTCAATAGGAAGAATACAGCGGGGTACATCACAGTTGGGAAATTATGCAGTTCTTTCAATGATCCTAATGATCCTCCCTGATGCAAAACCTCATCTTTATTTTTTTTAAACACAAATATTTTCCCAGATATACCACATAGCTATAAATCATGGAACACTATAGTCCCTATAGAATCAAAATTGTGGGTAACCCAAAGGAAGGTGGAAAAAATTATAAGTAGGATTTAGCATATTACCAATGGATAGGCTGCCTCAACAGTGAAAGTAGTAGTAGTAGTAATAGTAGTAATAGTAGTAGTAATAGCTAACATTGGCATAGCACTTATTATGTACCAAGTACTGTGCTAAGCACTTTACAATTGTTATCTCACTTAATCCTCACAATTATCTTGGGAGGTGGACATTATTATTATCCCAATTTTACAAATGAGGAAACTGAGGCAAAAAGGTTAAGTGACATGCCCAGGGTCACACAACTAGTTGGTGCTCGTGGCTGAATTGCAACTCAGGTCTTCATGGCTCCAGGCCCAGTGTTCTATCCACTATGAGGGATAATAGAAAGATAGCACAAATGATACACTGGAAAGCACAGAATGTTAAAAAATTTAGATGGAAGAAGCCTCTAGAATATCAAATAGATCCTCCTTAGTAAATTGAGGATTTATGAAAGGATAAGAACAGGAGTCACAAAGGATGAGAAGGTATAGATATGTTGCTCATTCTGCTTTGCATCTGCTCTCCTACCTGGTTTCAACTCCATGGAGCAAGATGCCCCTGCTCCAGGTACCCCTGGTGTCCCATTCCCCGTGACCTGCTTTCCTGCCTCCTTTGGTGTGCTGTTTCCTCCCTTAAGATTATAAGCTCTTTGAGGGCAGGGGCTGTCTTTCTTTTAATTAATTGTATTCCTCAGTGCTTGGCACAGAGTAGGAGCTTAATAATTGTTTATTAGATTGGATTGTTGCAACTTGCCCTGTTGAATTCACATCATGGATCTTTTGAAATAGTAGTAGTAGGTAAACAGACAGATAGATAGATACATAGATAGATGGATAGATAGATAGACAGATTAAGCATTTATTAAATGCTTTCAATGTGCCAGGTACTATGCGATGTGCTGAGAATATAAAAACAAGAATGCAAAATGGTCCTTATTCTCAAGGAGCCTACTAAGAGGAGAGGACAAAACAAAAAAGAGCTGAAAAGTAAAAGGAAAAGGGGAGGAAGGAAGGTACCCATGAGAGGGAAAAGCAACCAGTATGGAGGAAGAAGGCAGAGAACAGAGAGTAAGCTGGAAATGAAATGAGCAGCTGAGTCAGGGCTTCTCGGAATATAGAGGTTGAAGGCAGGGATTCAACAATTAGTGAGTAGACCTCAAAGCAGAATCATCTTCAGCTACTGAATGGTGGTAGCTAAGTATCAGAGTGGATAGAGTACTAGCCCTAGAGTCAGGAAGCCCGGAATTCAAATACAGTCTCAGATACTTTCTAGGTGTGTGACCGTGGGCAAGTCAACCTCTATTTGCCTCAGCTTCCTCAACTGTAAGATGGAAATGATGATAGCATCCACTTTACAAAGGGGTTGTTGTAAGGATAAAATGTGTAAAGTGCTTAACACAGTGCCTGGCACATAGTAGGTGCTTTATAAATACTAAGTATTATTGTTATTATAAGGCACCCAGTGTCAGAGTAAACAGAATAGAATAAAATATAGTCTCATCTGTTTGCCACTTGAAATTTTTAACAACCTGTCTCTTGGCTACTTTTCCAAGATTATTTCACATTATATCCCCTCAAGCACTCTACAATACACCCAAACTGGTCTTCTTACTGTTCTCTATACATATCATTCTATTTCTTGACTATGACTTTGCATAGTCTTTCCCATAAGCCTGGAATGTTTACTCTCTTTATCTCCTTATGTTGGAGTTCCTAGCTCCTTTCCTGACCCCTTCCCATTATTAGTGTTCTCTCTTATTCTCCCTATCCCCTAAAATTACTCTGTATTTGCTTATCTTAACATGTGTTATATTTCCTGAGGGCAGGAACTATTTTATTTATGTTTCTGTATTTGTAGTACTTAGTACAGTGTATGGCACATAGTAGACACCAAATACACATTTCTTGAACAAAGAAATGTGTAAATATTCTGACTTCACTGCAATCACCATGCCAAGTAGGAATATAAGACCATGAGGAATAATGTGCAACAAAGCACTTTATAAAAGAGATAAACACTTTCCCCAAAGTTAATAAAAGAAAACAGCACATGTCTGCAAGGTAGTTTCAAGTGCCATTAGAGGAAAAAATAGAATTGGACTACCTAAGATTAGTGTAGTGAATAGTAGTAGAATAGTGAGACTATTAAAAGGAAATGTTCCAAAACTATTTAACTACAAAACTATTTCACTACAAGTGATAATACAGGTTAATTTTTTTCTGCTTCAAACTGGGACAAATTATGAGAGTTGTATTCCTTCTATATAAGCCAGTGCCATAACTATTGATATTCAAGACAGTATGTCACTATGACTCAGTGTTTCATATGAAGTTATAGATTTATAACACATGTTTGTAAAGCATTTTGCCAACAATTGAATTATACAGTTTGCTAAACAGTGCCTGAGATGCAAATTAAATGAATTGTGGAATAGTATTTGCATTTTAAAACATTTTTGATTTAATGATGCCCATTTAACATTTGCACCAGTCTTTATTTATTGAAAGATAATAATTATAGCAATGAGACTATAACTGCACTTTTGGACTGAGGTCACAATGGTAGATTGCTAATTGCTCCTGAACATTTCATTTTTGACTACAAGTCAAATGAAAAGTTTACTTTCTAACTGAGCAAGGATCTTAATCTTTCTTCCATTCATTTCAACTCTCACAGCTTTTGAAATTTTGTTTTTCTGCAACTGCGTGTACTTCTGAGATAAGGGCTGCTCAGATTGGACTTTCTGATGTCCATCACAGAACCTTCTCTATTGTGGCAACCCCAAACAAATACTGAATTATAGCTTGGAGACAAAGAAGTTGACTCTGATGTTTTCTCTTAAATTGTTTTTAAGCAAGGCCAAAGGATCTACGTGCAGACTGACAAACTTAATCATCCAGTGTTTTGACGAAGTTCGACAAAAATGGATGTCTTGGACATTTATCGATCAACAAATATCTATTATGCACCTATGTGCCAGGCATGCTAGGTACAAGGGATACAAGTACAAAGAATTTGGAATGAGTTTATATTATAACAGAGGAAACAACAAATAGTAATAAAAATATACACAGCATGAATTTGAAGTTAATAAATGCATGCATATATAAATACACAAAGTAGTTAAGTACAAGGTCACATAGAAGGGAGGACAATAGCAATTGGGGGCATTAGGAAAGGTTCCATACAGAAGATGAATGATGTCTGATGGCCATGTTAAAGGAAGAGAGGGACTCTTGAAGGTGGATATAAGGAGGAAGTACATTCCAGACGTGAAGAAACAAGAAGATTGACTAATTTTTTTTTTTTTACTTTTTCATTCAGATGTTAGGTAGTGTGAAGATCTTACTTTAGTTTAAAATGTCTAACTGGTTTAACTTGACTGAGCAAAATGATCATTGAGAGTGAGAGCTTAAGATTGCTAGCCTAGTTGTATAATTTTTTTTGGCCTTCTTGTATCCAAAGGATTAGAATAGAAAATTTATTTTTAGTTAAGAATAAATATAATAAATTTCAACAAATTTAAAGTAGAAGAGACACGTCCCATACCTTTATTATCATCACTATAATAATCAACTAAAATGTAGGCTATTTACCTGGAGAAGGTACATAAATTATGAACTGGCCAGAAAGGAATTGCTCTGACCTGACTATGGCAATAATTTCCTCTCTAATCTGATTGACTTTTATAGTAGAGAATATACATATAGATATAGATATAGATGTAGTTAGATAGATATATAGATATAGATATTCTTACCTTGGTCTCTCCCTCTTATTGCAGTGATTCACACTGTGAAAACACGGGGTGATCCAAATTGTGCCCTCCCAGTCAATTATGGGTCTAAGTAGAGAAGATGTGGAAGGAGGGAGGAGTGACCATTCTACTCAAAGGAAGACTCATAACCAGTTCTTTACTAGACCTGAAGGGAAAGGTGAAGATAGGAACCATTAAGTCATCCAGTCATATCACTTTGCCAATGCACATCACTATATATCTTTGAGATTGGTTGACTTGGCTCAGGGATGCCCCTGTTTCAGAATGCAGCCTTGAAATAAATGAGTATGTTTCATTATAACCACAAATCCGTAAGAGTGAAATTCAAAGAAAAAGGAAAATGAAAATATTATGTTTAGGTTTAAACAGTTTGTCCTAAGGTCACCACCCAGTAGTGATTCATTTTACCCAGCAAGAAAAGTTAGGGGTACCCCTTTCATGAGTCAAAATCTTTTTCTTGTGGATTCCTTTGTTTTGAACATTTTGTTTCTTGATTTTTATATCAATATCAAATGACATGTCAGATGGAAAAGTGGCTGAAAGTAATCACCACAAAATAAATGTGAGAAAACACTATAATGTCATAGGGACAACAGTACAATAGGGTTTTCTTGTTAGTAGTAAACTGAACCTTTGACCTTTTCAATGACCAAGTTGATCTCCAGTGGTTGGGAACAAATTTATTTACCTCTGGCAGTATACATAAATTAAGAGCTGGTGGTCCACTCTAATCCTCAAATAAGGCCACTTTAGCAAATAATAGCATTACATTATATTTAACAAGGAGCAAACACATCACATTCATGATTTTGAGGGGAGATATGACTTAAAAACAGTAATAGATAGAAGGAAGACTAAAACAAATTCAACTCAAATAAAATTTATTTCATTTTGATTTTTTTTCTTTTCTTTTTTTTTTAGAGGCAATGGGGATTAAGTGACTTACCCAGGGTCACACAGCTAGCTAAGTGTCTGAGGCCAGATTTGAACTCAGGTCCTCATGATTCCAGGGCCACCTGGAATCTACCCATTATGCCACCTAACTACCCCCTAGTCTTTTGATTTTTATTATATCTCCAGCACCTAGCACAATACTTGCACATAGTCAGTGCTTACTACATACTTTTGAGTCTAGTTGTCAGAAACAAAGCGCTGGGCTGGGTGGACCATTGGTCTGACCCTGGGCCCTCTTTATTAAGTTCTTGAATTAGGTAACTTAATGGCTGATCAACTTAATGGCCTGATTCCCAGAGACTCTGTAATTCAGAGTCTGATGTTTGCTGATAATTAATACTTTCACCAGTTTAAATAACACAATACACATTTGGTAAGTGCCTACTGTATGCAAAGCACTGTGCTAGGCATTGAGGAAGAGGCAAAATTTAGATGAATTATGGATGTGTATGTGTTGTTGCTGGTCAGTTATTTTTCTGTCATGTCTGACTCTCTGTAATCCCATTTGGGGTTTTCTTGGCAAATAAACTGGAATGGTTTGCCAT
Organism: Vombatus ursinus; assembly: GCF_900497805.2. NCBI lineage: Eukaryota > Metazoa > Chordata > Mammalia > Diprotodontia > Vombatidae > Vombatus > Vombatus ursinus. The sequence goes on along the minus strand of NW_020948910.1, from coordinate 14,533,604 downwards.
TTCTTTCTCCAGCTCATTTTACAGATGAGGAAACTGAGACAAATAGGGTTAAGTGATTTGCCCTGGGTCACACAGCCAGTAAGTGTCTGAGGTTGGACAGACCTTCTTGACTCTAGGCCTTGTGCTGTATCTAGTGTATCAACTGGCTGCCCTAGTCTAATAAAGGCCACGCCCAAGTAAAATTATGAAGCAGATCAAATTTACCTTTATCCCTCTTTCGTTTCCCTTATTAGGAAAGTCCCTTCCCTCAAGATACCAAGCAGTTCTCTCTGCTGTTTCATCTTTTGAGGAATCCTGAAAGTTTTTGTGAAATATTTATGAGAGACACCTTGTTCAAGGAGACTCTTTAATAAGGTGACATCTTGCTTTACTAAATCAAATGCTTTTTTATGGTCCACTAACAACAAGCAGATGGGATCATTTATTCTCTATGCCTTTCAGTCAAATGTGTGATAGTAAAGATATGGTCTGATGCAGTAATTCCATTGTTGGGAATATACCCTGAAAATGTTATAAGAAAATCAAGAGATTTTCATAGCAAGATTATATGTGAAAAATTAGAAATAAGCTATATATCTGACAATAGAGCATAGCTAAATAAATTGTGGTACATTGATATAATAAAAGTAATTAAGACTGACAAGTATGATGACTTTACAATATTTCCTAGAAAAACCTGTGTGAAGTAATCCAAGATGAATAAGTTAGAATCAGAAGAAGTGATGACATACAATGACCGTGTTAGAGGAAAAGTGATTAAGAATAAGTGGACAAAGAATCCTGATAGTGAATAAGAGAGTGACTCAAAATCATTATGATATTTTATACATTCAAATTAATCAATTGAAATGTAAATCATTTCTAAGCAAATTTAATTGGTTATATTGATATTCAAAATTAAGTTTTTAATAAAACATTGAAAATTTTAAAATATATGTTACGCTATAGAACACGGTTTATGAAACTTACCTATTTCTCATATTTTTATCAAGGATGCTCTATGTACATATGTATTATTCTTATACAAATTTTATTGAGATAGGAAAGTAGATATAGGGGTTAGTAGTTATTGATATTGAATTTGGTGGGGGTGAGTAATGATAGAATCTAAAATTTTTTTCCCCACATTTTTGTTATCTTCCTGTCTTTCAGATATTTTGAGGAAGTCCAATGATGCCCTCAAGCTTGCATTGCCTACAGCATGAACTCTCTCTGTATATATTTTATGTAGTCCAGTTACTCTTCCTATCTTTTGTTAAGTGCATTTCTATTTTTCTCATGTAGCATATTAGAGACTGTGGTGTTAGAGTCCAAATGTGGTGCCCCTAGTTTCATCAATGGAGAAAAGAATTTATCTTTACATATCTTTTCCCTCTTTTTTTTGTCTTTTTATTGTCCTCCTCTCTCAGAATGATCTAATTAGATCTCTCACAAAACTCTCTTAAAACTTTTTTCCCTTCACTGTCTCTTATTTTTTTATAAGTAGGGACTACTCATTATCTTTAACCATCCTGTAAGATTTTACAAGCAAATTTATATTCTAAACTGGTGTTGTCCTTGGATGTTCCTTGGTAAGGAGACTGAGTAACTCTAATGTAAAGCAGTTTCCATCTTCGTTGGTTTTCTTGTGTCAGCTGTTGATTAAATCAGTTAAACTTCTTTAAGAAATGTTAATGCTCTATATCTATCTATTTCCCATTTTTTTTTCAGCATCAAGAACTTGTTTAAATAACTTGGATTGTAATTACTTAAACTGCACACTAAATCTTCTCATTTTTAGTCTTTTTTCTAACTAGACATTGCTTTTGATTGTTGCTCAAAAAAGTGATTGGTAACTGATGACATTGGAAATTCTTTCCACACAGTTTCCACAGTTATTTCCTGCATGTCAAAGTAAAGGATTTAGTTTTTGGAATGGTGTTTTGTGTGTACCAAGTCTAATGCTGCCTCTCACCTCAAAGAAAGTGTTAACAATATTTGAGAAGCTTCTACGTAGTTTACAAACCTTTTCCTCTCTGATTTCCTACTTTTGAACTATGTTTTACAGTACAGTTTTTCACTATTCTCTCTGATTACCATTTGTGCACTGAAGTCATTAAATTTTAAGTTCTACATTGATTTATTTCTAAGGGTTTTATTGATATCTTTATAGAATCTGTCTACTTATTCTAGTATAATGTTTGTTTGTTGGGAAGAGAAGATTTGGACCTGTTATTTCTTTGGTGTAGGAAATTCCTAGCATGGAAATTCCCTCTATTAATGTAGTTCAGCAACATCTGGAACTAAGAGTATTCAAATTTTTCCTGATCACATACTTTGGCTACACCTTTATTGGAAATAGATGTTACTCTTTTTTATTATTCATTTTTTTATTTTGACTTCTAAATTCTCTCCCTCCCTATATCCCCTCACTCATCCATTAAAAAAAATAAGAAATATGATACCCACTATATCTGTGAAGTTATATAAAATATATCTCCTTATTAGCCATGTTGCAAAAAACAAAATCAAGGTAATAAAGTGAAAAAATATGCTTCAGTATGCAGTCAAACTTTATCAGTTCTTTCTCTGGAGGTAAATAGCATTTTTCATCACGAATCCTTTAGAATTGTCATGGATCATTGTACTGAACAGAGCCTTTCACAGTTAATTATTGTTATAATATTGCTGCTACTATGTACAATATTCTCCAGGTTCTGCTCACTTCACTTTTCATCACTTCATATAAGTGTTCTCAGGTTTTTCTGAAACCACCCCCTTCATCATTTCTTATGGCACAATAGTATTACATCACAATCATATACCACAATTTGTTCAACCATTTTCCAATTAATGGGCATCTCCTCAGTTTCCAATTCTTTTCCACCACAAAAGAGCTGCTATAAATAGTTTTGTACATATGGGTTTTTTTCCTTTAAAAAAAATCTCTTTGGGATATAGACATGGTAGTAGTAGTGCTGAGTCAAAGGGTATGCACAATTTTATAGCCCTTTGGAAGTAGTTCCAAATTGTTTTCCCGAATGGTTAGACTAGTTCACAACTCCACCAACAGTGTATTAGTGTACCTATTTTCCCACATCACTTCCAGAATTTGTCATTTTCCTTTTCTCTCATGTTAGCCGATCTGATAGGTATGTCACAAGTGAAATTCAACAAAGGTAGACTGAGGCTTGTATTCTCTGAGTGAGATAACAGGTTATTATCAGGGTGCAAACCTGATAATAAAGTGGTCAATGTTTGCCTAAGTTTAAGCCAAAGTCCCCAAGCAAAAGGACAGTTCCTCTTTTATAGTTTTTGGAGAGTACAGAACAAATAACAGAAAGAGTAGGTGAGAAAATAATAAATAATAATAAAATAATAAATTGGTTATAGAGTTGGTGACATAATGAGATTAAAGACAACATGATTAGTTATATAAGTGAGGCTTGGGGAACAATATGATTGGTTGAAAGTTGGGAATGAGGGGCTAGCAACAAACCCCTCCTTCCCTCCTGTAACTAAGAAAAGTTCATTGTTTGAGTCTACCTGCAAGGTTAAAGACACTGGGCCAGACTTCTTTGGATAGCAAACCAGACATCCTTGAAGGATAGCTTGGTGTTGTAAAAATACTAGACCAGATTCCCTGGTGTCCACCCACATTCCTCCAAGGAGAGCAGATTTCCTTGAGGCAAGAATGGAATAGAGAAATTATTATAAACCAGCTGAATTTCATAACTAAGTTTGGAGAAAAAGAATCATGACTTGGGCAGTTACAGGCAAGATCAATTAACTGTATCAATTAAAAAAAAGATACAGAATCAATTTAATTTCAGGTGTGAAGTGGTACCTCAGAATTGTTTTGATTTGCACTTCTTTAATAAGTGGTGAGTTAGAACATTTTTTTCATATGACTACTGATAGCTTTGGTTTCTTCTTCTGAAAACTACCTGTCCATATATTTTGACCATTTATCAACTGGGGAATGGCTCTTATTTTTATAAATTTGGCTCAGTTCCTATATTTTTGAGAAATGAGGCCTTTATAAGAGAAATTTGCTGTAAATACACAACACAATGCAACACACACACACACACACACACACACACACACACACATACTCCACCCCACCCCACCCCATCCCCTGATGCCAGCTTTCTGCTTTCCTTCTAATTTTGGCTGCATTGGTTTTGTTGGTGCAAAATCTTTTTAATTTTGTGTAATCAAAATCACTCATTTTACCCACTGTGATCATATCTATCTCTTGTTTGGTCATAAACTCATCTATTTTCCATAGATCTGACAAGCAAATTTTTTCCATGCTGCCCTAATTTGCTTATGATATCACCCTGTATGTCTAAATCACATACCTGTTTTGACCTTATCTTGGTAGACAGTGTGAGATGTTGGTCTATTCCTAGTTTTGGCCAGACTGCTTTGTAGTTTTCCCAGCAGTTTTGTTGAATAGTGAATTCTTGACCCCAAAGCTTGGATCTTTGGGTTTATCAAACAATAGATGATTGTGGTCGTTTATTTCTGTATCTTGTATATTTAATCTATTCCACTGATCAACCACTCTAGGAGATAGATGTTACTTTTTATAAATTTGTATCAGTTCCTTATAATTTTGTATGTCAGACTATTTTCAGAAAATATTTTAGGCAAAAATGATTTCACTAGTTTGTTTTTTTTTCTTTTTCTTTTTATTCTGGATAATTTGTTTTTGTTGTACAGAAACTATGTTTATATCATCAAATCTAGAGAACATAGTGCATAGAGTCCTGGAGCTAGAGTTAAGACTTGACTTCAAATCCTGCCTAAAAGACTTTAATGTTAACCTGCCTACTCAGGTCTCAAGTCGTTTCACAGGTCAGTGAACTAGTCCTGAGATAGTGTCAGAGTACTCTATCCAACTTTAAATATTACATATATAAGCGGTGAGGAAAAGATCATTAGTAAAAATTCTTTTCAGACACACCCTTTCACATAGATAACAAATATCTTAAACATCTTAAAATATAAAGAAGAATAACATAAATACCCTAGATCATATTAGCAGGAAGAATGACACTTGGGTATGCAGTAAATCCTTGGCGATTCAAACAAGCTGGGGGAGATCAGGCTCAATGAATAAAATATGAATAGAAGGTTTTATTAAATTCTATTGCTTTAAAGTTCATAGACTGATTCCAACTAAGTTAAAAGAAAATATTGGAAGGTAGAGGCCCCTGGAAACTGACTCTAATGAATAGGTAAGAATGATTTATAATTAGTGCACCCATTGTCTGTATGTAAATACATGCTTGTAAACTACTTGTAAAATGTGTCCTCTTAAATAGGCTGATCATGCCCTCATAATTTTGTCTGAAATTCCCAGAAGACCTGGGTGCAGGTTATGTCTCTAATAGCTACAGGTTATATGACTCTGGGAATATCAACATAACCTCTTGGGGGCCTCAGGAAACTGTCTAAGACTAAGTTGGCATTAGTAGAAAGAGTTTCCTCATTGAGAGTTTCCTATTCTGAGGAAATCACAAGTCTGGGCTTTGCCATGCCTGTCTCACCCACAAATGGTAAACCTGTCTAGGACAGAACTTCTTAAACTTTTTCCATTCATGACCCCTTTTTGACCGAGAGATTTTTACCTGACCTCAGGTATGTAGGTATATAAATCAAATATTTACTGATAATAAATCATAAAGAAATGTATTTTAAAACAATTCTTTGGTTTACGTATAATTTTACCATTTATTAAAAATGAAAGCAAATTTGCATACTAATAAGATGGATGTGCTTGTTTATTTTTACATAAAGAATTAAATCTTGGTGGAATATTTGTTACTGCAGGATGTAGAACATAGTCAACGTTTTTCGGACTTGATCAATATTTTGATTTTATCATCATCAATGTTGAGAACACTGCTTTGCATAAATATGTAGTACAAAATGGAAGAAGTATATTTAGGGCCATTTCAGAAATTGTTGGAAATTCTATCCTAATCCCAAGCCAAAATTCATCTCATGATTTTATATGTACAGTAAAAACACTACAATTCATAATATACAATAGTCTCAAATCTGAGCCAAGGTGTTCCTGGAAGTATTTATTGGTATTGCATGGCATGACGGCATTCGCATTGCAAAGTACACATGTGTGTTCAGAACCAAGGCTGCAATGAAGTTGTGTGGTGCAAGATGGACAAGCACTGCCAGAAACACCTTGGATTCGTTACATGTTTGATTTTTAATTAATTTTTGGTCATTGTGCATTGAGAAACCTTTTATTGTTGCCAAATTTTTCATGACTCCCACATTCAGTTGCACAGTTTAAGAAGTGTTGGTCTAGGAGACTTATGGAGGGTAGAGGATAGAGACCCTGTCTTGCATTCAAGAAAACCTAGGTGTAAGCCCCATCTTGTAGAGTGCCAGACACGGAGAACTAAGCACTTAATAAATATTTATTGTTCTTTCTTCCTTTCATCTTTCCTTTTTCTTCCTTCCTTTCCTTTCTTTTCTTTTCTTTTCCTTTCTCTCCCTCTTTCTCTCTCTCACTCTCTCTCTCTCTCTCTCTCTCTCTCTCTCTCTCTCTTTCTCTTGGTACATAGTAAGCACTACATAAATGTTAGTTCTTCTTACTATCTGTATTTCTCTCTCTCATCTATCAATCTGATATATATTGGATTTGTCATTGTGGGCAAGAAACTTAACAGTACCAGTACCAGGCAACTCTCTAGGAAGAAAGGAAGGAAGGAAATATTCATTAAGTTCCTACTATGTTACAGGCACTGTACTATGTGCTTTACAAATATTATCTGATTTGATCCTCACAATAAACCTGGGACGTAGGTGCATAATCATCTCCGTTTTACAGTTGAGGAAATTGAGGCAGAGATGAAATGACTTGCCCAGAGTCATATAGCTCGTAAGGGTCTGAGCCCATATTTGAACTAAATATGCTGACTACAGGTGCTGTGCTCCATATACTATGTCATCTAGCTGCCTCTAAGAATGAACGAATGAACAAAAAAGAAGCATTTATTAAGAGTTTGCTATGTTCCAAACATTGTGTTATGCATGTTGGGAGCCCAGGTCTAGATATAGTGAACAACTGAGGCAACCACCAGTTAGGATGGGGGGTTGGGCTTTAGTTCCAGACGTGGGTTGATTTGCAACTGAAGTAGTTGGGGATCAGGGCAACTGGTGGGATGTCAGAGGAGTACAGGCTACAAGCTGTGAAAAAGTTGTTAATAGGCATTGGTAAATAGCATATACTAACCAGCATTACCTCTACTAAGGAAATCACCCTTACACTTCTTCCTCCCTCAAGTAATTAATCCTCTTCATCCATTTACCAAATCATCTTATGAAGTTCCTTTAACAGTTATCAAATAACTTGAACCAGTGAGGGTTTCTGATACATCTATGGTGCAGACCACTAAACGATTCAATTCATTTAACATTGATTAAAGTACCTATTTAACTTGTAGCGCACATAGCATAATAGATGCTCTAACTTCCAGAATTTAGAGAGGTCCCAGTCTCTTCCCTTATGGAGCTCACAGTCTAGAACATGCTTTTTAAAATGCTATTTCACTAATTAAGTTTTTTTAAAATCATATCTTAAAAAGGAAATTACTTCTTCCAAATATAATTTTGAGACAAAGAATTCTATTTCTACTAGAGTCTTCACAGACAACAACCATACCTCAATGACTGACTATGGAAATTGGGTAAAATAACATGACTACCTGGGGAGAAGTTAGGGTGAGGAAAATAGCTTAACCAGAGAAAGTAGCTGATTATCTAAACTTCCTACATTGAATGAACACAAAACAATTCAATTCATGCTTATCAGATGTATGCTATAGTATTTTATTTTAATTTTTGAATCAGCTATTAATTTTTTTTGCAGTTTGTTAATTTTTGTACTCATGAGAACTTTTCATCTTTTTTTTTTAACAAAAGACCGCAATAAACCAAGGGCTAAAGTAAATTTTGTCAATAAATAAAACAATATTGGACTAGCTGTTTTGGGAATGGGGTGGGTTTACTAAAAACAGAAAGAAACAATTTTTCATATTGATTTATGTTTGTGCCTCATTGGCTCCTTTCTGAATTTCAGCCACCAACATGAACTACTACGAATCAGGGTCTGGGGAGTTAAAAATGTATTTTGCTACCAGGAATGAAGAAGAAACAGGAAGAGAGAGGACTTCTGACATTCTGAACAAACAAATTAGGACACTGCTAGGAATGGGGGACTGACTGATTCATATCACACTAGATGTCATGGTAGGGAGGTTGCTCATGAGAAATAAACTCCATTTGTGGTTTGCTTGTGTGAATAAGGTGTTATCATTTACGTCGTACAAGGTGTTAGAAGGAGCCACAGCCCCAGACTTCTCCCCCCTCCTTTCAAAGAATACAAGGGACCCCTGTTTATAGGAGAATAACAAAGATCCCATTAGAATAGAAGAAAATGTTTAAGAAGGCAAGGAGAGGGTTAGGAGTTTAGATAAAATTTCATAAAATATGAGTTGATCAGGATTGTAGCTAAGCAAGATGTAAAGTCAGTGAAGTATATGTTCCCTGCCCTCATCTCTCTTTCATTGATTCTCACCCTAACTCTCTAAGGTATCTGGCATTCTTTTACATGCAGCCCAGACCTCTGGCATTCCCAAGTGGGACTCCCCGCTGGCCTACCTTTTCTAGACAATGCCTGCCACTCACCCCCCAATCCTATAACTGTATTTGGCTCAACCCCCCAGAGTTATCTCTGACTTGTACTTCTCCTTTCCTGCGCAAAATGAGAGTTCAAAAGATTAAAAAATAGGAAAGTCAATAGGAACAAAACAAACTAGGGAAGCCAGTAAGGACAGAATATATGTTTGGGCATATTTTATGTGTTTTTGAAGTAGGGAATTTGGCTTTTTAACATCATATCTAAGTTTCTACATTTTGTAGTTAAAAGATGATTTTTAACACAATTCCTTGAGAAATATGAGATATATTCAAATTCACAAAAAAAATGTAGTTGGGGGATGAAGAAAGTATTCCTTCTCAAAAGTACTCTGATAAGAGAGGAATTTAGATTAACTCCACCTAAAAATTCTTCTTTGAAATATTATATAATTAAGTCACTTTGGGGGTTTTTAAGATTAATCTTTAAAGCTAGGCCTGCTCACATAGATATTCCCTAGGGTAGAAGGTTGCATAACTTCTGCAGGGACTCATCGTGGCATCTTACCACCCTTTGGAATAGGAATTTCTTCCTAACACCTAACGTCATACTGTTATTTAAAACCATTTTGTTTTATAGGAAATGAAGACTGACTAGTTAACATTGTCTATAAAATGTCAGGTATTTTCAGGTCACCATTCAGTTTTTCCTTCCTTCCTTCCTTCCTTCCTTCCTTCCTTCCTTCCTTCCTTCTTTCCTTCCTTCCTTCCTTTCTTTCTTCCTCCCTCCCCTCCTCCTTTCTTCTTCTTTTTCTTCTTCTTCTTCTAGTTCTTCTTCTTCTTTTTCTTTTTCTTCTTCTTCTTTTCTCTCTCAAAAATTGTATTGAATTGTATTGATAATTTTTTTTATATCAGCTATTTCCTATTCCCCACAATAACCCTTCCCTTTCAACAGAGAAAACAAAAGAAACAAACAAACATAACCCACCAACACAGTGACTTCAACTGATGCAGCTTTCATGCTCTCCTACTATTACAATGAAAAGAAGGAATTGCATTTTTTTCATCACAGCTAGGATTGTTCATTATAATTATGCATCTTTGGGTTTCATTTTTATTGTGCTTTCATGTGACTGTAGTCCTTGTGCCTATTGTTTTCCTGGTTCTGCTTACTTTACTCTGTTTAAGTTAATATATTTTCTTAGGTTTCTCTCTCTTACTTGCATTGGTCATTTTTTTACACTAGCTTTGTCTTTTTTTCCAAATTAAATAATCTTGGGTTCTTTAACTCTTTTGTTCTTGGGTCCATGCTGTTAGCTCCCCCTCAGATTATAGAATTGTTGGAAGAGACTCAGCTTTAGAAAAAAGGTATAAGAAATTAATGCATAGTCATGTATCTATATGTTCCAACAATAGTCATTATTATTGCATCAAACTTTTATTTTTCTGTGCTTACCATATTAAGATCTTTGAAGTAGTCACTGGGGATACAAAGAGGTATAAAATAGGGTTTTTGTCCTTAGGAAGGTAACAGTTTAGATGGGGGAAGCATATCTACCAAAAAAATAAATAAATACCAATATAAAATAGGTGAGTCCATTCTTCCTACCTTCAGAAAGAACTCCATTTAGACAATCCTGAAAGTGTACTGTTTTCAAATTACCTCGTGTGCAAACTTGTAAGTGTCCCTTTGTCAACTTGAGTATGAAACAAGTATTAAATTCAATAACTATAATCAGCTTCCAAATCTTTTCGGTCTTGAGCTATTTCACAAACATGAAGCTTACTATAGAGAACACTCAATCAATGTATGAATAGGCACTACGGTACAGCAAAAAAAAAACATTGACTCTAGAGTCATAGGTACTGGGTTTAAATCCAGCCTTGGACACTCATTACTCCTGTGATCATTAGTATATCCCTTACCTTCCCTGGAGCCTCAGTTTCCTCCTCTGTAAAATAGGAGGGTGGACGAGATGATCCCCGAGGTCCATTCCAGCTCTACAGTTATGATTATATGATTCTCTTCATTCAGAATTAAAACATCATCTGATTTCAAAAGCATTGAAGTTAAATTAAAAAATGAAAACCTTGTATTGCTTATAGAAATATGATTGATTTCTTACTTCTGAGTTAACTAAAGGTTGTGATTATGGCTGACTGAAAATGCCCACATATTTGCTTATTAAATAAGACAACTAAGAACAGAAACCTAACAATGGTTCATGGCCTCAATTGTTCCAATTACCATTATTGATAATGATGATAGTACGAGTGGTTACTTATATCTGATGAGAACTATGCCTTTCCTACCAGAGGATAATAAAACTGAATGTATTTATGGTGTCTCTGAAATACTCACACGAGAAAAATTTTTTCTTCCTGGCTTATGAAAAATTATCTGTAAGGGTGAAAACAAATTCTGAGAGGGAAAAGTCTGGGTTGAATTAAAATCTCCAAATTAATTTCAAACTTTTTGTTTAGCTTGTCTTTCAACAAGAGAGGGGAAGAACTAAGAAAAGTTCCTATGGGCAAATTGATTCCAATAGAAAGAAGAGAAATAAAAGGAAGGGGGGATTTCCCACCTTTAAAAAGGAGTGGGGAGGAAATATCCACATGTACAACAATGATAACTTGGCATGGAGTTACCTTCCTCTTACTAAATTTGCTGGAACACTTTTCTCTTAAAAACACACACACACACACACAACATAATTCAACACACACATACACATACTCCCTTTTTTCCATCTGAAAAACAATGAAAATTATAACACTGCTAAAGCGTACTTTCCCAGTGGTTCAGGTTTTAACTTGATTTAACTGTTTTGTATTGAGACAAACGGAGAGACAACTACCCCGGCTTTAATTTCTCTACCTTCCAACACTATTCTGTGATTTATTGTCTTTATAAAATGTGTTACTTTATTCAATTCTCTCCTTGTACATTTACCATACAAGCTTCTTTGCCTTTTCCTTAACTCAGTTCCCTTCCTTATATGTTATGTATCTGATAGAAGGCTTGAGTGTGCCCAAAAGATAAACTCTTCTCTCCTATTAAATAACGGTTTGGCCAGGACTGTGGGGTTGCATCTCTTAAGTATAAATGAAAAATTTTCTGAACAACACTATTAAGGTAATTGGATTCATAAGTACACATTCCAAATATTAGATCATGGTGAGCAGTGTTACCATTTGCTTACATAACAATCAGCATGTAAATATTTTACTGGGTACAAGAAAATCTCCAATGCTTCCATTAAGAAAAACACTAATATTCAGAATGTTATCTGAAACTTCTTAGTTCAGAAGACTGGAGTGGAAATTTTAGGAGCAAAGATCTGTTTATGAGCTCTCTGATCAAATTCCCTGAACTGTCAATGCTTTCCACCCACTTCAAAAAATATTGCCTTCTATATACTTTGTATATGCACATGTTGTTTCCTCCAATAGAATGTAACCTCTTCCAGAACAGATACTTGGTTTTTGTCTCAATATTCCCCACTTTGTATGCTCCTGCATAATGCCTGGCACACAGTAAATGCTTAATGAATGTGTGTTGAAATGTTAACGGAAAGAAGCTCCTTCTTGGTAGGGATTAGGTCATTCATTGTATTTATAACCTCTAACACAATGCCTGGCACACATAGTAGGTGTTTATCGAAAGGTATAAATTCTTGTAAAGTGAAAAAAATTGAACCCGGATTCTGTGAAATTATAAAGACCAAGATACACAACTGACCCATTAACTAACCCAGTCTACAAATATGATTCTAGAAAAGTTGTTGATGGTGGAGGAGGTGGTGAAGAGATTCAATCCCTTCCTCCAATTGTCTCTGGCTCCTTGAAAATCAAAGGTGCAAAAAGTTAATCCTTAAGCATCCATCTGGGTATTACAGCAAAAAATGTCCTTAAAATCATAGCCTTAGGAATACCTAAGAGATTTGGTAAAAAGTTGTTTTTAGTACCCTTGCTATGGGTGCTGAGGTGCTTTAGGTACCTCAATAACTAAATTTACTTTTTGGGAACCAAGACAAACAGCTTACTGCTCAAAAAAAAAGAGTATACGTATTTTGCTTATATACCAAATTCTGCTTTATGGAAAATAATGTAATGGTGAAGTTCCAAGAGAGTTTATTTCAAAGCTAATTTAAATTTTTTTTTTTATTTTTAGGCAATTGGGGTTAAGTGACTTGCCCAGGGTCACACAGCTAGTAAGTGTCAAGTGTTTGGTCTGAGGCCAGATTTGAACTCAGGTCCTCCTGACTTCAGGGCCAGTGCTCTATCCACTGTGCCACCTAGCTGACCCCAAAGCTAATTTTTGACCAGTGGACCCCAGCCTTCTCAAAGTTGGAGGTCAAGGTCAGAGTTCAATGTCCATGCATGCCTATATGATAGCAATTGTGCTAATATAGGATCATAAATTTAGAGGTATAGGACTTTAGAAGTCATCCAGTCCTTTTTGCAGATAAGATGCTGGGCCCCAGGGAAGTTAAGTGACTTGCCTAAAGTCACACAGGTAGTAACAAAGCCATTATTTGAACCCAGCCCCTCTAACTTCAAATTTGGCATCCTTTCCTCTGGTTTGTGCTGTTTCCTTATTAATAGTTATTGATTAAAAAGATACATACTGATAGAAAACTGTTTAGTTAGTTAAAATATACTTTTATTAATCAGTACAATACCCACCAACACTTGAAAAATAGTGTTCTATATATGTATATATATATATATATATATATATATACACACATTATTTTTTCCATCTATAGAAAAGCTGCTTACTTATTTATGGAATTGCATACTGAATGAAAGACCCTTTGCAGTAACTCTTGGGCGGTCAGAGGTCTGTAGCCACAGTTGAAAAATCTGCCTCAGACCAACCACACTTGCATACCTAATTTAAAGGGTCAGTAGAAAGTTAAACATTCAATTCATGCACTTAGTTTAAGCAGTTTTCAGCTCTTGTTGGGTGGCAAAAATCAAACTTAGTGTGCTGAAATTGCACTCAGAAAGGAGGCATATTAGATGTAGCAAAAGAGTATTTTTTCTATGAATCCTGAGAATGCTTTAAATCAAACAGAAAGTGAAACCATTTTAACAGATGGGATGGCATGGGAGAAACTGCAACCAATTGACTGCCTTGAAAATATTTATTCCTCTCTGGATCAACATCTACTAGGTGAGTAGAAAATAATTCTTATTTAATTCATTTTACAATGTGTATTTCTACACCTAAATATACCTCTTTGTAGGAGATATGGAGGGGGAGAGGAGGGAGGAAAGGATGAAGGAGGAGAAGAGAAAAGAAAAAAGAAAAAAAAATATGAGTGCTTTATCAAGCCACCTGCACACAAGACCCTAACGCTAACCCAACCCTAATCCTAACCCTAAATGTGCCTCAGACTCTACCTCTAACCCTAACCCTAACCCATCTAGGTAAGAAGTGGGTATCTGTTGACCTACTAATCTACAAACTCTTAAAATTTTAAATGTTCATGGCCAATGAGTTTCTTTCTCTCTTGTCATATGTGTGATGGCTTAATCCAGTTCTAGCTAATGAAAAAAAGTAATGATCTTAGATGAGATAAAGGAGAAAAATATACATTAAGCAAATGGAATTATGTTGCAGGACTCAGTGTGGTTTATTTAAAAACATTTGGGAAAAAACTATCTTAAAACACTGAAATATTTATTAGCTTTGTGTATTATAATGTTTTCTTGTCACTACATAGTTATGCAGCCATATATGTATTATATACTTATTGCATTAAAACCACGTAAAATGTACAATGAATCTAACACTTGAAAAATTTGACTGTGTATTTTAAAACTACGAAACTCAAGAGCTATTCTTGTTTTAACTCCCAAACAAATTTTTCCGCCTTAATATTTCAACATATATACTTTTCTAGAACAGTAAAACATATTACAATATTGCATCATGTAATATCAACTCTTTTTCAAACATATTTTGAGTTGACTGAAGCCCATACCTACCAATATCCTAGAAATCAATGCAGGTTATTACTCTTACTGTGGAATTTAAGCTCCCTGAGGGAGGAGACAGTTTCATTTTTGTCTTTGCACCCTCAACATCTAGCACATAGCTAGCTTATCAAACTGTATTTTTTGTTGTTGTTGAGTTGTTTCAGTCATGTCCTATTCATTATGAGTTAATGTTTTCTTGGCAAAGATTTTTCCTTTTGCAGCTCATTTTACAGATGAGGAACTGAGGCAAACAAGGATTAAGTGATTTGTCCAGGGTCACACAGCTAGTAAGTGTCTGAGACCAGATCTAAACTCATGGGGATGAGTCTTCCTGGTTCTAGGCCCAGTGCTCTATCCACTGAACCACTAGCTGCCTGAATTGAGTTCAACTCTACAGGCTATCTAAACTCCTACAATGAATTTCCAAGAGTTATATAAATGAAATCAAGTTCTACCTGACCTTACCAACTCAGTCTGTTTCACTTCTTGCTCTATCTAGTGGACATTTCCACTTGAGTATGACTAAAAATAGATCTGTTTCTTTTGTCTAAAAGCCCCTACCTTAAATGACCTGCCAATTACTCTGTTTGATAATTCTTATTTCCAAGAATCTTAATAAATAATGCATTCAGACCTAGCATAAGCTCCTTCTTGTTAGTGTATTTTAGTTTGTCTTCCACAAACTTAAGGATTCCTTCCTTTATGACCATAGGCAGAGTCAGTCCTAGGGAAAACTATGCAGTATCAAAGTTTATTGTTGGCACCCCTATCGTTCAGTTCTTATCTCCCTCCCACATCCCCACACAAGGACATTCAGTGCTCTCTCACATCTCTCACATTGTCCAATCCCAGAGGAAACTGATCTCATGAAGAGCTAATGGCTTCTGTTCTTAGGAGAGTTCCAAGATTCCCTTCAACACTCAGAAGCTTCTGGCTTCCCCACCAAAGTTACCTGATTTGATAGGTGTGTTTTTGGCACACCTATAAATGTATATGTTGTCTCTTCTCTCTACCCCTTGGAATGTGAGTCCCTTGAGGACAGGCAGTGTTTTGCTTTTGACTTTGTAGCCCTTGTGCTTGGCACAATTCTTGAGTCTTAGTAAACATTTATTAAATACTTATTGATTGGGTAGAGAGCAGAATTATAAGTAAAAATTTTAAATTAAGAGTAAACAGCACCCCCACCTAACTGTGCCTGGGGGCAAGTGGCATGAAAATTGCTTACAAAATTTTTTTTAAAAGACAAATTCGAAGGTGGGGGAAGGTGGGAGGTGGGAGACCTATGGGAGAGAGTTAGAGACTAAGAGACACTTCTGAGATGCTGAGGTGGTTGGAGGAAATAAGCTGAGACTAGAGTAGGGAGGAGCTCACCTGGGGGTGTGGCAACTAGGAATAGGGATGGGAGAGACCATCATTTGATGACTTCCAATTTTAACTTATTATTATTAATATTTTAACTAATTGTTCTTGGTAGCTAGATGGAAAACTCAATTGCTTCTACATGCTAAATAAGTACCAATGCTATCAGCACTCTCAAAATTTCACCACCCTGTGACAAAGCTCTGTTTATGCTGCCTTAGCTACATCTCTAAATGAGGATGATGCTTAATAAAGGAAAAGACTCTCTACTCAACAAAACTAGGCACTGTGACACAACACACCGAATAGAGGAAAGTTTTTAAGGGCAGGGAAATGTTTCAAGTGTCCCTAGCCGTATTGCTAACTTCACTTTCAGCTCACTGTTTAGTCTACTCCATCTCACATTGCCAGCCTTTCCTTACTTCCCTCCCCATCTTCTCCTCCCTCCTCCTGCTTCCAGGACCCCTTCGTGTTGTGGCTTCTTCTATTAGAATATAAACTCCCTGAGAATAAGAATTGCCTTGTTTTTGTTTTGTTGTGTTTTGGTTTTGTATCACTAGCACTTACCAGAGTGCCTGGAACATAGTAAGCATTTAATAAAGGTTCTATGTATCTATTAATCTTTTATCATCTATCTATCTATCTATCTATCTATCTATCTATCTATCTATCTATCTATCTACCTACCTATCTATCATCTACTTCACCTACCTCTCAGTAGGAATAAATGACCAAGACCCGACATATCTATCTATCTATCTATCTATCTATCTATCTATCTATCTATCTACATATAAAATATTTATATAAATAGATATCTATATATAAATATTGTATGTCTATATATTTATTACTCTGACTCAAGCAGACTTGTATAAGATGGTGTTGGCTTAGCCTGGCTCAGGGTTGGTATTATGCTTTTCCTTATTTGAAAAATATTCTCCCTACTTAAAAATTTATTTTTCAAAACAATACCAGTCTAAGAGTTAAAATTTAGCTCCTATCAGCTGAATAGGTCAAAATCAATATTGGAAGACTGAGGTCTGTTCTTCTCCCTCCTGCATGACCTTGGGAAAGTCACTTTTCCCTCTATTTAATTTTCCTCCAGTACAAAATGGGGGCGGTAGTAACAATATCTGCCCCTCCTTCCCTTTAGGCCATGTTGTGAAGTGGAATTAGATAATGTCTGCACCAGGCTTTGAGTTCCTTAGAAGAGAGGTGCTATAAAAAATATACAAGGTACTATGTATTACTAACTTTAT
Source organism: Vombatus ursinus (assembly GCF_900497805.2). Taxonomy (NCBI): domain Eukaryota; kingdom Metazoa; phylum Chordata; class Mammalia; order Diprotodontia; family Vombatidae; genus Vombatus; species Vombatus ursinus. The sequence goes on along the minus strand of NW_020948910.1, from coordinate 14,516,337 downwards.
GAGGTCTGATGAGATCAAAGCCTGAGGCCATGTGGCTAAATGGGCACTTCCCTACATAGCTAACATTTAAGGTTTTAAATCACTTTTTATGGTACCTCTCCCTGTGGAATCTAAAAAAGCTTTGAGCAAGAATTCGTTAATTAAGCCCCACAACTGGTAAGCAAAGTGAGGATTATTTTGCAGACAGGAGACCTAAAGCATATGGAAATTAAGATTCAAGAAAGGTAATTAGAGGTAAAGGATATCCAGGAGTTTCAACTCTCAGAAGAAGTACCTGTATCCTACTGGCTCTATCCATAAAAGGCTATTTCAGTTCAATTCATTTAAATTCAAGTACAATCAATGTATGCATCTTCATGGCACAGAGCTAAGTGGTAGGGATACCAAGACAAAAAGGCAGCTATCCCTGCCCTCAAGAAAGTTACATTCTACTAGGAGAATACAAATGTATATATATATATAAATCATAGGAGCATAGATATAGAGAGATGTTAAAATATCACAGAGGTCATCTATTCTGACACTTTCATTTTATCTATGGAGAAACTGAAGCCCAGAGAAATTAAGAGACTTGCCCAAAATAACACAAGTATTAGGTTAGATAAGACAGAAAAATCATTTATTAAATTCTTACTATCTGCCAGGCTCTATGTTAAGTGCTGGGAATATAAATGCAAGCAAAAAGAAAGACAGTCTCTGCACTCAAAGAGCTTATATGCCAGTTTGAAAGGACCACATTAAAGCTGAGCTGAAATGGGAAGGAAGGAGAGATGGTATAGATGAGAATTTGGGAAAGTTAGAGTAGAACTGGGAAAAGAATGAAAGAGGGAGTATGAATGGCTTGGGCACTTTCTCAAAATGGAGGTTCTAGGTGGATCTCCCCAATTAGAGGAGTAGGTATCTTACAAGGTGAGAAGTCTGCAAAGGAGGTCCTAGGTAAGTAAGTAAAGCCCACAACTCTCTTTACAGCGTCCTTTATGTAACATCAATATTTCTCTTGGAGTTACTACAAAGTATATGCCAAGTAATACAAAGTAATTTCAAGATGGAGAGGGTGTTAATAATTGAGGTGGGAGGAGAAGAGGGATGAGAATGGTCTCATTTAGGAGGTGAACCTGAGCTTTGATGGAATCTGGAGGTCGTACTAGGAGATTGTAACAGAGGTGAAGAGGTGAAAAGGAAGTGTATTCCCAACATGAGTGACTTACCTAATGGAGGTAGGAGACTGAATGTCATGTATGGAAGACCACCAGTCGACCAGTGTAATTGAAACAGAGAGGGCAGGAAGGAGAAGAATATGAAATAAGACTGGAAAAGTAGGTAGAAGTCATATCATGAAGGGTTTGGTCTTCACATTTCATAATTTTGAAATAACATTATTATAAACAGATCTTGGTGTGGGGAGTCCTCCATACTAATTTAGGAAAATAATTTCCAAAGATACATAGTTTTAAAATATCAGAATAAATCTTTAAATCTTGGATATACTAACCCATCCGACCCCCAAATCATGTTGCAAGCATTTTATTTGTTTATTTGTTTTTATAGGAAAACATGGAGTACTTTCTACTTTCATCTTATCATAATTTCCCCTGACATAGTCTGCAAGGATGCAAGCCAGAGATAATCACCCCCAGCCAAATTTCAGGGAATTTATTTCCCTAGGGAGTCAGTATCTATTACCTGTGGCTTCTTCTTTCCCTTTTGGCTTACTATGTTTGTATAACATTGCTTAACCTGGTTTTCCAATGTCTCAACTTGACTGCATTACATTTTAATTTATTTAACTCTATTGGCAAAGTCTCAGAGTAAAATGCTGGCATATCTTATTTTTGAATCTCCATGTGAATCATGGCTAATTGGCACTTGTTTCCATCTGCACAGCTCTCCTATCTTCACTCACTCCTGGAATGAGCTGCCCAGATTTGCACATCCAACCTCTCCATGACCTCATGAAGCCAGTCTGCCTTTACAGTAATTTTCTAGAGCAGAGCCTTCAACTCTGAGCTACAAGCCTGAGAGACCCAGATTGACTTAGGACCCAATGACATAACAAGAGAGTTTCTGCTTTTATACTACCACCATAGAAAACTCCTCTTTTAATTATAGCTTCCACTGGAGCCTTGATAAAAGGCTATCCTTCAATGTCCATGCTAAGGATAAGGAACTTCTTTAGCTACTTCAGTAAGCAAAGGCAAAAAGTTAATAGCCTGGGGGCCTCCTACTTATTCCCAGAGAATAACAGAGGGTATAATGTAGTTTTCCTAATTCCCATATATGTCTGTACTATGTTGCTTTGGCCTGTTCACTGAAAGGACAATTAGCATCAGCTTGGATGTGAAACATCAATTTACAAGGGATTGAACTGAAACCACTAAATGTATTTCTCACAGGTTTCCCAAGATTTTTTTTATTTGACCTCCTCCTACAGATGATTAGAGCTTCTCTATATAAATCTACATTGGACTGGTTTTGGCAGGGGCAGAAAATTGCCTGAACACTCCTCCCCTCTGGCTCTATCCACTCACACGCCAAGAAACAGTCATTCTTCTCATATGCATTTTCCGTGTGTAGTCCTCGTAGGTTTGGAACTGCCTACCTGAGGGAAGCCCCTCCAGACTAAAAGACCATCTTCCCCGACCAGCTAGCTGAAGGCTGGAATTCCATAATTATAGCCAGTCATCTTATAAACGTTTGCCTTAGGTTATACCACGTAAGGGCAAGTGGTTCATTGTAATCTATCATCACTCTTCATTGGGCTGACTTTAGGATGATGAAATTCAATAGGTAAAAATATAAAGTTTTATGCTTTGATACAAAAAAAATCAACTTTCCAAATTCAAGATGGTGGAGGTATAGTTATGGGGTTGTTTGAAAAAGTCTGGGGGCTGTTAGGCAGCTAGGTGGTGAAGTGGATGGAGCACTGGACTTGGAGTCAGGAAGTTCTCAGTTTGAATCTTGCCTCAAAACCCTTCCTGGCATTGTGATGCTCCAAAAATAACTCAGCTTCAATCTCCTCCACTGTAAATTAAGGATAAAAATCGTACTTTACTCCCAGGGTTGTCATGCATATCAAATGAGGCAATGTATGTCTTTGCAAACCTTAATTCTTTTAATGTAATATATAGATAATAACTACATATTACATGTAACATTTCATAATAGCTACATGTCTTCCTGACAAAGGCTCATAGCACCATCTTCATGCCTCAAGGACAGAATATCATAACTTGATGGTCTTACATTTCCTCATATGTGATCTTTTGTAGGCTCTTATGTCATGTGCTTGAACTGAGGACCCCTTTATCAGTAAAGTAATCTCATTTTCCATTTTTTGCATAACTACTCCACAGCTCCTAAACACATATTTAATGATTATATCGACAGCTTGTTTAAAAGTTACTTTTGTTTGCAGATCATAAATAAAAGAGAAATTTTTAAAATCACTGAAGACATTGGGATTCCCTTAAATTTGACTGTGGGTGATCACCTATGGCTGAGGATTTTGTAAACAAATGGTGTCAAACTCAAACAGAAATGTACCCCTAGAGGCCCATGTTAGAAAACCACATATTAACATATCTATGCATATATATGTATATGTAGAATTGCATTGTATTTATACCTATTTTGTCAAACATTTCCCAATTACATTTTAATCTGGCTCAAAGAAGGATTTTTTTCAAGCTGGGAGCTTGACATCTCTGCTGTACCCTGTCTCAGGAGAAATATTGTTAGGATAAAAACAGAGAACAAATCCAGTCAATAAGTTTTTTTGTTTTGCTTGGCTTTTTGGGGAGGCAATTGGGGTTAAGTGACTTGCCCAGAGTCACACAGCTAGTAAGTGTCAAGTGTCTGAGGCCAGATTTGAACTCAAGTCCTCCTGTCTCCAAGGCTGGAGTTTTATTCACTGCACCATCTAGCTGCCCCTCAGTCAATAGGTATTCATTAAAACCCTACTTTGTATTGGACCCTGTGCTAAATGCTAAGACACAAGGCAAAGTAAAAATAGTCCTTTGGCTCAAGGAGTTCACAATCTAAGGGGAAAACAAATAAACTAAAATCTAACATAATTCAAAGATTGGGCAGGAGATGACAAATAAGAGATTTAAAGGGTTATTCTGATATTTTAGTTAATTCTTATACAATCCCCCAAAATTAGTATTTTATCTTCTTTTCTATCATATCACCTCTTCTAATATTCTGACAGCTGAGCCTTGCTGCCCATTCACTCAGCAACAAAAATGTAGTAACCTCTATGTATCAGGGGAGAAAGAGCATGGTGTCATGACCTGAGAGCCAGTCTGGCAGTGAAGATTCAAGATCTAACCTCTGACACAGGTGTCCTGTGTGACGCAAAGCATGTTACTCTCAGTATATCAAGCAACCCTCTGAGAAAGTAAGTCTGCAGAAGCAGCATGTGTTTACATTGGTAGAGAGAGTTTCTTCATCAGAAGTTTCCAATACCAATTAAATCACAGGTTCAATTAAAATGTGTAAGGCACTATGCTAGGTCTTGGGGAAGATGAGAAGACAAATAAGGTACTGTCCTCAGTGAGGTAGATTCAAATCCATTTCATTTTCCCATAGATATGCTAGTTCTGCCTTGTTTATAATTATAAGAGCTCATTTTTGTCTGTGCAGTGTCAAACGGTATCTATGACTCAAAAGACATGTGAGGAGTGTTTATATGAACTTCAATGGCCTTTAATCTTTAGAGGCTCTTTTTTTTCCCCAAATAGCCATGAGCTACAAAAAAGAAATTTTTTTTAAAGAAATAGTGATAAGTGGGACCAGCTTTTGTAATAGCTTCAGGCCTTTCAAGAAATACAAGCCACAGTGACCAACCTGCACATGACTATGAGCAGACCACACATAGTAGAACTCTAACCAAATAATTAGCAAATAAAATGCATTTTAAAATGACTTACATCTGCACATCAGAAATAGATGAGATTTTAAAAAAAAAGGAGAAACCTTTAAGGCTGAAAGTTGATTCTGACAGTCTTCAAAACTGAAGATTTCCTCTTTTTAATTTACATCTATACCCTATCATATATAAAAGCATTTGCCTGTTTCATAATATGACCTAATGCACGCACTTAACAAGACAACTGGTTGCAGTTGAATTTCAGGCACCAAGAAGTTGGTTAGAGAGTCTTTTCATCTGGAGGCCCACCCCACCACATCCCCTTACTCATATTGCAAAATACCCCAGTGTTGCATTCTTGCTAATCTTGTATTCCTTTGTATTTGGATATTAGTTTATATTTCCTGGTGACAATTCCTAGATATTGGGAAACCTAGAGTCACACAGAATCATAGAAAGTTGGGGTTGGAAGGGGCTGCCAAGATCATCCAGTCCAACCCTCACCAAAGTGGGAAGCCCTTCTGCGACATAACTGGCAAGTAGTCAAGGAGCCTTTGTCTAAAAATATCCTGGGGAGAGGAGAAGTGAACCTCTACCTCCTGGTTAGATTGTAGGCTCCATGTGAGAAACTATCATTTCATTCTTTTAATTTGCAGTCATAGACTCAGCATAATGCTTGGCATATAGCAGGTACTTAATAAATACTTGTTTATTGGTTGGTTGATCGACTCCCAGGTCAGCCCATCCTTGGTTTCCTGGGCTAACGTCCTAAGTAACAACCTAACAGTCATCAGTAGTGAGGCAAGTAGCCAACCCCAGCCCATATGGGCAGGAGAATGAACAGTGCAGCTCCTGAAAGTTCCCCTGTGTTTCCACACCAATGGTCAAGCAATCACTAAACATAAGGGAAGTAGAGGCTATGAGGACTTGCTGGTCATTCTCAATTTGCCCCATTATTCTGCTATCTCAGGGTGCAAGTCAGATAGCAATAGCAGTCTGGGATTCCTTGGGTAGCTTTTCTCCATATCCCTTATTGTACCCAGTTTTAGCATCATTTAGCTAGAGATTATGACAATGAGTTGTTTTGTGTCTTCCCTTGTATTTTCATGCCCATGTGGGTAAGCCATTGACCTGTATACATTGTTCCACAATTGTTCAGGCAGGGGCTGAATGGTACAACTAATTGTTGGATGTTGATTCTATGTCCTGAGACTATTTCCCCTTTTCCCAGAGTATACCTTCTCTAGAGGTCACAGCTTCTGACTGATTCCCCAGGGTCCTTCCAAGTGGTACAATGGCTTAGGGAGTACAGGAGATGATGGCACCTTGGCTCCAGGAAAATATCCTACTTATTTACCTGAATAGCTCTATCTCTCTGGCCTACCAATACCACCAAATCTCTCCTTTTTGTGGCTAAACTTGAGAAGGAGGTCTGCAATTGAGGTTTCTACTTCCTTGATTCTCACTTTATTTTGAACTCTACAATTTGACTTCTGACCTCATTATCCAATGCTTTAACCAAAGTTGTCAAAGACCTTTTAATTGCCAGATCTAATGACCTTTTCTCCATCCTCATCCTTCTTGACTTCTCTGCAGCTTTTCACACTGTCAATCACCCTCTTCTCTTTGATACTCTCTTCTCAGGTTTCTGTGACACTACTGTACCCTAATTCTCCTCTTACCTGTCTGACCACTCCTTCTTAGTCTTCTTTGCTGGAATTTCATTCAGGTCATCCTCATGAATGGTGGGTGTCCTCAAGGACTTTGTTAAGGGTCTTCTTTTTTTTTTTCCCTCCACACTATTTCACTTGATGATCTCATCAGCCTTGATGGTTTCAATTATCATCTTTATGCTGATGCCTCTTAGTTCTATTTATCTAACCCTAACATCTCACGTCTCCAGACTCACATCCCCAACTGCTTATTGTATGTCTTGAACTGAATGTCCCATAGATACCTTAAACTCAACCTGTCCAAAACTGAATTCATTATCTTTCCCCCTACATATTTAGTGTTCACTTGTTTTAGTCATGTCTTACTCTTTGTGACCCAAGTTGAGTTTTTCTTGGCAAAGATACTAGAGTGGTTTACCATTTCTTTCTCCAGCTCATTTGACAGATAAGGAAACTGAGGTAAACAGGGTTCAGTGACTTGCTCAGGATCACATGGCTAGTAAATATATGAGGTTGTATTTGAACTTGGGTTTTCCTGACTCCAGGCCTGGCACTCTATCCCTGCACCACCCAGCTGTCCCTAAATACTACTCCTATCCAAATTTCCCCATTACTGTTGAAGGCACCATGATTCTCCCAGTTACCTAGACTCAAAACCTAGGTGTTATTATTTACTCTTTTCTCTCTCATTCCCAACATCCAATCTGTTTCTAGGTCCTAACAATTTTATCTTTGCAATATCTCTCATATCCACCCCATTCTCTCCTCTGACACTGCCACCACCTTTCACCACCAGGCCTCCATAACCTCAGTCCTGAACAATTGCAATAACATTTTAGTTGGTCTTCCTGCCTCAAGTTTTTCTCCACTTCAGATTATCTTCAATTCATCTATCAAATTAATATAATGTGGGTAAAGCAACAAATGTTGGGGGAGATGTGGAAAAATTGGGACACTAATTCATTGTTGGTAGAATTGTGAACTGATCCAACCATTTTGGAGAACAATCTGGAATTATGCCCAAAGAGTTATTAAACTGCCTATTCCATTTGACTCAGCAATACCACTACTTGGTCTATTCCCAAAAACTAATAGAGAAAAAGAAAATGAACTTATATCTTCTCAAACATATATAGCAATTCTTTTTGTGGTGACAAAGAACTGGAAATTGCAGGGATACCCGTCAATTGGGGAATGGCTGAACAAGTTGTGGTATATGATTGTGATATAATGCTACTGCGCTATAAAAAATGATAAGCTTGATGATCTTAGAAAAACATGGAAAGACTTGCATTAAATAATGAAGAATTAAATGAGTAGAACCAAGAGAATGATGTAAACAGTAACAGCAATATTGTTTTAAGAAAAACTTTGAGCAACTACGTCATTTTGACTATCATAAATACCCAAACTAACTATAAAGGACATATGAAAGAAGATGCTCTCTGAATCCAGAGAAAGAACTGATGAATAGAAGTATATTTAGAATGATTTTACATATAGATATATACATATATACATACATATACACACATATTTGTGTCTAATGGTAGCCATCTGGGGTTAGGGATCGGGGAGGGAAAAATTTTTTAATTATATAATAACTTTATTACATATTTAAAAGGAATAGCAAGCTATACATAATAGATTTGCAGTTTTGTGTGCAATCATCTTTTTTTTATTAAACTATGTTAAAAAATGCTTATTCTATTCCATGTATTAAAAATAAAATTAATTTTAAAAATCTTTTTAAAAATCTGATGTGGGAATGGACAGAGAGACTCTTGGATTGTCAGGGACATGCAGAATTGGCCCAATGCAAGCTCCTTGTTTTTATGCCAACAAATCAATAAATATTTACTAAAAAGAAAAAAAAAGACAAAAAGGAAGGAAGTCCCTTATCTTAAGGAACTTAATTCTACTTCACATCACTGACCAATTCTCTAATAATTCACACATAACTGTTTTGCCTTTCTTTTTATCCCAGTATGTCATTTATACCTGTTGGCTGCCTCTGGGCTTGCTGTATACCACTTTTCTCTCCCATCCCAAACAGGAAGGAAAAAGGCTCTAAGAGAACACTGTCATCAATGGCAGTGAAAACATGGGAATCAACCCCATAGGGCCAAGCCACCAAGCCAAATAACTCATTTGTGTCATCAGAATAGCAGGGCTGGAGTTTTCCCACATACTAAGGGCAGGAAGAACAGTGAGGAGCTGTTGGGTTTTCAAAATTGACCCATTATTCTGTTAGCATTGGGCACGTAAGTGAGTGGGACCAAGAAACAGAGTAGAAAGGATTCCCAATACATCAAGCCAGACAGCCAGGGAAGTCATGTCTTTATTCCGTCTTTCAAAAAAAGCAACATGGATAGAGTGCTGTAGTTGAGGTCAGGGAGACCTGAGTTTGAATTCTGCCTCAGACAATTACGAACTGTTTGATCCTGGGTAAATCACTTAACCTGTCAGCCACAGTTTCCTCATCCGTAAAAATGGAGAAAATAAAAGCATCTACTTCCCAGGATTATTGTGAGATCAAATAAGATAATATATGTAAAACACTTTGAAAATCTTAAAGTGCTATATAAGTGTTAGTGATGATGATGATGGTGATGATGATGATGATGATGAAGAAGAAGAAGACAATGACTACATACTTACTTGTAGCCAGGCATGGATACAAAGAATGCAACAAAATAGTTCGTAGCCTCAAGGAGATTACATCTTACTAGGATCAGATTTCCCCAGGTAATATTCCTTGTGTGTTCATTGTTGTACTCTGACAACCCTCTACTAGAGGAAATATCCATCCAGAGGGTTGACTTGTGTGTGTTTTGGTTAAGTTTTGTCTCTCAGTATAAATAAGCAGGATGCCACTTTCCTACCTCCTACCTCCCAGAGAGGAAGAAGAGTTTTCTGGCATATGTGAATCAATAAAGAATTGGTCAATGATGCTAAGTAGAATTAAGCTTCTTAAGGGAAGTAACTTCCTTTCTTTTTGTCTTTTTCTTTTTTAGTAAATATTTGTTGATCTCTTTTGTTTTTACATCACCCAAATTTCTTCTTTATCTCTCCCACTCCTCCCACTCAGAAAACCATCCCCTATAATACATAATTTTTTTAAGAGGAAGAGAAAAAAAAATCAACAAAGCCTATCATAGAAAAAAACCTGAAAATAAATGTAATGTTCCAGTCCCGTGGACCTCTCATCTCTACCAAGAAGTATGGGCAGGTATCTTCTCATGTCTGTTCTTTAGGGCTATGTTTGTTCTTTGTAATTTTGCAACCTTCTTTTCGGTTGTTTTGTGATTGTTGTTTTTTCCATTCACGTTCTTGTAGTCTTTGTGTATATGGTTTTCTTGGCTTTGCTTATTTCACTTTCTTTGTATCCCAAGGCCTGCCTAATGAAGTGAACATGTTTACTGACTTGAACTGAATTGATCCACCAACCACTCAAATTTGCAGCTACTTGCAGGCTACCTGATGCTCCTGAAGCTATTTTGTTTTCTTAGCAACATGCCAGTGGTGTAGTCCATAACCTCTTAGACCCACTCTGACCTCATCCCTGTCCTACCATACTCATGAACTCTTCCCAAGGTTTCCAAGAGTATCTTCAAAGAGCCACCATAGATAATCCCTGGCCCCTTAGTCAAGAAGCTAGTGTTATGAATAGGATAATAGACTAGGAGTCACAAAAATTGAGTTCTAACAAGAATTTGCCATTTCATAGCTGTGTAACATTCAATAAATCACATTACCTCTCCGTTTCAATTTCCTGGTGTAAAATAATAGAGTTAGATTAGATAATCTCTATATTCCTTTCTAGTTTAAGATTTTATTCTGTATTCTATGATCTTAGTGATTATGTGAATTGTAAACCCCACTCAGTACAATCACATAGCTTTATAACCTCTACCTGTCATAATCTACAATAGTTCCTGAGTAAATGAAAAAATCTACAGGTATTAGACAAAAATTATAATCCTACTCATTCATAAGGAGATTCCAATAAGATAAGATAGTTTAAACAACTTTCAAGGGAGGTATTAAAAAAAAGCCAGTTCAATTTTGACTAACCCCCCCCCAAAAAGACAAAAATGAACCTCCATTTCTCTTTGCAAAGGTGGGGGAATATAGGCATAGAACACCACACAAACTCTTAGACTCAGTTATGTTGATTGATTGTGCTATACTGTTTGTTTCCCCCTTTTGTTTTTTTTTATTGCAAAGGATAGGTCTCTGGAACGGGTGAGCTATATCTTTGGAAACGAAGGTATTGTAAACACAAAGACATCAACAAAACACAGAAAAAATTTTTAAGCCAATGGCAGCCAGAGAAACATTAATAAGAAGCTTGAAAAAAGTAAAGTCATTTTACTTCCACAAATAGTCCCAGGGTCAGAAACACAAAGTATCTTCCAATGAGATTAGGATGAGGAACTCACATTGTAGATTCATTAGCTTTTGCTCATTTGGAGACAGTGCCTTTATCTTTGTCTGCCAGTCTTCTCTGTGGGCTCCATTATATGGGCTCTTGTGCCTGGACAAGAGATTCAGACACTACTCGTATAATAAATTCCATGAAAATAGTTTGAAAATTGTAGATCTGGAAACTGCATTAGCTGTCATTTTTCTAAATGGTAGATTAAATGACCAAGTTCAGGACCTCATTTGGTCTCTCCTGGACTATTGCAATAACTTTCTAATTGGTCCTGCCTTAAGATAGTTCTCTCTCAGCTGTCAAAGTAATTTTTCTAAAGGTCAGGTCTGACTATGAAGCCTCTAAGCTCAGTGAGTTCCAGTGGCTTCCCATCACCTGCAGAATCATATACCAAGTTCTTTAAAGTACTTCACCTTCTGGCCCTTTTGTACCTTTTTGCCTTCCTAACATCTTACTCTCCTTCACACATTATACAGATCAAGCTATAATTATTTACCTACAGTTTCTTGAACAGAACATTCCATATCCTATCTCCCTTTCTTTATTAGTTGTCTTTCATGCCTAGAATGCTCTACACCCTCACTTCTGTCACTAAGTTTTCCTAACCATATCCAAAGCTCAGCTCAAATCCTATCTTCTACATAATATCTTTCCTGGTTCCCATCCCCACCCTAGCTGCTCATGCCTTCTCCTTTCAGTTTATCTTCATCTATTCTGTATATCTTATATATGAATTATCTTAACAAGAGTCTGAAAATCACCTGGTAAGATAAGGTACTGAACACTGAGGTCCTTTCTTGAGCTGAACTGCCATGCATTCAAACTCTACTGCAGAGATGGCAACTTAGATAGGCTAGGCCTCACTGTTTACCTAAAAGACTATTTTATGGAGAACTTGCACAAGGCAAACAGTCACAAGAAAGTGAGAAGAAGTGGTGCAAGGACACTCTCAGGAGTGTCTAAGTACACTCTATCTAAGTACACTCTCTCTGAAGAATGTTTGTATCAATTGTGAAACATGGGAGATGCTGCCACAGGACTGTCCACCTTGGCGTGCAATATCAAAGAAGGCACTGTGCTCCATGAACAAAGTAGAATTGCAGTAGCTCAAAGAAATGTGAGATGAATAAATTTAGAGACATCTCCATCCCAAATGTTCATATGGACTATTTGTGCTCTATCTGTGGTAGAACCTTCCAAGATCATATTGGTCTGGTCAGCCACAGTCAGACACACTATCTTGAACCCAACATCATGATGTCATTTTGGTACTCTTTGAGTAAGAAAAATGAACAACAGCATATCTTACGTATACCTAATTATTTTCATGCTTATCTTCTCCATTAAAATGTAAGCTCCTTGAGGACAGGGACTGCTTTTTGCTTTTATATTTTCAGCACTTGGTACAATCCCTGGGAGACAGAAAGGGCTTAATAGATACTTTATGACTGACAAATAAAAATGAAGGTATATTTGGGGCTCCTTTAGCCAACTGAAATTATCTTATGCTTTTGTAGAGTAGGTGGTCACCTACAGGATGTGCTTTCAGGGATACCAGGAAAATACTCTTGTTCCAAAATGCCTCATTCATCAGGTGCCAAGGTGGCTAAAATTAAAATAGGAGATATTTATTCCTCCCAACTGAGCACTGTCTTCTCTAGATAGGATCCTCTTGAATGTAGACACCCCTAAAAGGTTAGGTATTTAGTTACTAACACCTTTGTAAGAATTGGACTGCAAGGGAGCATTCTTCTGAGATAGGAGATTAGTGGGAGATTAGAAAGACTTGGAATGAGGAGAGAAGGAGGTGGAACAGATAAACTAAAAGAAAGTAGAAACTGAAGTCTGGTAGTATTTGGTCACAGGCAATTTTCCTCTGCTTCACGATTTTGCCTAGGGCCAGCTGTACCTATACAGAGTGCCCACTGTCATCAGACTCAGTTATACTTTCCAAAGTTATTGTAGAACAGAGAAGCAAACATTCAATATTAAGGTATCTCAAGGCTATTTTGTTGTACACAGTACCTGCTGCTTCCCAAGATTAAGTATAAGGATAAGTACATTTCTTGACATTAAACAATGGGATTTGGGGGTAGGGGGGTGTCTAATCTTGTTATTTGAATGGTGGAAGGAAAACACGTCATCATATATGGAACTGAAAACTCCTTCCACCCATGCAGATCATCAACTTAGAGTCTTAAAGAGTTCCATAGGGCACTGAGGAGCTAAGTGGCTTGACCATGGCCACATGGCTGGTTTGAAAAATGAAGTTATTTGCCTATTGTTTTAACTTGGCTAGTTGAGTCAAAGGCAGAGCTTGAATCCAGAACTGTCTTGATTCCAAGGTCAGCCCTCTATCCACTAAATCAAACTATCCATTAACTTCAATGACCTCCTTATTAGTCTTATTTGCCCAAGTCTCCCCTTTCCAATCTATTTTCTGTGTGGCTATTAAAATGATATTCCTAGGGGCAGCTAGGTGGTGCAGTGGATAGAGCACCAACCCTGAAGTCAGGAGGACCTGAGTTCAAATCCAGCCTCAGACCAAACACTTGACATTTATTAGCTGTGTGACCCTGGGCAAGTCACTTAACCCCAACTGCCTAAGCAAAAAAAAAAAAAAAATGATGTTCCTAAACTACAGCTGTGATCTCTCTCTCTCTCTCTCTCTCTCTCTCCCTCTCTCTGTCTCTTTCTGTCTCTCTCTCTGAAAGATCTTCTGTGGTCCCCAAGTGCCTCTAGGATGAAATATTTTAAAATTCTTTTGTTTGACACTTAAAAGTCTTTCACATTCTGGCTCCAGCCTACCTTTCCAACCTTATTATGCATTGCCGCCCTTCAATTCCAACAAAAGTAACCTGCCTCCTGCTCCTCACACATACACAATCTGCCATCTCCCTTCTTTGGCCTTTGCATGGAATGTCACCTATGTCTGGAATGCACTCATTCCTTATCTTCACCTCTTAAAAATCCTAGTGTGTATACATATATATATATATATATGTATGTATATATACATGCATATGTATATATATATATATATATACACACACAAGTATATGAGTGGATCAATCAATAAACATTTATTAAGCACCTAATATGTGACTACTATATAGTTGAGGTGTGTGGGGTATTCAGGGAGGACTAGCACCTCTGGTATGAAGGCTTGCCAAGCTGTTTTCAGAGCTGCTCATCTACCTTTGGTGTCCATCTGTCACCTAATTCTCACCTGTGGCTCCAAGAAGCTGTAGCACGAGCAGTGGCCACACTCTGGTAAAACTATCTCAGCAGACAGGCTAAACCAGGTTGAGGGTAACTGACAGACCTTCAACCCATTCATGAGTTAGGGGGATGTCTACTTCAAGCATATAAGACTTCCCCCAACAGAACAGGTGGATGGAACAATTGGATGGAACGTGGTTGAAGCAGGGACTGTGGAGCACTAGTCAGATGCTGAAGATGCCACGGTCATCCACTGCATTCCCAGGCCGTTGCCAGTTGTCTTGACTTCTGTCTTGCCACTGGATTTCAATGACTAGAAGAGATAGTAAGGCTGATAACTTTGTGTAACTCTGCTTCACTTCAATCCAATTCACTAGCAAGTCAAGACATCACCCCATTATGTCATTGGTCTTTTTCAAAAATGAAGAACAAACAACGACACTCAGATATGTAAAAGACCTTGCCTTAGAAATTTTTCATAAGAAATGTAACATTTAAAATAGATTTAGAATTGTTGAGACATAAGTATTACTAAAAGTTATATTTTCTTAAGAAAATTGCCAGTATTTATTTTCTTAACACTTAGAGCTTCCACCCATAGAACAAAAGCAGCAAAGAAATATTTTTTTAAAGGAAAAGTTGGTATTTCAGAAGGTTGACAGGTTCACCTCAGTAAAGTATGTCAGGCAAAGGTTGAATGATCCTTTTTGGAGTTATGTGGTAGGGGAATTCTTATTTAGGTACAAATTAGATTGGATGGCTTCTGAAGTCCTTTCAACCCCTGAGATTTTGTGATTTTTGAGTGTAATACTGTAGTAGAAAATCAATTGATCAGGAAGGATCCTGACCAGTTCCTCCCATTACATCATTAGTAACAACAACAACAAAAATTCCATTTCTTTCTGGAGATCTATACTTGTCTCTGTACTATTCAACATTTTTAATAATGACTTGGACAAAGATACTTATGCTATCCTTAAAAATTTACAGAGACACCAAGCTAAGTGGGATAAATCACATGACAGAGTTATTATCCCAAAGGATCTTCACAGGCCAGAGAACTAGAACGAATCTAACATGATGAAATTCAATGGGAATAAATGTAAAGTCTTATGCTTGGGTAAAAAACAAATCAACTTCATAAATACAAAAGAGACAGAGACAATAGTTGTTCTAAATCTGGGGATTCTAGAGGATTGACTAGGTGAGTTAGCAATAGGATATGGCAGCCAAAAAAAATAAAAAGGCTAATATGATCTAGCCAATCTGATAGGTATGAGGTAGTACCTCAGAGTTGTTTTAATTTGCTTTTCTCTAATGAATAAAAGCCTCATTACTCAAATATATAGAGAATTAAGTCAAATTTATAAGAATGTAAGTCAGTCCCCAACTGATAAATGGTCAAAGAATATGAACAGATGGTGTTCAGGAAAAAAAAATCAAAGTTATCTACAGTCATATTTTTTAAATGCTCTAAATCATTATTGTCCATCAATTGCAGAAGGGCTGAGCAAGTTGTGGTATATGGCTGATGGAACACTACTGCGCTATAAGAAATGAGGAGCAGGATGGTTTCAGAAGAACCAGGGAGGATTTACATAAACTGATGCAAAGTGAAATGAGCAAAACTAGGAGAATATTGAACAAAATAATAGCAACATTGTATGATGATCAACTGTGAATGACATAGTTATTTTTAGCAATACAATGATCCAAGGAAATTCCAAAGGGCTTATGAAAAATGCTATTTATCTCCAGAGAAAGAACTGATGGAGTCTAAATGCAGATTGAAGCATGCTTTTTTACTTTATTTATCATTATTGGTTGGTTTTTTTTTTGGTCTACATTTTCTTTTGCAAAATGGTTAATATGAAAATGTTTTGCATGACTGCACATGTATAATGTATATTAAATTGCTTGCCATCTCAAAGAGAGGGATAGGAGGGAGAGAAGGAGAGAATTTGGAACTTGAAATTAAAAAAAAAAGAATGTTAAAATTTTTTGTTTACATGTAATTGAGAAAAAAATAAAGTTTATTAAAAAGTTCCAGAAACAAGGAGGTGATAGTCTATACTCTGTCCTAGCCCAACCACATCTGTGGTATTTTGTTCATTTGGGATGCTATAGTTTTGAAAGGACATTGAAAAGCTAGAGTGTCCAGAGGACACTAAATTGTTTCTCACAATAACCCTATAAGGTAGGGAGCCCATGTTTGTTATTACCCCCATTTTATAGCTGAGAAAACTGAGATTTTGATGGGCAAAGTGAGTTATAAGACTGGTAAGGGGACTTGGACCACTGGTCCCGGAGCTCCTTAGTATTCTTTCTATTATATTCACTACTGTCTGTTAGATATAGAGAAATTTATACTTTTGCAAAGCAATACTTTACAAAGTTGGTTATCCACAAATTTTTCCTGTAGACTAGGCTTGAGCTCTGGGTATATAATCAGATTGGTGAGACATTTACTCCCATTAGTCCTCTGCAGGTTTTTGATCAGATTCCTTTTCAAAGAAGGGGTACTCAGTAAGTCAGTGTATGATCTTTAGTGTGAGACAGATCTCCAAAGGAGTTTCTATGGCAGAAAAAGTAAGTTAAACAATTTTATCAAGCTGTCTGACCACTCAAGGGATTCATACCAGTTGTCGACAAAGCTTAAAAACTCTAGTCATTAAGAACCTTGGTGTGATGGGCACATTGTTCAAGTAGAAGACTTCAAATAGTTACTCTTTTTTCCCCACAAGAAAATCAATCAACTAATATTAATTAATTGCCTGCTATGTGGCAGACATTGTGCTAGGCACTGGGAATATAAAGAGAAAAATGAAACAGTTCCTGACTTCAAGAGGTTTGCGTTTCACTGGAAGGACATACATAACACATTAAAAAAAGACATATACAAATTTATACAAAACAACTATTTACAAATTGTGTGCAAAATAAATACAAGGTGATTTGGGGTACATAATGGCAGCTGGAGATATTGAGAAAGACTTCATTGAGGAGCTGATATTTGAGATGAACAAGATGGAGATGAGGAAAAATGCATTCCAGCCATGAGAGAGAGCCTATGCAAAACCATAGAAGTGGGAAAAGAAGGATCTTATGTAAGGAATTTCCAGAACAGTTTAGTTGGACTGAGGAGTACATGAAAGAGAATAATATAAAAAAGCTGGAAAAGTAGATTGGGTCTGGTTGTCCAAGACTTTACACAAGAAAATTGTGTTAAATGCTACAGATAATGGAAGGCCACTGGAATTTTTAATGAGGAAGGGACTAGGAATATCACTTTGGAGCCAGAGTCAAAGATGGATTAGAGAAGGAAGAGATTTTAGGCAAAGAAACCAAATAGAAGACTTTTGAGGGCAGGGGAGACCTGATGAGGACCTGAATTAGGGTGGTTTCTGTGAGAGAAGAGAAAGGAATGGATGCCAGAAATGTTGTGGAGGTAGAATGTATAAGATTTGACAACTGAATATGTATGTGTATGTATATATACACATATGGGATGAGGAAGAGTCAGAGATGAAAGGTGACTTCAATGCTGTATGCAAATAGGGAGAATTTGGTGTGAAAGATAAAATATACTCTTAGAGTAAAGGCAAGTGAAAGAGACAGAGAGTATATAGCAGATGAATCCTACCAGCTGTTTCCTTTTTCTCTCTCCCTAGTTATAAACATAACCCAAGAGCCCTTACATTTCAAGTCTATTTATTTTGTAATTACTTAAGGGAAAGAGAGCCAATTTGGATATTTTTGCTTGGGGTGTCTGAATCAAAAGTTGCACAACTTGTTTGCAATTGTTGTTTGTTTTGTGAGATGCCATGTTTGGTGTGTTTTTTATGTGTATATTACACACACACCAATTTTCCAGTTTCAAAAGTCATACCAAAAGGTAACAGTAGATGGCCTGCCTCTCATAGGAAGGGAAATCTCAGCCTCAGCCCTGGGCACTTAATGGAAGGACAGGAATCTAATATTTCCAAGGGAAAAGGCATTAATAATGTAAGGAACAGAAGGAGGCAGAGTCTTTCCTAGAATGTGATGGGAGAATCAGTACTTAAATAGGGGCAGACATATTTCTAGGACACGCTGCCCTGCCATTTCAGAGTGATAACGAAAGCAGTGAAAGTTTGAATAGGGAAGTTAGCAAACCATAAAAGTTAAGTCCCAAAGATTCCTCCTACTGTATGGGTTTCTCTGTATTTTTTTTTGTATTATTGGGGGTGGAAGTGGGAATAGGAAGATTCCTCTATAAACAGGAAATATTTATGCAGAAATCAGGAGTATGACTTTCTTTCCTGCCTCACTGGAAAGTGGAAGGACCAGAAAGGCCAGGAATTTTCCATTGCATAATGTGTTCTTAACATCATTTTCATTTTCACTTTCCCCATTTCCATTTGCAGTTTCAATGACACAGACTAGATGTGGAGTTCTGTTAACAGTAGGACAGTGAACCTGGGTTGATTTTTAAAGTCTCTAAGCTTTATATAAATATAGCTAGCCTTCTAATTTGCAACTGTCCAGCAGTATGCTCATAATATCTTAAATAGAGCTCAAGGATTAAAAAAAAAGTCTTTCTAGTTTTCCCAAAAGCATAATTTTAAACCACTAAATGAAATCTTTTTTTAAATAGATTTTTCTTCCCATGAATCAATTCAATAAATATTTGTTAAGTATCTAATATGCACCAGGTACTATGCTAGGCATTGGGGATACAAAAATGAAAAATGACACAGTGCCTGCTTTCAATAACGTTAAAACTTAATAGGGGAGATAAAACAGGAGCCCTATAACAAATTGGAATGAGGTAATTGCAAAGGAGAGGTCGAATAAAAGAATATAAGAAGGTGTGGAGGATTAATTCACTGATGGGATCAGAGAAGACTTTACAGAGGAGGTGGCAGTTAAGATGAACCTTAAAAACAAAAGTATTAACATAGTGCTAGTCATGGGGGCTAAAGGCAAGAAGAGATGAGGGCATAATAAAACATTGGGTAAGTCATGTAGTTTCCCTGAGCCTCAGTTTTCTCAACTGTAAAATAAGGGCATTGGACTCAATAATCTTAGCTTTCTTCAGGCTCTAAATCCTATGCTCATAGTAGAATCATTTGGTTAGAACATAAAGAGTATGAATGGGAGCACTGTGAAATAAATCTAGAAAACTAAGAAGTCTTTAGTATTTATGTTTTACCATAAATTTTGTGCTGGAATAGAATTCAGAAGTCATTGAGGGTCATAGATGCCAAGAGAGGCCATTGTATCAATATGAGAGGCTAGTCAATGGGGTCTGATGCCTCAGAGAAGTCAAGCAGGATGAGGAAGTCATCGGATCAGGAAATCAGGAAGTCAATAGTGATCTCAATAATCATTAACAGGATCTTTGTTTAATTTGGTTTTGTGTATAAATACATTTAATAGTCCCAAAATCTTTCAATGGATGAGCTAGAACTAAAGTGATTCTTAAAACTTCTATTCTCAAGGCTCTATCTAGATCGCATTACTCCCTACTGGTATCTTGACTGACATTGGTATTAAGTTTTATTTTTATTGCTTTATAGCTCTGTTCTAACTCAAGCTCAGATCTCCTCTAAATTTTGTCCTGCATTCCTGACCAAATCTAGGGCCCTATGATACCAAAAGAAACTAATAATTAGTGAAATGAGCAGTGATAGGACCAGTAGGCAATCAACTCTGATGGATGGTTTTGTGGTCCACAAGAATTGATTATGTAATTCTTAATCTTAGAATGGACAATGCTGGATAGATGAACCTCTAGTTTGTTGGAAAAGTAATAAAAGCATATATAAGGTATATATAAGTATAGCATGGAAGAAGAGTTCCATTGTATTTAAGTTTAATTTTTAAATGTTAATTATATTATTAAAAGTAGTGATTTTTGCAACCATAGAAAGATTATATCCACTTTCTCTCTAATAATTTACAAAGCTTTAAAGTTTGAAAAAAGTTTTCTTCATACCAATCTAATGAGGAGAGTTGTAGACATATGACATTCTACGTATGACATAACTAAGCCCCTGAAAGGTTAAGTGACTTGCCCATGATCACACAGCTAATAAGTATCTGAAGCAGAATTCAAACCCAAGTTTCCTGAATCCAGTTTCAGCCTTCTATCTACTACACTATTCTGCTTCTAGTGGCAGACAAGCAAATCTTTCTTCAGACCCTCACCTGAAATTCATCTCAGATTGAGCAAAAATGGAGGATGAAGGATGCAGCATAAAAGGACAAGATGTGGATTCAGCAGCCAAAACAGCAGTGATGACACTCCAAATCTACTGGAGCTAGAAGGAACCTTAGATGTTATGTAGTCCAAGCCCATTATTTCATAGATGAAGAAATGTAGGTCCAGTGGAATTAAGGGACTCATTCAAGGTCACACTGGTAAGAAGTAAGAGAGCTAACATTTAAATGTAGTATGGGTACCTAGGTTGCACAATGGATAGAGCACTGGGCCTGGAGTCAGGAAGACTCATCTTCTTGAGTTCAAATCCAGCCTCTGACACTTACTAGCTGTGTGACCCTGGCAAATCACTTAACCCTGTTTGTCTCAGTTTCCCCATTTGTAAAATGATCTGGAGAAGAAAACAGGAAACCCCTCCAGTACCTTTGCCAAGAAAACCCCAAATGGAGTCACAAAGAATAGAACATGACTGAAAGAACTGAACAACAACCTCTAATAGTAAATCTAGCACTCTTTCCACTATGTCACAATCTTGGGCAGAATAATAGCAGTAAGATTCCATAAGAAATTAATGATGATGGTCATAGTAATGCTAGTTTATGCAACTTACATGGACTACTTTCAGAACTCCAACAGGAGATGGACAGAGTCAGTTCCTACCAGCACAGATACCAGTGTTTAAGGGAGAGAGGCCTCTGATAAGGGAGAAGGAAATCTTTTAGACTCCACTTTATTTGCATGGACCTCTATAAAACCTGCAATTGCAGCAAATTGCAATTCTGTTTTAGCCTTAACCCTTGATTCTTGCCTATATGAAGCCTTAATCCTGGACCTTGTTATAGTTCCTGGTTTTGACCCTACGTCAGTGTGAGTCTCTGTCTCATGTCTCTTGCTCTTTCAGCTTTATTACTTGTCTATCCTGTTCTTGATCTTAACTCATTAGCACAGAATGACTTAATGCCATCAACAGGAGAATTTCTTGATTACCTTTCATTCCCCTGATTCCCAAACTATAGGAGGTTCAATCTGCCTCAAGATCCTCACTTAACTTCAGCCTTTCTGGACCCTTGACATGGAGCCTACCAAGCGGTTGAGCCACAGGAAAATGAATGAAAGGGTGGATGAATAAATGAATGGACATATGAATGAATAATCACTTACTGCTCTGTGCCAGCCATTGGGGATACAAACACTAAAATAATCCAGTACCCCCCCCCCAAGGAGCTTACATTCTAATAGGAAGAGACAAAACATGTAAGTGAGTTACAGCCAGGGAAAGACGTTTTAGTCTGGAGATTCAAAGGGATTAGGAACAGAACCATATGGCAGTGGATTGTTACATCTTTTTTCAGTAGCCAGGTCAGTATTGATTTCATTACTATTCCCAGAGCAAGAGGTCGAAAGCAGGAAACCAGAACTTTGACCCAGCTGGCCAGTTTATACAAATGCTTAGAAGTGTAATGATAGATTCTGAAACACTGTATACCCATTTATGAGTAAAATTTTATTTTTAAGGAGACTGAATCAGGTTCATTACTCAGAATGTAACACTTTTCTAACCTTCCAGCAGTCCCCTTCCCTTATAATCTTCTGTCTACTTCATAGAATAAACAATGAGAATTATTGACTCCCCCCCTCCCCAGGTTATTTCAATAGTTGGACATAATTCTTTCTTTATCCCAGAATAAATATAAAACAGGAAAGGGAGCTATCCCAAAGTTAAGCACAATGCCCAACATGCAATGAAATAGACTCTATCAAGAGAAATTACTAAAATAATAATAATAACTAATGTTTATATAACATTTTAAAGATTTTAAAGTACTTCACATATGTAAGGTCATTTGGTCCTCACAACATCCCTGTGAAGCAGATTAAAATATTCAGAATCATAAAAAATAAGCAGAATAATTTCACTAAATTATGCAATATTCAGGTTGCTTCTGGAAGAGAGACAGAACATTCTTCCTGAGAAAGTCTAATGTTCTGGTGAGGTCACTGAATCAGAAAAACCTGAGTTCAGACTTCCTCTGACACGCACTACCACAAGAAAGTCATTTAACTTTTCTATGTCTCAGTTTTCCTATCTGTAAAATGATGGGTTTGGACATGATAATCTCCAACATGCCTTTCAGATCTATATTGATGATCCTATGAATGGTGGCTTTCATAGTCTTCTTTTCAGTAGCCCAGACCAGTTCCTATGTCACCAACTGAGCAATTTCCACCCCTGAAAGAAAGACAAGTAGCTCAAGAAAGTGGGACAAAAAAGTAGGGTAGCACGTAAATTCAGAATAAAGCTGAAAAATGAGATTGGTGGTCAAGTGTAAGCTTAGGTCCTATTTACCAGCCTCTGAATTGCAGAAGCAAAGAACTTCAGAAATAACATACTCCTAATTGTTGTAAAAGGGAGGGGAGAAGAAAATAAGCATTTGTTAAAACACCTACTACATGCCAGGCACTATGCTAAGTGCTTTACAAGTATTATTTCATTTGATTGAAGGACAAGGAGGAAGCTCCTCTTGCATATCTCAGTCCTTTACCAAAGAAGAGAAGATAAATCCAGTAAAAGTTGAGGTTCACTAAAAGGAGTTGTGGGATTTTCCCCCAATGAATCTGAGAGTTTTTTAAAAAAAATACACCTGAATAAATATCTGGAAAACCTGAGTTCAAATCCTGCCTCAAACATTTACTAGCTTTATGACCCTAGGAAAGTCATTTAACCGCTCAGTCTCAACTGTGTTCAGCTGTAAAAGGGGGATAATAATAGCACCTGCCTCAGGCTTGTTGTGAGGATCAAATAAAATAATGTGTAAAACGCTTTGGAAATCTTAAAGTACTATATAGCTATTGTTATTATTTGTAATGTTTGTAATAGTAATAGTAGGTAGCAATACCAATTTGAAAATGAGTCCCAGGGGTCATGAAAATCTTGGAAAATAGTTTGCTGACTGAGAGAAGAATATAAAAAGAGAAGACTTTCTGTCTCTGTCCCTGTCTCTCTTATTGCTGGAAGGCACCAATATGAAAACTATACTAAATAAACTATGTCCTAGAATGCACCAAATGATCTGCTTTGTATAATGGGCTCTGCTTTATTACTTTTAAGAGGTACAGATTTCTTCATGTAGTTCTCAGATCACCTCCTTTAGTTTCTAATTGAAACACTTTTTTTGGGGGGGAAAGAATGCCTGTATGCATTTAAATTTATTCATTATATTCTTTATTATTAGCCATCTTCTATTTCTTTTTTCCCCATTAGCTGATTGTCTTTTTTTTTCCCAAGGAGGAATAAAAAAGCAGATATTGCTTTTATTGCTTTGGAAATACACACTGCCAGAATTTTTAATGAAAGAAAGGAAGTTTAGTGTCTGCAGGGTGATAAGATTATGTGGGAGGGATATTTTGCATGGCTTCAAAGAGCCTCATATTTTTCTTCTGTAGCATTAAGTGAGAGAGAGAGAGAGAGAGAGAGAGAGAGAGAGAGAGAGAGAGAGAAACTTTCCCTTTTGCAAATTCCTGTGGAAGAAATTAAACATACATGACTGGGTATGAAGATATGAATTTCATCAAGTACCTTTTGAGAAGTTACAAAACTCATGATGAAATAACAGCTTCTTTAAACACAATGTGTTCACCATCTTTGTCTCCAGTTTAGGCAGTTAGGAGGCCCCAGGCATCAGCACATCAGCTTTCCATCCTGTCTTTCCATACTATGAACAAATAAGAGGTGGGGAAAAAAAGGACTCATATTAGCAGCTGAAATGTCTAGCTGTAAGAGGGGGACATTTCTCTAATCTGTCATCTTGAACAATCAACTATGAAGCTCAAATCCTGTCCTTTCACCTGTTTGTCAAAAGCCTTTTGTTTTAAAATTTGAGTTCGCTAGGTCTTTGAAGAGCCATGTGGGCTGAATCCAAAAGCCAGCTCTTCTGCCTGCCAGGGATAGTTTTTTTTTTCTCCTTTTCATAGCAAAGATTGGCTTCTGGCTTGTAGAAGCAACAGGGCATCGGTAAAGGTCAGAACTATCTTTTAAATATTAATTGATCAACTTACTACCTGCTATTGATGAACCACTGCTAAAGCATACCAGCTTCTACTGTAATTGAGTTAATTTAGCTGCATAATTTTAATTATGGCAAGTATGCATTTGTCTTTTTTAGGACTTGACCAAAGTCACTTTCACAAGCCCAGTCCTTTACCTTATGTGGATTATAAAACATTATTGTTATGGAAAAACATTTATTAGGCATCACACAGAGAGATACCTAGACATAGTCCTGGCCAACTAAAAACTTTCAGGCTAAGATGGACAATGCTGAGGTGCTTAGAAATTAACCTTATACTATCTAGTGACATGAATTGTGCTATTTGCTACATGTTATTGTTTAATTTTTCACTCAATTGTGTCTTGTGTCCCCAACTAAAACATAAGCTCCTTGAATGCAAAGAACATATTTTGTCCTCTCACATGGGAGGTACTCAGCAAATGTGTTGACTGATTAATGATATGAGATAAACAGATCAAGGAAAAGCAATACACAAATTGACAGCAAACATATATATCTGCAAAATGACAGGCAGACCTGTACAATGGCACAAATAAAGATTTTTCAAGGTTAAGAAGCAAGTTAGGTACATGGATTAATAGTCACTAATATCTCTTTAGTTGCCTTTTTAGTTTTTCTTTTTTTAAAAAAAAAGTTTTATTCATTTTAAACTTAAATACAAAAAGGGGGGGTAAAGAACATTTCCATGTATACAGCAGAACATAAAGAGAGGATTTAATATAAAACCATGAATTTCCATTTCAGATTGTTTCCTTTTTTTTTTTTTAACTGTGTAGTAAATACTACACTCTGTTTTCAAAGCTATCCAGGTTTTCTGTGCTTCCTTCTAAGTTTTCTTTTGTTCTCTGCTGTGCACTTTTTTTTCTTCTTCTCTCCCCACCCCACTCCAGAAAAGGCTACAATTAAACATGAATACACATGCATACATAATACATAGATGTGCATAAATAGTAAAACTATACTATGGTTGCCTTAAAAAAACAAACAGTATTATCCATGATCTTTTTCATTCTTTTAGAATTCTCCTTTGTAAAAGAGATCAAAAATCTTTCCCTCAGTTCCCTTAAAATTGTTACTACCAGAATAGATTTCTTCCATCTGTATTTGATTGAGTCTTGCCACTTTTCCTGATAACATCTTAAAAGCCAGTGTCTTCTACTCACACAGTGTTGGGTGCTAAGCTAGCAAAGTTGAAAGGAGTAACAATTCTTATTCACATAAAACTACACTTAGAAAGGTTCTACCTGCCCGTTTGGATTTGGGTGGCACGGAAGGTAAATGGCTCCATTTTCCCATTTTGTATTTTGGTTTATAGAACACAGGCATCCAACTCATGAGTAAGTGCATTTTCAGGGTGGGGAGCAGAGTAAGAATACAACCCAGAAGACATTTGAAAGAGAAGCCAAAGGAATTTTATATCTTCTACAGATGCAGAAGAAGGAAGCTGTTCAATTCTTTTCTGTTTGATCCAGACTCTGTGAACTGGGTGAAATTCCAGAAGCAGTTTTATTATGGGAGAGGCTAAGGAGAAGCAAACAAGCACAGATTCTGATTTGCAAAAGATTCAAAGGCAAGAGTGGGACAGACATATAATGGAGACATCAAACAAGTGTGCCTGAGTCAAGAGTAGGGCTACTGACTTGGGAGAAGAGGAAATGAGGTCATCTAGATCATTCTGTGAAAGGCTTTAAAACCAAATATGATTGGCATTGCTCATTGTGATAGGGAAGTTCATCGTGGGGAAAGGATGTAAAAGAAAAATGAGCAATTCTGCCTTCACAGTGTTTGCCAGTCTGCCCCAGATTATCTCACTTTGTCAACCCCTACACTCCAGAACATCCCCTTGATTCATGCCGTGAATATTTGCTTGATTATTTAATGTTCTTATTTAAATTTTCTTTCTGGAAATGTAGTAAGTAGATAATTGCAAAAATGATCAGCTAAAAACAGGCCAGGGAAATTGGCTAGAGACATTATTTGATCATGAGGATGGAAACTTCCTGAGAAATAAAATCTACAATAAAAACTTCATCAATTCAGAGTTCACTCATTCAGAGTGAAATGTGTAATACATAGATCAGGGGCTGGGGTGTAGTTTGTTAGTAAGATCAGTGAAAAGGAAAATTATTAAAAAAGTGAATATCATCATCTAGATTGTAAAAAATATCTTTGCCCACCTAGTAATAAAAATTTTACATTTTTGTCACCATTTACAGTTTTCCAAATGCTTTCATATATTCATATATTTTATACAATCTAATGCTTATTTCATGTCTCTGAAAACTCCATGAGGAAGGTAGAGTGGGTTTTATAAGCCCCATTTTAAAGATGAGGAAGCAGGGATCCAGAAAAATTAGATCATTTGCAAAAAGTCTTTACATTAGCAAGTGATAGAGCTGAGACCTAGTCTCATTACCTCTTTAAATCCTGTGCACTTTCCCTTTGGAAACAGAAAACCTGGAAGAACATAGTAGAATGGATAGTGGACTAGACTTGAAGTCAAGAACATGGGTTCAGATCCCATTTTAGCTTCTTACTAGCTGCGTGACTGGGTAAATCAGTTAACCTCTCTGTGCCTTAAACTCTCATCTGTGAAATGAGGAGCTTGGACTTTATTGCCATTAAGTTTCCTTTGAGCTCTATGTCTATGATTCTATGAAATACCCACTTTGTCATTTGACCATGTGACCATGGACAAGTCACTTACCCTTTTTGATCTGTTTAATCTTAAAACATTGTATAAATGTATCTTTTTTTCTTAGATATGTGATTTCATTGAAATAAGGAACTTCTGGTGAGGAAACTTCCTCTATCATTGCAGATCAGTAACTATTTTTCTACTTGTAGTCTTAGAAAATTGCCTGGGGTCCTTCCAGATTAAGTACTGTAACTTGTTGAGGGTCATACAACCAGGATGTCTTAGAAGGGATGGCTCTTGAACCTAGATCCTCCTGATTCTGAAACCAGTTCTCCATCTACTATACCAGGCTGCCTCTCTAGTCATTAACATTAGGGAAAGGTACTAGACCTGTGATTTCACTGGTATCTGAAGTTCCTGGGTAAGGAAACTCCCTTTATGAGTACAGGTCATTACCTCCTATGCAACTTAGAAAGCTGCAAGGTAGGGGACAGATAGATGGTGCAGTGGATAGAGCATTGGCCCTGCAGTCAGGAGGACTTGAGTTCAAATTCAGCCTCAGACCAAACACTTGACACTAGCTGTGTGACCCTGGGCAAGTCACTTAACCCCCATTGCCAAAAAAAAGAGGAAAGAAAAAGAAGAAAGAAAGCTGCAAGGCAGTGTTAGAGCTGCCTAGAGCATTGATAGATTAGGGGACAGGGAGGGAGTAAATAAGTAGTATATCTGAGGTGAAATCTGAACCCAGTTCTTTCTGGATTTGGGACCAACTCTATTAATTAAGCCACTCTCTCCATTATTATTTATAGTTTATTTTTAAAATATCTAGCTATGTATATGCAAAGTTAATGTGAAGTTTAGCTGATGGTTTGGTATTCAAATGACAAATCTATCTCATCTATGAAAACAGGATATCTAAAGCTGTTTGTCTTTTGCTAAGCAACCCTGTAGTTTCTCTTGTTTTAGTTATTACTTTAGTTAATAATAATAATAATAATCAATACTAATATCATTAGTACTATTAACATTTATTTAGTTATTACTAATCATGTTCATAAGATTTATCATTATAAGGGAGCAAAGAGATTATCTAGTCCATGACCCTTATTTTTTCACAGAAAAACTGAGGGTCTAAGAGATTTCCTGATTTCCTGAAGGGCCACATGGCTAGTAAGTGCCAGAGCTGGAATTCAGACCTAGATCTGGCCGTTATTACCAACATTATACTAAATTTAATAGAATGAATCAATCTAGTGACCGTATTCTCAAGTTTACAAAATGGAGGGTTGTGCCTGAGCTGACAGAATTTTGAAGGTATTGAGAGATCAATCATCAAGATATATGAAAAAGGGAAGGATTCCCAACACTTGAAAACAAGCATAGATGGCCATCCTCTCCTCCACTACTGTTGCTCAGCTGTCCAAACCAGACCTCCAGAGACCATTGTTGGGAGGAGCTAAATCATTCAGTCCTGAAATCCCTTTGCATCTGCTTCTTCATCTTTATCTCAGTCATTTTTCACTTGACTGCCTCTCACATGCCACCTTTCCACCTCTTTCTCTGGGAAACTATGAAGACAACAATACTGTTGCCACTGAAATGTGTACCAAATTGTTTCACTCATCATCCCTACGACTTCCAAGATCAAAACACCCTTTCCTGGCTATCACTCCATTATATGTGTTGTCTCTGTGATGGCAAAGATTGTCTTGATTTTTCTATTTGTATCCCTAACAGTTGGCACAATTTTTGAAAAATAGTAAGCACTTAATAAAAACCTTTTTCATTCTATCATTCCTTCCTTTATGTTATTACAACAGATTGAGTGAGGCAACATGGTACAGTGATTAGAGAGTCAAGGGGACCTTGGCTCACCTCAGACACTTACTAGTTGTATGACCCTCAACCTTTCTCAGTTTCCACATCTGAAAAATGGGGAGTTGGACTGAAGGGTCTCTCAGGTTTCTTTTGGCTCTAAATCTATAATACTATGATAAAAAAGTATTAATAACTATACATCTAATTTCCCATCTCAATAAAATCCTTAGGAGAACAATATTTATGAGGATCTTGATGAAATCATGAGAAAGGAATAGACAGGTTTTTATGAACAATACTCTACAGAAAATCATATCTTTATGGTCACACAATTGACTGCAAAGTACAAAGATTATATGATCCAACTATGCTTGTTGCTCGTTTACTATTTTTAAAAAAATCTACTTGATTCAGTAGAACAAAACTCTGACTCAGATATTCTCCTTCAGCAATGTGTCTTCTATGCATATGTTAAAATCCTGTAAGACTCCATCCTCAAACCTGGATTATAATACAGCCATATAGCCTGCCCCACTGCAGCATTGGCTTTTCTCTTCTTCTATCCATCCCACACATCATTTTACTAATCTTTACAAAAAATAAAATAAAACTGTCAGTGATTTCCTATTGCTTATCCTACTGTTTAATGCTTTGCCTGGCTCTCAAGTGCCTTCATAATCTGGCCCCAGCCTATCTCTCCAAACTAGCACTGAATTCAAAGGTAGAAAATTTGGATTCAAAGGAAATTGGACAAGATCTCTGAAGGTTCTTGCAACTCTGAATCCTTGATCCTATTATCCTTCCCCAGCAAAAACTTTCAGCCCCTACTGTCCAACAAATGTGCTCTGCTCATTTCTGCCCCAGTGGCCTCAGTCTTATTTCCTTTAATGAGATGCCCTCAATTTTCTTTTCAACTGTTCAAATCCTGTCCATCTCTCAAGATCCTACTCAAATTTTACACTCTTAAGATGGCTTCCCTCACTATTCTAGCTGTCACTGATTTTTCTCTGTAATTTGGTAGAGTGAATAAGACAACACACAAAATAATCTAAAACAAAATCAACAAGCACTTATTAAGTGCTTATTAAATATCTAGTATAGTAGCATAGAAGAAATGCAAGGTTCTATGTGAGGTCTGAGGAAAGGAAGCTATGCAGCTGATACTTCTCTGCTAATCCCCTCTGCCCTTATCCTGACTCTTCCTGAAACATTCCTACACCCTAATGCTCCCACTGCTCCATTTAAAGTAAAATGAAGTTTAAGAGAGGCAGTAGATATAGAGGCCTAGTAAATAAGCTGCTAGTCCTGGAGCCAGAAGGACTGAGGTTCAAATTTCGCCTCAGGCATTAGCTAGCTATGTAGCCCTGGGTATTGACTAGCTGTGTGACCCTGGGCATACCATGTTTCTTCATCTGTAAAATGGAGATGATGATGATGATGATGATGATAGCAGCAGCATCTATTTAACCCCATAAGGTTGTTCTATGGATCAAATGAGATAATTTATGTAACACAGTTAGTAAACCTTAATGGGAGCTATTTGAAGAAGAAAACTGAACTTAGTATCACATCACATCATGAAATTCTAACATAATCCTTTCTTTGTACCATATGAAACTTTCTTAGCATTTTCTAAACAAGAGGAAGCAGGACCGTACAATGAAAGGCACTGGCCCCGGAGTCAGAAGAACTGGGTTCTAGCTCTAAGAAGTTTTCCAGTTGCGTGTCCTAGGACAAGTCACTTGGCACCTTTGGGTCTGTGTTTAGTTTAGAGACCACATGTGGCCTCAAGGCCAAAGGTTCCCCGCCTGGTTTAGTCCATACATAAAATGAAGATGTTAAACTAAATGGTGTCTAAGTTTCCTTTCAGTTCTAAAAGTCTATGATTCTATGGGACATGGATAGCTGAATATAGTAGAGCCTAGCCAGCTGATTAAAGAGAGAATGTTTCTTCACTATCAATCTAGTAGGGGGCCTCTGACTTCCTCTTGGACCTGAGAAGGAGGATAGCTATAAGGAAAAGGCAACACAGATCAGAGATGTAAAGATTTAGGAGCCCCAGTCTGGGCTCTACGGCTTCCTATCAATCACAGATTCCGTGAAGGTATATCTTCATACCACAAGAAGAATGGATAGGGGCCAGTCCAAAGAAACATCTTTTGTAATGGAAATTGAAGATATCAGTTAAACAGAGAACATGAAAGGAAATGAGAGAGGACACTTCTAGGTGTGAGGTTTGTCAGCTTTTTTTTTCCTAAGGAGGCACTCCAATTCTCAGTGAGTGCAACATGCTTAGCCTCAATGTAATAGCAAAACTCATCATGAAACTGGAGCCGACATCATCACTGCATGAGCAATTTCATAGAATAACAACGGACTTGATCTGGTTTATGACAGAAGTACAAAAAGGAAGCAAAAAAGAACAGTTAAAAACATCCAACAGCCTAAACAGGCTGGTCTAACAAGTTATGTTTCTACAACACTTAAAGGTCTGTTGAACCCTTTCCTTAGAGCAACTGTGGGAGATTAAATAATGTCAGTATTATTATCTCCAATTTTGTTGTTGTTGTTGTTGTTGTTCAGTTGTGCCTGACTCTTCGTGACCCCATTTGGGATTTTCTTGGCGAAGATAGTGGAATGGTTTACCATTTCCTTCTCTGGATCATTTGACAGGTGAAGAAACTGAGGCAAACAGAGTTAAGTGGTTTGCCTAGGGTCCCACAGCTAGTAAGTGTCTGAGACCAGAATTTGAAATCAGGTCTTTCTGACTCCAGGCCCATTGCTCTATCCACTGCACCACCTAACTGTCCTTAAAAAAATATTAGCCATGGGATTTTCTTGGCAAAGATACTAGAATGGTTTTGCCATTTCCTTCTTCAGTGGATTAAGGCAAACAGAAGTTAAGTGACTTGCCCAGAGTCACACAGTTTGTAAGTATTAGAGGTCAAATTTGAACTCAGGTCTTTTTGACTCTAGGCCCAGCACTCTATCCACTGAACCAATTTACAGTGGAAGGAATTGGGGTTCAGAGAGATTCACTGAAATAGTCAGGAGTAGTGTGTAGCATGCTAGCTGGAGTGGAGGAAAAGCTGGATTTCACATTTAATGGATCTGGATTTGAATACTTACTGACTGTTATTAAGAGTCTGACCTTTAGCAATTCACATAACTACTCTAAGTCTCAATATCCTCTATAAAATAAGGGGTTCGGATTAGATTATCTTTGAGATCCTTTCTAGCTCTGATCCTATGATACTCAGAATGACACAGGATGCAAACCCTGACTCACCATGAGGCCCTTTTATTCTCTAGGAAGAATGAAGTCTGGGGATCAGATAGTTTGAAGATTTATCCACAAATGTAAGTGTAATCTTTCTACCAGTTGATTCTGAAACTAAATATACTTAAATATAGGGTATTTTTCTTAGTAATTTGTTGTGTATTATCAGGTATTTACATAATTGCTCTAATTAAGCTAGCTAGAGCTGTTCTTGTAAATATGTGAAAGATCACTGAAACATGTAATTATGTCCTTAAATCATTAATTAAAGTGTATCAGCTGGTATAATTACTGTAAATATGTCTGGAGATGTCATTAGTCTATGTAATGAAGACACAGAATTCTTTATCAAATTACAATAAGGAATGTTGTGTGTTGCTTCACAACACTAAATATAATTTTAAAAGTTTTTCCTTCAGTGCAGCCAAAAAAATCTAGATTCATATTTTGTGGTTATTTTCATGACAAATATTTGTTTAAAAAAAATTGACAAGTAGATCAATTTTCCTGGTGGTACCTGACAGCACCATCATCAAAGATTTCCTGGAGTCCCTGGCCTAGAACTTTTCTACCTAGATAAAGGAAACATTCTGGATTAGCTGTAGGAAAAATTGTGATGTAAGAGAAGCAGGGAAGTGGACCAATAATCAGAGGACCTGGGTCCTAGTCCAGGCTTTTGCACTTACCAGCTGTGTAACCTTGGACAAATCACTTCACATTTTTCCAAGCCTCCCTTTCCTCATTTTAAAAGGAAGAAACTGGATTATATGATCGCTAAAGTCCATTCCACTCTTTCTAGCTCTGGATCTTTACATTTGTTTTGGCACTGCTAGCCTCTTCTTTCAGGCTTTTCTCTGCTATTTGGGTCCTAGAATCCCTCAGATGCCAATCCCATTCCCTAAGGCTTTTCTTTTTTTTAAACTAGACTTCTTTAAGAAGACCAGTGATTTTCCAAGTTACCTCTTTTTGCAAGTTAATAGGAGAATCTCGAAGAGGGAAACTCCTTTCATGCCCGAAGGAGTGACTAGGTGAACTCTGAATTATAGACTCGATCTCCAAAGGCCAGGCCTGCAGGCAGTACTCAGGGTTACTTCCTGTCTTCTTTCATAAAAGTGCCAGTGCTTAGTCAAGTAAAAAAGGAAATTGCTTTGGTAGGGAGATGCCAAAAGGTGGCCCCTGAAGCCTTGATTGACTGACTGTAATGGTTATAAGGAAAAAGATACATAGGACTGAAAAGACTAGGGGATCCCCAGGGCAACACACAGGAAACCCCCCTCCTTCAGAAAATAACAAACAGAGAAAGCTTTCAGTTCTTCAAGTGCAAAAAATAAAAGCTTGTGACTAGAATTCTGTTTCTTTTTATTTCAGCGTGTATTGTCAAGAGAACGGAAAACTTAAGAATTTTCTTTGAGTTTTGTTCTGGGTCCAAATCTCACACAACCAGTCTCAACCTTAAATTGACGTCTAATATCAGTATCTTTAAAGGTCTAATTCTTTTAAACAAGTTCCTAAGTTTTAAAAGAAAATAATTCCATGGACTTAATGGGAGCAATCAGAACTAAATTACTGAATGCAGTTTTAAAGTTTTACATGTGAAAGATATTTACATTAGATAGATATTATGCTAAGTTACTTTAATGTTACCTAAGTTACCTTCAATACCTACTTCAGCTATTACATTTTGTTTAGAAGACATTTCTTCAAACATCAATCTCAGGCAGCAAGAACTGTATATGATAGTCAGAATTAACCTTATTTGGATCAGGAAAGATTATTTTACAACACTGTAACTGTCAGAGTCATTGGAAATGTAAAATGGTTCTAGAAGCATTAAGGGAAGTTAGTGATAATAAACACCTCCACATCCTGTACAAATTTGAACATTATATTGAAATTTAAAAAAATTCATAAATATTATTGTTTGTATTCTCCTCCCCCCCCCCCCATAAGTAGGTTGACAGCTTCTTTGATCACTATTTCCTACAAATGGATTTTCACACATAGGCACAAAACATGTCTTTAAGCTATTTGTTATTAATATGTCATGTACTGAACAGACAAATTTTGAACTGATTCCTTGTGTAGTAGTCCCTTTGGGGGTGTTGTACAATTAGCATGTTGTCAAATGACATCTTTCCCTGAAAGACAATAGAGTCTCAGATGGGATCATCAGTAGAATTCCTAGACTAGAAGAATAGGGGAATGCTGTAAGGTCATAAATATCTGGATTATGGTAAAGTGTGTAACAAAGTCTTCCAAATTATCATTACGGACAACGAGAGCTGATTATTTAGTGACTCATCACAGTATAGATTTAGAACTGTTAGAGTCCTAAGAGGTTTACCAAGTTCAACCTCCCCATTTTACAGATGAGGAAATTGAGGCCCGGAGAGGTTAAAGGACTTGCCTCTGGTGACATAGTGTCTAAAGAAGGACCTTAACTCAGGTCTTCCTCTCTCCAAATCCAATATTTTGTCTTCTATACCATGTAGCTTTCTCTAATGATTGGAAAAGTTAGATAGATTTGGAACTGGTTGAATGACTAGACCCAAAAAGTATTGATTGATGGATTAATATCAACATGGATGGAGATCAGACAATTTAGATCTGGAAGGGACATTAGATATAATCTAAACCAAACATAATATTTTATAGTTGAGAAACCTAAGACCCAGAGGGGTTAAATGACTTCACCTATGGTCATACAAGAAATAAGCAATAAAGTCAGGATTTGAACTCATATCTATCCCAAATCAAGAACTCTTTCCACCTTCTAATGGAGTGTTCCAGGTCTCTTTCCTTGGCTCTGTTCCATTCAGCATTGTGTGTGTAAAATTTGTGTGTGACATGAAGCTAGAAGGGTTAGTTAACGTTTCAAATGTCAGAATTGCTATCCCAAAATACCTAGATAGATTAGAATAATAAATTGAATCTAATAAGATTAAATTTAACAGTGATAAATGTTTTAGAATTTGGGTTTAAAGCAATAAACTGCATGAGTAAAGGATGAATAGTCATGGCTGGACAATAATCCAAGTGAAAACACTTCCTGTTTCTTGGTGGCAGTAGCACTGCCAGATTAGTATGAGTCAGCAGAGTGTCATGGCAGCCAAGAGTGCTAGTGCAATCCTAGTCTGCATTGACAGAAGCAGAGTGTCATGGCAGCCAAGAGTGCTAGTACAATCCAAGTCTGCATTGATAGAAGCAGAGTGTCAAAATCGTATTCTACTCTACCCTCCTCTGATTCTATCTGGAGTATAGTATAGTGCTGAATTCCAGGAATCACATTTTTGGAAGGATGCTGGGCAATTGGATTATGTCCAGAAAAGGGAGACCAGGATGGCAAGGGAACATGAAACTTTAGGCTTGAAACAATCCCATACCAAGATATATTGAAGGAACTAGAGATATTTAGATAGGAGAATAGTCGACTTAAGGGTTGTAATAACTGTCTTCAAATATCTGAAGGTAGAATAATTGGAAGAATAATTAAATTTGTTTTGCTTGACTCAAAGGCAGAACTACCAGCAATGAGTGGAAGGTACAGAAGGACATAGAAATTTTTCTTATTATAAGAAAAAAGCATCCTACCAGATCTTTTGAAGTATCAAAGTATATTCTAGGATATCTAAGGAAAATAAAATTATGTTAATATGGGAAACTATATCCGTGCAACCATTTCACTTTCACTTCCAGCGTATCTCCTCACTGTGCTACCCATACTCCAAAAATCATCCTCATCTTCCTCCCTAGCCCTTCACAATCTTGACCTCTGCTTTAAGCTCCTTCCTGCTACAATCATCTTATCTTGCTTGACACTTTCCACCCATCTCCACACTGTGCCTCTTGATGATAAACTTCCCTCTTTCCTTTTCTAGCTCCCCTTTGTATTTTGACATCCTCCATTTTAATAACCCCAGAGAGCTTACCCCCTTATTAGATTACAATATCACAGTACTTCTCATCATAGGTTATGTTCCTCTGAAAAAATAAAATTTATTTTTTCTCTATAATCATACATTTGTTGTTGTTCAGTCATTTTCAGTCATGCCCAACTCTTTGTGGCTCTATTTGGGGTTTTCTTGACAAAGATATTGAAATGGTTTGCCATTTCCTTTTCAGCTTATTTTACAGATGAGTAAACTGAGGCAAACAGGGCTAAATGACTTGCCCAGGGTCACACAGCTAGTAAATATCTGAGGCCAGATTTGGACTCCAGTTTTCCTGACTCCAGGCCCAGCACTCAATCCACTGTGCCATCTGGCTGCCCCATAATCATACATAGGTTTTGATATTTCTTGTTGAACAGAAATTCAAGTGTCTAAATTCAACTCCAGTCAGTTTGACAAATGTACTAAGTACATACAGTATAGGGTGTACAGCACTGTGTTAGGCATTGGAAAAGATAAAAAGTTTAACTATGACTCAGTCTTTGTGATGAAGAAGCTCTCTTCTAGTAGGGAGATATGTCACATACCAAAAATAACTTTGATAATATTGCATGATAAGTACGTAAGATAGTTGCAAAGTATTATGGGAGGTCCTTTGTAGAACTGAATTGACTGGAGAAATAAGAGTAGGATTGAAGGAACTCTTTCTGTAGGATATATATTTGAGTTTGGCTTTAAAGGGAGGATAGAAATACAATAGACAGAATGGGACAGAATGGGAAGTAGAATATTCTAGGCACAGGAACAAGTTGGACAAAGGTATGAAGATAGAGCACTTGTGGTATGTATGCAAGGGTACATGGTAGTTCAGTTCAGATGAAGCACAGAGAACGTGAAGGGAAATGAGGCTAGTAATACAGACAGGCAGTATATTAAGGAGGGTCTAAAATGTCAGGCTCAGCAATCTGAACTTCATTCAGGAGTCAATAGGGACCCACTGAGGAACTTTGAGCAGATGAATGACATGACCAGATCTGGGCATAAGAACGATTGTCTGGTAGTAGTGTGAGAAGCTACATGAGACTTTCCCTGATGCCCCTAGAGGCTAATGCTCCCACCCCCTCAAAAATGAATTTGTATTACTTTGTATATACTTTGTATTGATTTATGGTTTGTGCGCAGGCATATCTGTGTGTGTGTGTGAGTGTGTATTGTTTTTTTCTTGTTGACTATAAGCTGCTTGAGGTCAAGAATAGTTTTGTTTTTATCTTTGCAACCCCAGTACCTACTACAAAGTAATATATGCTTGTCGGTTGACTGAAGTCTTAACAGAAGATGTAAGACAGTGGAGCCCTGTTAGGAGCCCTATGGAAATGTTCTAGGCAGGCGGTGATGAGGGCCTGGCCTAGGGTGATGACAGTGGGATTTGAGAGGACAAAAAAATAAAACAGTTCTTGTTTTAAAGGAGTTTACATTCTACTGGGGAGCATAACATCTAAACAGATATGCAAGGTTGTCTTGTGAAAATAAGATTGCTTCATCAATGCAAGCTAATTAGTTTGAAGAGGAAAAAGCACCAATACTTCTGAGGATCAGGAAGGGCTTCCTAAAGGGGGTAATACCTTAGCTATGTTTTGAAGGAAGCTAAGGGTTCTAAAAAGCAGAGATGAGGAAGAGGTATGTGCCAGGCCTGTGCTAAGACATGAAGATGACCTGTGGAATGTCAGGTCAGTTTAGCTAGAATGTGGAGTATGGGAAGGAGAATAATATATGACAAAAGTCTGAAAAGGTTGGCTGATCATTGTGAAAGGCTTTAAATGAGAATTTTTGTTGTATCCTAGAGGCCATAGAGAAACATGATTCTTGATTCTTGACCAAGGAGGTGATATGGTCAGACCTGTGCTTTAGGAATACATACATATATACATACATGCAAAAGTGTAGAGGATGGATTGGAAAGGAGAGAGACTGAACAGAGAGAAACCAATTAGAAGGCTTTTGAAAGGCATTATGGATGCTAAGTAACTAGGACCAGAAGTGAATGAGAGAGGAAATGAGCAGGATAGAATTTGGGAAATTGTTCATTACTTTCAATTCTAAGCTTCTCTCTGACCCAACACCCTCTCTTTTTAATACCATTATTCTTTCAGTGATGCTGTCTGGCTGTATAGATCATAGAAAATCACAGCCACAATCTCCTGGGAATCAAAATTTTAGGTGACCAAAGGACAATGTGTGGGTATAACTAGGCTGTAACACTTTCCCTTTGAAGTAAAGGGTGCAAGGAGTGATATAAAAGATATCATGGAAGAAATATATGATGGGAAAGGAGGTGAGCCTTTCATGTAAAGAGAGTGAAGGTTAGCTAATGGCCTGACCTAGTTCATTAGTGGTTCCAATAGAATGCTAAAAAGCTCTAGAGGAAGGGCTCTAGTAGAACAGGGTTGATCCTCTGTGGAGGATTTATGAAAGGACATAGATAAGAATCACCCAGGTGGAGAAAGTGAGGATGGATTATGACCTGTACCAATGGAAGGGATTACTCACAGCTATGTTATCACATACCCAATTAAATACTGAAGTATTTATTGTTAAAATGTGCTATTTTTTAAAATGTGCTGAACCAGGTCTTCAACTGATGTCTTTTGCCAAGTCTCTTTCCTACTATATAATACCAATTAATATTTTGTTTCAGCTAAAAAAAAAATCTAATGTTCTTAATCTAACAATCAATCAATACAACATTTATTGGAGGAGAGGCAGCAAGGCAGTATATATAGAAAGCCT
Organism: Vombatus ursinus; assembly: GCF_900497805.2. Taxonomy (NCBI): domain Eukaryota; kingdom Metazoa; phylum Chordata; class Mammalia; order Diprotodontia; family Vombatidae; genus Vombatus; species Vombatus ursinus. Next base: position 14,477,443 of record NW_020948910.1, on the reverse strand, counting down.
GACTCAGTGATAGAAGAGTTACTTACAAGGCCTGCCTCTAATATATACTAGATATGTGACTCTGGGCAAGTCATTTACTTTCTCAGTGACTCCAGGTACTTCTCTAGAACTATGAGTTGAAGAACAATTGCTGATCTGCATTGGTGGAGGGAGTTTCCTCACTGGGAATTTTCTAAACCAACGAAATCACAGGTATGGACCAAAAAGAAAAAAGTGCCAGCACATTTTGATAGGTGCTAGGATTGAAAAATACAAAAATGAGACAGTGAAATGCCTTCAAGGAGCTTCCGTTTTACCAGGGGTATAACTTATCAGTGAACGGTGACCAGGGAAATGAGTTTTGGTATACTGCAGTCAAAAGGTTTACAAATGGAGTAATAGGACAGAAGATGTCATTCCAGGTATTTTTGATTTGATTATGATTCTCTGAGCAAGAGGTAGATAGCGAATGGTGGTAAGGCAGGTGACAAGATGTCTATACTAGTTAAGCCCTTTCTGGTGGATGGCTGAACGGGATAAAGCATATTCTGGGGTCAGATAAAGAGGGCTGAGGTGAGGATTAGCAAGAACCAATTGACATAAATTATGTTATTCCTTACTGGGAAAGAGCATGCAAATTAAGCATTCTGACCATTGAGAAGAGATTTGAGTAAAGTAGCAGCCTTGAAGATATTTTGTTTAAAATATCTGATCCTGAAAGTTTCTGCATCTTAAAGCCAAATTAATTATTCATGGTAACATGGGACAGTATTAAAAGGACATTCAAATCTCATTCTCCAAATTTCAAAATTTCAGTTTAGCCAGTGATTTTAATTTGCCTCCCTGGAAGCTTTTCTAGGACTTCAAAGACTGATTTATTTTAACTGCATTGTTTTAGGTTGTTTTATCTGCCCTGTCCAAGGTCAATTGACAGTGCTAATTATTTCAGGCAGACTGCCAAGGGACAAAGGAAAGGAATCAAAGAGATTGGATAATCCACAAATTGATATACTTTGATACTTCAAGGATCCACAATTTCATCCTTCCACTAACTACGATGGCAATGTGTTTATGACTTTGTAAGATTGTTTTGGTAGAGTTGTTGTAACTGAAAAATTAATCAACTTGTGGATGGACCTCAGCAAATTGATCTAAGCTGGTTCAAGGTGAGAAGTATTTAGTCCATTACTGATATTATAGTCAAAGTTTTTCCTTTGGTACTACCTGCCAAAGTTGTGTTTCATTGGCACTGTCCTTAAGATCTCAACATCACCTACACACCACGATGCAGAACAGGAGTAGGCCTGAGCTACAACTCTTGAATAATTAAGACTTAAATAAATTGTTATGCTCAAAGTCTGTGTGACAAATTCTTTTGGATGAGTCATTCTATTTAATTTAACTCAACAAACACCTACTGAGAACCAACTAGATACTAGAACTGTGCTAGGTGCTGATGATACAAAGACAAAAACAAGAGCAAAAAATGATCTCTTGCTCTTACAAAGCTTACTTTATACTAGAGAATATAACATATAAACGGATAAGTCAATGCAAAATAATTCAAGAAAGGAGAGAGCACTCACACCTGGTGAATCTGGAAATGTTTCCCAAAGAAGGTGGCACATGAGCTCTCCTTGAAAGGATCTAGGGTTTCTATGAGGCAGAACGGTGAGGATGGAGTGCATTCTAGCCAGGCAACAAACTGTGTCAAGGTGTAGAGACAGAAGATAGAATGTCAAGTGGTAGGGCAGCTAACAGGCTAGATTGCCTCAACTGTAGAGTCTTGAAGGGCAGAAATATGAAATAAAGCTAGAAAAGTAGATAGATTCATTCTATGGAGAACTTTAAATGCCAGGCTGATTTGAGAAGCAACATAGCACCACTGAGGTTTTTGGTTTTGCTTTTTTGTGTGTTTGTTTATTTTTTGAGTGGAGGAGTGGTATGGCCAAATCCTAGGTCTGTTCAGTAATGGGATCCAAAACTCATGTGTATGATGGATTGGAGAGGTGAGAGATTGAAAACAGAGACCAGTTAAAAAACTTGCAGCATATTATATTACTGATCACTTTCCTGATTACTCTTTCCTTTCTAGGTTTTTGTGACACTATTCTCTCAGTGATCTCTCCTAAGTCTCTGACTATTCCTTCTCAGTTTCCTTTGCTAGATTTTCATCTATGTCACATTCACTAACCATGAGTGGACCTCAAGGCTGTGTCCCTGGGTCCTCTTTTCTCTCTATACTCTCTAACTTGGTGATCTCATCAGCCCCCAAGGGCCCAATTATTACATCTATGCAGATGACTCTCAGATCCATAGTCTCTCTCCTAGTCTCTCTCCTGAGCTCTAGTGCCATATCACAAATTGTCTACTAAATATTTTGACCGGGGTATCTCAAACTCAATGTGTCCAAGTCAGAGCTCAGCTTTTCCCTGAAAGTCACCCCTATTCTGAATACCTCTTCTACTGCTATGGGTACCAACAACCTCCTAGTCACTCAGGTTCATAACCCAGTGTTATAATCATTTCATGTTCTTTCTCTTCCCATATATCCATTCGGGTGCTAAATCTTACTATTTCTACTGCCACAACATCTCTCATCTTGATCCTCTTCTTTCCACTCACATAACCATCATCCTATTCCAGGACTTCGTTACCTCTCCTCTGAACTATTACAATATCTTCCTATTTGGTCTCATTGCCTCTCTCCCAACTCAAATCTATTCTTCACACAGCTAGCAAAGTGATTTTCTTAAAATATGTTCTGATCATGCCACTCCCTCCTCAATGAACTCTTGGGGTTCCATATTGCCTCTAGAATAAAATATCCCTGCTTGGCATTTTAAACTCTTCACAAGCTTTCCTATCTTTCCATCTTATCTTTCTTCTCTTATTACTCACCTGTAACTGTTCTGCAGTTCAGGCATACTGGCCTATTTATCACAGAGTACTTCATTTGCGGTGTCTGTGTTTTTACACCTCTACCTCTTAATATCTCTGGTTTCTTTCAAAACTCTGATCAAATTACACCTTCTTCAAGAGGTCTTTCCCTGTCACTCCCAGCTCTCTCAGATTATTTGTATGTATTTTATATTTATAGACACACACACACACACACACACATATATAAATATATAAATGTTGTTTTTCTAATTAGCATATAAAGGGCAGAAGGGGAACAAGCATTTATTAAGTATCTACTACATTCCAGGTACTTTACACTTTACAAATATTATTTGAGCTTCACAGCAACCCTGTGAGGCAGGTGTTATTATCAATACCACCCTCCAAAACACACACCATTTTACAGATGAGGAAACTGAGGCATACAGAAGTTAAGTGACTTGACCAGGGTCACATGACTAGTATCTGAGGCTGAATTTGAACTTAGGTCTTCCAGGTCCAACACTCCACCCATTACATTACCTAGTTATCCTAAGTAGCTATGAGCTTCTTGAGGACAGGAATAGTTTTCGTTTTCAATTTAAATCTCTCCTGCTTAGCGCAGTTCCTGGCTCATAGTAACAGCTTAATAAGTGTGTACTGGTTGATATTGCAGTAGTTCTTGAAAGATTGATAGAAGAAGAATCCAAAGAAACTTTGGATTCAGTCCAAGGGCCACACTTGAGGACCCAGAGGGCCACATGCGGCCTCCAGGTTGCTGGTTCCCCAGGGGTGGGAATCCAAAGTGGATTCAGTCAAAGGGCCACACTTGAGGACCCAGAGGGCCACATGTGGACTCCAGGCCGCAGGTTCCCCACCCCTGAATTAGTATATTAGCCATTCGAGTAGATAGGAGTAGATAGACGAGAGATATTGTGCAGGTAGAATTAATAATACTTGGCAACTGATTAGATATTGAGGAGGTGTATGAGGAAGAAGAAAAATTTAAAGGTGATTTTAAGGTTATGAACCTGGAGGGAAGATGGCAGCATGCCAGGACACAGAGAATATGAGATCTCCCAAAAACACTCTACTGGGGTTTACAGACCCACCCATCTGATAAGAGATAGAAAGAATCACTTCTAGTCTCCCCCACCCTAACCTAGACATCCATAGATGGACCTCTGGAGTGCTGGAGAGATCCTGGATTAGATTGGCTGGGGCAGATTTAGGGCGAAATGCAGAGGATAGAGTACAGAGCACAGTCCCTGGAGCCATGGGAATATTCTAAGTCCCTGGGCCTAGCTCAGCAGGATGCAAGTTCAGTCCAACCAGGGTCTTATGTAAGACCAGAATAGCAGGAGAATGATTTGTGGGGTATTCTGGGCTGGTCAAGTGAAGCACTCCCTGTCTGACCCACATAGCACCAGAACTTAACCTTCCCCAAGCATGGATTATTGCCTGAGTGGGGAGAGACAGACAGAGGGAGAGAGACAGAGAGAGAGAGAGAGAGACAGAAAGACAGAGAGACAGACAGAGAGAGACAGAGAGAGAGGCAGACAGAGAAACAGACACAGGGACAGAGAGAAAGGAAGGAGAGAGACAGAGACAGAGACAGACAGACAGAGAGCACAGCCTCTTGAGTTAGGAAGGAGAGGGTGGTCCAGGGCAGTGTTCCAGGACTGAGTCAAATGAGCCTAAGGCTTGCCTAGAGCAACAGCATTCAAACCCATTCCAAGCCTAGCACAGAAAGCCACCTTGGAGCAGTCCAGGTAGGATCCCGTATGGCCTCTGTGGCCTGAGCTCAGCTGCAGGAGAAATCTAGCCCAAACAGTCACTGAAGTTTGTGGAGGGAACCCTGAATAAATATCCCTAATCCTAGCAACAGAAGGAAAGACCCCAGTCTGAGCATATAGAAGGGAGAATTCCCAGAAAGAACCCAGGATTAGAGCAGCCTGAGTCCTTTGAAATAGGAGTCTGGTCTGACCTACTATACTCAGGCCTAGATAAGCTTTGCTCATGCTATTCAATTGTAGAGGCAGAGCCAATCTCATCCATGAGAAAACCAAGGAAAATTCTGAATACAGTAAGGAATTACAGTGAATTAAGTGATACCCAGATGACAAATCCCTGAAGAGAATAGAAACCCTACAACAAACACAGGTAAAGCCTTAGAGGAAAAACAAATACCCTGGCCAGAGAGGCTACAGGAATAGCTGGAGAAAATAAAACAGGAGATAGAGAATAGAAAAACTAAAGAGGAAATAATAGCAAAAAAAAATGTTCTTAGAATAGAGGGTAGAAAACCTCTCTCAAGAACTGAATGCCCTGAAAATCAAAAGGGGCTAGAGAAAAATAGCAATTCAATAAGTCAATAAGAAATACCAAAATAAAACCAAGAGATTGAAAAAATAAAGTTAAAAAAATCTAAAACACACAACATAAAATAAAACAACTGACCTTTAAAACAAGTCAAGGAAAGATAATTTAAGGATTATTGAACTACGTGAAAACAATTATCAGAAAGAAGTATGGATATCATGTTACAGGAAATTATAACTCTTAGAATCAGAGAGCAGAATGAAAATAGAAAGAATCCACTAGTCACTTCAGGAAAGATACTCAAAAATGAAAACTCCCTGATATATCATAGACTAAATCCAGAGTTTCCAGGTCAGAGAAAAAAATACTTTAAGCAGTCAAAAAGGAGAAGCTACACCAAGGAGCCACACGAAGGATCACCCAAGAAGTAGCGGTTGCCATTATAAAAGAGAGAACTCTGAATACAATGTCCTGAAAGGCAAAAGATAAACCTATCTGGCAAAACTGAGTATAATCCTATAGGGGAAAAATGGATATTCAATGGAATAGAGGGTTTCCAAGTATTTCTTATGGAAAGACCAGATATGGAAATGCAAGTCCTAGGGAAAACATAGAAAGATGCATATGAGTATTATTAACCTCTGAAAGCCCAGAAAATATCACTCCAGGAAAAACCCTGGAACAGCTAGACCAGAAGAAAGGTGGGGTGCAGCAGTCTGGTATCCTAGGTAGCTTGAGGGATTAATGAGAAGGGCCCCTCTTGCCCTGGGGGAAGGGGAGCAGTACAGAACAGGAGGCATCCCAGCAAGCTAGTGGAAAGCCCCACCTCAGCATACCAGGAGGAGATCCTGAAACCCAGGTGGTGGAGCAGGCAAATACCAATACCTGGACCCCCGAGTGCCTCAGTGATGGCAGGGTAACTGGTGGAAACCAGCTTGGAAAACCACCAGGTGCCTTGGCATTCTACAGCACTGGGTCTCCCAGTGCCTCAGCAAAACTACGGGAAACAGCACTAAAAGGGCCCCAGGCAGATAAACATCCTGCAACATCCATCTGAAAGGAGCTGAAGAAATTGAAAGGAAGGAAAGGCCTGGGTGAGCAGGAAATCTCCAGGAGCCACACTACCCAATCCTACCCCTAGAGTTCCAGAGTTGCTGATTCCAGCCCAACACCAGGTAAGCTGCCAGAGCCCTACAGCCTCCAATTGCCAGCATTGGAGGCCTCAGCACACAAAGCCAGCGACCAGGCCCTAGGCTCCCAATGCAAGAAGCTTGGGTCAGTGCCCGCTGCTTCCCAGTAGGAGAGCTCAATCTTTTTAAAAGCCAGGAAATAAGCAAACATCAAGAGCAAAAGGAAACATACGATAGATTCTTATTATGGGAAGAGAGAAGATCAAGGCAGAAATTCTGAAGAGGACAACATTGTCAACAAACCCACATCTGGAACTTCAAAAGGGAATATGAACTGGTCTGAAGCCCAAAAGTCTTCTTAGAAGAGCTCAAGAAGGATTTTAAAAGTCAAATGAGAGAGGTAGAAGAAAAGATGGGAAAAGAAATGAGAGGTATGCAAGAGAGAGTCAATAGCTTGAAAAAGGAAGGACAAAAATTAACTGTAGAAAACAAGTCCTTAAAAAATACAATTGGCCAACTGGAAAAAAAGTACACTGAGGAAAACTAGTCCCTAAAAAATACAATTGGCCAAATGGGGAAGGAGGTACAAAATCTAATAGAAGAAAACAATTTGTTAAAAATTAAAATTGGGCAAATGGAAGCTAATGACTCTATGAGAGAGCAAGAGTCAGTCAAACAAAAACAAAAGAATGAAAAAACAGATGAAAATGTAAAATACCTCCTTGGTAAAAAACAAATGACCTAGAAAATCAATCTAGGAGAGACAATTTTAAAACTATTGGTCTACCTGAAAATCACAATGAAAAAAAGAGTCTGTACAGTATCTTTCAGGAAATCATAAAGGAAACCTGCCGTGAGGTCCTAGAACCAGAGGGTAAGATAGCCATGGAAAGAATCCACCAATCACTTCCTGAAAGAGATCCCAAGGAATATAGTAGCCAAATTCCAAACTTACCAGGTCAAAGAGAAAATATTGCCAGGAGCCAGAAAGAAACAATTTAAATATCATGGAACCACAATCAGGATTACACAGGACCTTGCAGCTTCTACATTAAAATACTGGAGGGCATGGAATATAATATTCTGTAAGGCAAAGGAGTTTGGATTACAACCAAGGATCAACTACCCAGAGAAAATAAACATGATCTTTCAGGGGAGGAGATGGATATTCAATGAAATAGGGAACTTCCAAACCTTCCTGATAAGGAGACCAGAGCTCAACAGAAAATTTGATCTTCAAATACATGACTCAAGAGAGACATAAGAAGGTAAATAGGACAGAAAGAAACAACATGTCATTAATAAGGACAAACTGTTTACATCCCTACAAGGGAAGATGATACTTGTAGCCCTTGAGAATTGTACTGTTATTACACCATGTTAAAGGGATATACATAAAAGGGGTGGGTATAAGTTGACTTTGATGTAATGATAAAAAAAAATCTAATCAAATGGGTTAAATGGATCCAAGTAAGTGGATTAATCTGATCTAACTAAGAAAATGTACTGAGAGAAAAGGAAAGGAGGAGGCAGACAAGGGTAAATTACATTACAGGAAAAGGCACAAAAACTATTATAGCAGAGGGAAAGAAGGGAGGGAGATGAGCATCGTTTGAACCTTACTCTCATCAGATTTGGCTCAAGAAGGGAACATAATCAGTTAGGTACTAATATTGATAGACAACCCTTCTCAGCAATGCAAAGATCTAAGACATCTCCAGAGGCCTCTTGATGGAAAATGCTATCCACATCCAAAGAAAGAACTGTGGAGTTTGAATGCAGATTGAAGCATACTATTTGCTATTTTTTTTTCTTCTGTTGTGTTTTGTTTCCTCTTTCTGGTAGTTCCTCCTATTGGTTCTAATTCTTAATGACAACATCACTAATGTGAAAATATGTTTAATAAGAATGTAAATGTATAGCCTATATCAGATTTCAAGCCATCTTGGAAAGGCAGGTGGGGAGGGAGGGGAAGAAAAATTTAAAACTCAAAAGCTTATGGAAGTGATCATTGATAAATTAAAATAAATTAATAAAAAAGAATGGTACATATGTGTTTAGTGGAAAGAGAATATCTGTGGATTAATTATTTATATGTGAATAGGCAGATAGAACCCCAATATCTTTAAGGTTCATTGAAAAAGGTTAAAATGACAGAGGGTCTATGGATGTTTTTGTTCTGTTTTGATGTTCTTATGAGAAAAATAAATACGAAGATAGGAAACTATGCTGGGGAGCAAAGAAGGAAGAAAGATAAGGAAATCAGTATTACATAATAAAGATGTATAAGTTAACTATATAGTCATAGAGAGAGGAGGGGAGATTGGCATTCCACAAACCTCATTGTCATCTGAGTTTAATAAAGGAAGATTGAACAAAATTACACACACACACACACACACACACACACAATTTTAAGTGTAGAAATATATTGAATCCAAAAGGAAAATAGGAGGTGATAGAGACAAGGGAGGAATAGATAAGAATATAAGAGTGAGGAAAGGATAAGTAAGGGAAGAGTCATCAGCAAAACAAACCTGAATGTTGGTAAGAAGAACATGAAGGGATAATTCAAAGAAAGGGAAGAAAGAGTAAAAACTTTACATCAAAGACATATTGAGAGAAGAGCTGCAATAGAGAGGAAACAGGTTATGGCATTTATAACATCACAAATATCAGGCAAAACCTTTCTTCTACTACCTTCCAATTTATGAAGAGGTTGAGTGAAAAAGAGAGGCACAGGTGGACAAAATGAAGGGAAATACACAATTATGTAAATGGGATGGATGAACTGACCCATAAAATGGAAGAGAACAGCAGAATCTGACACTATGTTGTCAGAAATTCACTTAAAACACAAAGATTCACATATAGTTAAAATAAAGGGCTAGAACAAAATCTGTTATGATTCAGCTGAACTTCAGCTTAAAGGTATCACAGATAATGAGTCAATATTAATAATATGTGAGAGTGCTTTCTCTCTATTATTTCCTATTTATCATGAACATAGATTGCTTTGTTTATATTTGTTTGCATATCTGCTTGATTAGATTTTTAGCTTCTTGAGGGTAGGGACCATCATTTGCCTCTTTTTGTATCCCCAACACTTAAAACAGTGCCCACATAGTAGGGACTTAATAAATGTTTATTGATTGATTGATACATATACCTGATGGCATAGCATCTAAATACTTAAAGGAAAAATTAATCAAGTTGAATGGGGAAAATAGATAACAATACTATAATAGTGGGGGACTTTAATGTACCCCATTTCAGACCTAGACAAATTTAACCAAAAGGTCCACAAGACAGAAATTAAGTACATTAATAGAACTTTTAAAAACTAGAGATTATAGCTCTCTGGCTATTACTGAATGGGAAAAGAAAGGACCCAGATATACATGACACTTTTAGTTTGTTTGTTTTTTGGGCTAGGCAATGGGGTTAAGTGACTTGCCCAGGGTCACTCAGCTAGTAAGTGTTGTGTCTGAGGGCGAATTTGAACTCAGGTCCTCCTGAATCCAGGGCTGGTGCTCTATACACTGTGCCACTCAGCTGCCCCTATACATGACACTTTAACAGAAACTGACCATGTACTGGTGCATAAAGATCTCACCAAAAATATAAAAAAGCAGAAATACTAAGCACGTCACTTAATTATCACAATGCAAAAATTATATTCAATAAAGAGTTCTTAAAGAAAGAATTTCAAAGTAATTAGAAACTAAGTAATATTACTCTAAAGAAGTGGTGTGTCAAAGAACAAATTAAAGGGGCAGCTAGGTTGCTCAGTGGATAAAGCACCGGCCCTGAAGTCAGGAGGACCTGATTTCAAATCTGGCCTCAGCACTTGACACTTACTAGCTGTGTGACCCTGGGCAAGTCACTTAACTCCAATTGTCTAAAAATTTAAAAAGAACAAATTAAAGAAACAATAGCAAATATCATAAAAGAAAATGACAATGATTAGATGACATACAAAAATTTATGTAATGCAGCTAAAGCAGTTTTGAGAGAAATTTTTAAATCTTTAAATATTTTTATGATCAATGAATTGGGCATATGATTTTGTTTTAAAAAATGAACAACAAATCAAAAATCTCCAACTAAGGTAGAAATTATGAAAATTAAAGTAGAGATCAGCAAAACTGAAATCAAACAATCATTAAACAGATAAATAAAGCTAGAAGGTATTTTTTTGGGGGGGAAACTAATAATATGGAAAAATAGTAAGCATAGTATTATCTATATTCAAGAGCAAACATTTTATATAATGCAGAGAAGTTAGAAACATTTCCAATAATATCACTGGTAAGGTAAGCATCTCCATTATCACCACAACTATTTAACATATTGCTAGAAATGCTAGCTATAAAAATAAGATAAGAAAAAGAAAGGAACTGGAGAAATAAGTATGGGCAAAGTGGAAACAAAATTATTGCTTTTTGCAGGAGATATGAGGATTGACTTAGAAAACCCTAGAGAGTCAACTAAATATTAATTGAAATAATTAAAAACTTTAGCTAAGTTACAAAATATAAGACAAATCTATATAAATCACCAGAATTCCTATATATAACCAACAAAACCAAGCAGGAAGAGCTAGAAAGAAAAATTTTATTAAAAATAACAACAGAAGTATTAAAATATTTGGAAGTATTTCTACAAATATTCATTCAGGAACTTTGTGAATTTAATGATAACTCTTCTTTGCATAAATACAGAGCTAAACTACCTAAATTAATGTACTTATTCAGAGTTACAATAATTAGACTCTTCAAATAATAGTTTATAGACTTAGAAAAATAATTTTAAAAATTCATATAGAGAAACAAAAGGTCAATCATCTCAAGGGTAATAATGAAAAAAAGTGGCCAGGAAGGAGGCTGATAAATACTAGATCTCAAAGTGTACCACAAAGGAGTAATCTTTAAAAACCATTTGGTGCTGGTGAAAGAGAGAGAGAGAGAGAGAGAGAGAGAGAGAGAGAGAGAGAGAGAGAGGGAGGAAGGTCAATAGAACAGATTAGGTACACATCATATAGGATCAAACGCAATAGCATACTATTTGATAAACCAAAAGACTCCAGCTCTTGAAAGTAGGACTCACTATTTGACAAAAGCTTCAGGGAAAACTGGACAGAAGTCTGGCAGAAATTGGGTTTAGACTAATAACCTTACACCATACATCAGCATAAGCTCCAAATGGACGTTTTATAAAGAGTTATATCATAAACAAATTAGAAAAGCAAGGAAGAAATTACCTTTCATATCTGGCCAGGGGAAGACTTCATCATTAAAAGTGATAGACAAAGATAAAATGGATAATTTTCATGATAAAAAATTTAAAAGGTTTTGCACAAATCTACTGAAATAAAAAAATGGAAGGGAACAGGTAACTGCAAAAAAAAAAATCTTTGCAACAAGTTTCTCTGACAAAGATTGTGTATTTATAATATATTTATCCTAATTTCTTGATCTCAATTTATAAGACTAAGAGGCATTCCCAATAGATAAATTGTTAATGAATATGTACTAGCACTTTTCAAAGGAAAAAATTCAAGTTATCTGCAACCACATGGAACAGTGCTCTAAATACTTGATAATTAGAGAAATTCAGATTAAAGGAATTTTAAAGTTTGTTTGGTTTTTTTTTCACACCCATCAGCCTGGCAAAGATGACAAAAGAAGCAAATCATGGATGCTGGAAAGTGTGTGCAAAAATAGGTGTACTAGTGCACTGTTGGCTCATCTGTGAATTGGTCCAGCCATTACAGAAAGCAGTTTGGAAGCATGCCAGGAATATTATCAAACTGTGTATACCCTTTGACCCAGATAAACCACTACTAGGTCTATACCCCACAAAAGAAAGAAAATGAAGAAGCAAAGGATCCAGATATACAAAAATATTTATAGCAGCTCTTTTCATGGTGGTATATCCTCCTGTTGAGGAATGGCTAAAGAAATTGTGGTGTATTAATGTAATGAAAGATTACTCTTCCATAGGAAATGGTGAAATGGACTATTTTAGATGTAATTGGGAAGATCTCTATGAATCAACACCGATTGAATTACACAGAAATATAACAATTTATACAATGATAACATTATAGACACCTTTGAAAGACTTTAGAATTGTGATCAACACAATAATAAACCATAAGATTGAAAGAATGGAGATGAAATATGCTACTTATCTTCTGGCAGAAAAGTGATAAATTTAAAATGCAGAAAGAGACATGCATTTTCAGATATGACTAAGGTGGGAATCTGTTTCTAGACCATGAAGCTATGTATTGAAAGCTTTATTTGGGAGTGGTTTCTTTTAAAAAAAAAATTGTTCAATGACCAGAGGTGGGAGTAGTGAGATAGATTACTTTTTTAAAAAAAGCTTATTACTTAAAAAAATGAAAATAATAAACTATTTTTAAAAAAGGTTTGAACCTAAGTGACTAAAAGGATGTCAATTCCCTTACTCATAAAAGGGAAAGTTTGGATACAGGGATGTTCCATTTTGAACCCATTGAATTTGATAGGCTAATGGAATCCAGATCTATGTGTCCAGCAGACAGCTTGTCATGTATGATTAGTTTTCGGTAGAGAGATTAAGCTTGCATATATAGATTTGTGCAGAGATAATCATTGAGCACATGAAAGCAGATTAGATCACAAAGAGCATAGAAAAAGGACCAGGGCAGAGCCTTAGGAGACATCTCTATTTATTGTATGTTAGGCCCACAAAGGAAACTGATAAAGAGCCATCAAACAGTAGGAGAACCAGGAAAGAACAGTATCAAAAAATCAAGGGTGGAAAGAAAAACCAAGAAGATGGAATAACCAACAGTGTCAGAAGCTGCAGAGGTCAAGTAAGTTGACGACTGAGGCAAGGCCATTAGATTTAACAATTAAGACATCGATGGTAAACTTGGAGAAAGTGGTTTCAACTGAATGGTGAGATAAATCAGCTAAGATCTATTATAAGTATGTATACATATATGTATATGTATATTTATATGTATATAATTTCATTCTTCACAATAATGAGTTCTCTCCCCATATTTTAATTTTGAAGAGGTGCAGTATTAAATCAGTAGGGCAGCTAGGTGGTACAATAGATAGAGTGCACGGCCTGGAGTCAGGAGGACCTGAATTCAAATCTAGTTTCAGTACTTATTAGCTGTATAACCCTGGGGAAGTTACTTAACCCTGTTTGCCTCAGTTTCCTCAACTGTAAAATGAGCTGGCTAAGGAAATGACAAACCACTCCAGTATCTTTGTCAAGAAAACCACAAATGGGGTCACAGAGAGTCGGACATGCCTGAAATGAGTCAACAACAACAATAACAACAGTATTAAATCAAAAGGGTTCAGGACTTTTAAAAATCAACATAGCTACCTAGAAATATTCAATTTCATAACTAAAAGGTAATATTACATTGCCAAGGCATATTCCATAGTTTTAAAGTAACTTTTTGAACTATTATTTTAGGAAGACTTTCTAAAATGATGAAAAATTGTCTCTTTTTTATTCTCACATATATAGGGTTTCTCAAAAGTTCCAGGTTGATATTATTAATATAATATCCTACAAATATGCTCTGAAAGGTGCTTGAGAGGGAATACACACAGAGAGACTTATGCCTCTATTCTAACACACTTTTTCTTTGAGAATTTCAGAGGAAGTGACAAATTTTTAGACTATCCCTTTACTATTCACATGCAAGGACCCTCTGAAGAGATAAGGCGCAGATAGACTATTAGAAATTTAACAATGGAATAAGTTTTAACCCACCCTTTTTCCTAAAAAGGAAGGAAGAAAGTTGTGCACTCCTATGAAGAGAGATGCTGAAAGTGATTGTAACAAAAGATGCTCTGGCAAATGAATTCACTATTATAAGGCAACTCTCTCTCTCTAAATATGTGTGTGTGTGTGCATAATTACACATGCTTAGTGACTATTTTTTTTACAAGCTTTTAAAAAAGGGACATCAATTTACCACTACTCTTTATACTATAAAGTAATTTGGAGAACTGATTTTACTTATAAGCTAATTATAAACTAACTTTGGAGTCAGAAGACTCGGGGGTCTAAGCCCACCTTTACTGTTTATGGTTTGTATGACTTCAGACAAATCACTTAACTTTCCTTTCTTAGGCCTTTGTTTCCTTATCTGTAAAATAAAGGGTTTAGACTAAATGACCTCTGAGATCCATTCTATTTATGACCTTCAGCCTATATTAAAAATGCTTAGCTTTTAGCCAGGTCTATAATTACCTTTCTGTTTCTTCTCTGTATCCTTAACAATATCTTTTTCTTTCTCCTGCCCTGTTAATGTAAACATTATCCAAGTTCATTTCTTTGACCTTTTTTTCTTTCTCTACACTTTTTCTCTTGTAAATCTCAGCTTCAACTGTCACCTTCAGGTAAATGGTCTCTATCTGTATCTCTTTTTATCACCACCTCACATGGTTGTTAGGAAGAAATCATTTTTTAAGCCTTGAGATGCTACAAGAATTATCATTATTCAGAGACTGCCATGCCAAAGAACTGATCACTAAGCTAGATGAAGTTGAATGACAGGCATTTAGTCTATTTTCAAAGCCCATAGTTAAAGCTTTTCCAGTTTAATCGAATGCCTTTTATTCTCCTGGCATAGGCCTCAGAAATGAAGGGTTACCTCCATGTTATGATGGGGCATCAGAGTAGGTAGGATGTTGTAGAGAAAAGCTCAAACCCATGATCCTAGGATACTACTGACATGCATGGACATGAGGGATAATCAATGGATAGAGCTAATGTTGTTCTGATAGCTAACAAATATTAAAAGATCAAGAATGCCTTCAGTATGCTGGATGGATTCTCTATGGAAGGATATGGACAAGAACTCCAAAGGATGAGAAGGCTCAGACATCTTACCAGTGGTAGGAATATCCACACCACTGAGATCACAACACCACCAAAGCATTAAAGTGTAATTAGCCATTCAAAAAGAGCAATGTATGCAATGATGTAGGTTTCATGGGGCAGCTAGGTGTTGTAGTGGATAAAGTGCTGGGCCTGGAGTCAGGAAGATTCATCTTCCCGAGTTCAAATTTGGCCTTAGACACTTTCTAGTTGTGACCTTGGACAAGTCACCTAAGCCTGTTTGCCTCAGTTTCCTCATCTATAAAATGAGCTGGAAAGGAAATAGCAAATCACTCCAATATCTCTACCAAGAAAACCCCAAATGGGTTCATGAAGAGTTGGACACAACTGACGTGACTCAACAACAACAACAGGTTCCATGGGGATTCAAAACACATGAAATAATAATGACAATAGTAGTTAGCATTTATATAGAGTTTTCAAAAGGTTTACAAAGCACTTTACAGGTGATCTAATTTTAATCCTCACAACAATCCTTTAGGATTCAAACTCAGGTCTTCTTGATTTCAAGGTTAGTGCTATCAAACTGCTACAATTCATTTGGGGGTGGGTGAGGGAGAGACATTCAAAAACCCTAGGTACAAGAGTAAATGAATACTCTAAAGTGAGTACTCCTAAATATATTCAAGGGCTGAGGAAATGTGAAATAAAATGACCAGGGAAGACTTTTCAGAGATGAATCTATTTGTGGGGCCTTGAGTATTAGACTAAGGCAGGGGGTGGAGAACTTTCGGCCTCCAGGCCACATGTGGCCTCGAGGCCGAAAGTTCCCCACCCTTGGACTAAGATGGTATAATTTTAGCTCAAAGAGCATATGGAACTCCTGAAAGTTCTTGATTAGGAGGATACAATGCTGGACATAGAGCTTTCAAAAGCTAAGATCTGGGCAAACTGGAGTCGGAAAAGATTGGAGACATGGAAATCACCTGAAGGATGGTATAAATTGAAGAAGTACGAGGCTGTGATGCTCTGTACTATGATAGTGATATACTATACTATATGGAAACATAAGGCCTGACTCCAAGAGATATTTGAAGGGAAAGATTTCTAGGATATATTCTCTGAATATGTGAGAAGTATTGCTCCATGAAGCAGCATCATGGGCACACTTAGATGCATCAGGCCTACTGGGTTAAAATGGTTAGCATGAAAGGTTGAAGTCATTCCCTAACATGAGGTGATTATGAATTTCAATTATACAGACCATATATATTCTCCTTTACCAGAGATGATCAAAAGTTGTCAATATTTATATTAGTTCTCATAATCAGTCTCCACTTCTATCTGTTTCAAATGGGGTGGAGTTGGAAGTGATAGAGCTAGGAAGGAAATATATAAGCATATAGGTTTTGGTCTGCTGCCATCTTTGGCAATATTCATTCATCTTTGATATACTTGCACTAGTTAGTGACTCATACAGAATTACAAAACAATCAGTGGCAAAAGTGTTATGAACCTAGACATTCAACATCTCTTCTTTTCTTTTATCATTCCTGAATGGCTAGAGTGAAACAGAGCCTTACCTCCTCCATGTGCGCATATGTGAGGACACAGAGAGATGGAATCAGAGAGAGGAAGAGAGGGGAAAAAAGGAGAGAGGGAAGGGGAAAGAGAGACAGACAGACAGAGACACACACAGAGACAGACAGAGAAACACAGAGAGAGAGAGAAAGAGAGAGAGAGAAGAACTAGAAACTCCCAACACCCCCAGTTCGTTGGCAGCATCTCTCTATAGATTTGGAGGTGAATTGGGAAAGTTAATGATCCTGAATAAACAGTCTGGAGGAGGTGGAAAGGAGACAAAGGTAGAAAGGGAAGTCTGGGCTGGTTATCCCTTCAACCTAGCTAATGGCAAGCAGCCACCCGCTCCTTTAAGCAAGTCATTTTCCTGTCCTATAAAGCATAAAGTAAATAACAGGGTTTTTTCCCCCTTAAGGCAAAACAAAATTTAGAATTAGCAAGTAGGCATTCAAGGAAATAATTATTTATTCTTGTTTTTCTCCTCTAAAAAATATTTGTAGGTAATTTAAATATGCTATTAGTAAGAAGTCTGAATGAGAGGCAACCCATCATCCAGTGTATAGTGGGCCCACCTGAACTAAAAATCTGCCTCTGATAAATACTAGCTAAGTGACCACAGACAAGTCACTTAATCTCTCAGGGTCCCAAGCAATTTTCTAAGATTATGAACTACATATCAGTGACTTCTGGACCCCTAAACACAGGAAACATTTTGCTCTGTGTGTGTGTGTGTATGTGTATGTGTGTACACACATACACACACACATATATATATACATACATACATATATTCTCTCATTTTTTTTATGAACAGACCAATCTAATTGTATGCAAAAGCATAAGGACTGGACAATAAGGACATCCCAGATGTGGAAAACTTCTTCTAACACAGCACCTGTTCTGCACACACACACACACACACACACACACACATATACATACATACATACATATATTCTCTCAATTTTTTTATGAACAGACCAATCTAATTGTATACAAAAGCATAAGGACTGGACAATAAGGACATCCCAGATGTGGAAAACTTCTTCTAACACAGCACCTGTTCTGCAATTAATAATCTTAGAGACTCAAATTTCCAGGTTAAATGACTTACTCAGGGTCATACAGTAAGTACTTGGCCTCAGGATTTCAAGACTCTAAAGTCAGCCAACACCTTTACAACAATGTACATAAAATTCAATTTTAATTGTATAGTTACATGAATGGATGGCATTTTATTTTACATGGAAGATATTGTGTATGATAAAACCATAAATTATATACTCAAAGCTAAAAAAAAACCAAACCCCAAAATGTTACTCTGCCCACCTCCATTCCCTCAAAAGAATAAATACATTTGGAGACAATGTACAGAAAGAATAAGTTCCACCAAAGGAATAAAATGCAAACATTAGATCTTTCTACTATTAGTGTTTTAAGAGTGGTACATAAGTTCCACTTAACTAAGAATCTTAGAGAAGAGGTTGTGAATTCAATTTCAGCATGGCCAGGGTTTCATTCAGTGCCAAAGAAGCTTAGTATTTTGGGGAACATGCCAGCCAATTAGATTCCTAAAGCCCAATATTGTGATTACTTTAGGTGTACTTTCCAGATGTTTATTTTAGGTGTTTGCTCTGTGTTTTTATTGGTTTTAGGTGAAGGAAGAGAAAGGGTTTCTTTTTTATTGTGGAATCTAGAAATAAATATTGATTTTTAAAACATTATGTTTGGGAGTGACTTACTTTTGAGAGCTTGTAAAACGGAAAGCATTCCTGATAACTTTGTTTCATTGTCGGAATAAAGGAAAGAGCTAAGACTTTACCAGCAGCTAGAGCCAGACTCTTTGATGAAAGGTTAAAAACTATATAGCAAAGCTAAAGAAACAAAGTTTAAAGCTGCAGATAAAGGTAAGAAACTTTGCATGTTTCACCATTTTTCAAAATTATGACTCATTTTAGTAAAAAAAAAATGTTTTTTGAGCTAAGTTTGAACTGCTGGAGCAGATCGGACACCCACAAACTCAGTAACAGCCTCGGGCTCCTATGAGATAAAAGGAAAAATAAACTTGGGTATGAGAGAAAGAAAAAAAAATCCCTAATGAGACTAGCTTATAAACGGAAGTAAAACCAAAACTCCCCTGAAATCCCCCAATCAGCAATCCTTGTAAATTAATAATTCATCCTTTTCCTCAGCTTTTTTTGGCGGCCTCTTGTTAGATAAGAATGATTGTCTCGATTTCCATCTTTTAAAGGAGGCTGATTTCATCGGCTGCCTCCTTCAGTGTCACGAAATGCATATCCAAATGCATGTCCAAATGTTTTCACCTTTCGAAGCCGTCTGTGCAAATGCGGTGCTTTCTGACTACTCCACACGTGCATGCTGTTTGGTGGGGTCATGTATTTGTAATCGTGTGCATTTCTGCAGGTGTGCAGTGGCAAACATGCGCTGCTACATGCTACCGAAATGTGCCTAGATGTGTGAATGTATTCTGCCTCCCTTGGCAGGGTTGGGATGGGGCGGTGTATGTGTGAATGAGTGTAAAGGGTATAGAACACTGGCTGGGATTATAACATGTGACTACGTGTGGGTGGTGTGGTGTGTCAGGTTGCATGATCGGTGCATGTGAATGAGGGCACCGAAGGAACTGTGATGTGCGTAGGGGTGAAGGAAGGGTGATTCTGGGAGCAGTTCCCCACCCTGTTTGCAATTTAGGGGAGTCTTTGCCATTGGCACTTTGAATAGAGAATAGTGTTTTCAAAAACTGACAATATGGAAACCTCTTAAGAAACAGCTCTTTGAAACCTAACAGGCAAAAATCCTCTATCCTCAGAGGGAGGGCTGACACTTAAAACATGCCTAAAAAGCTAATTCCAAATGAGGGATTTTCCCCGCTAGTTCCCCCAAGTCCCAACCTTTCCCCCCCTCACCCACTACCAAGAGTCAGACTCCGGGGGCAAGCTCTGGTTCCTAGTGACTGGGAACCGTAAGGGAGGTGGGGGCATGGGAGGAGAAGGAATCAGCGGGACTTGCTCCGGGCAGAGAGCGTAGCAGCCGCCCAGAGCGGGGTTTGTGCTAGAAAAGGCGCCTGTCCTCCTTCCCCCGCCACCTCCCCCTCCCCCTTCCCAGTTCTTGCTCCCCGCCTTTGCGCGCTGCCTGGGGCCGCCGAGGCGGGCAGAGAGCTCCAGAGCCAGTGTGAGGGGCAGAATGGAAGCAGTCGCTCCACCAGCAGGAGCGGGAGCAGGGGGAGTAGGAGCAGCAGCAGCAGCAGCAGCAGCAACAGCAGAGACCTGCAAGCAGAGGCGGGGGTGGGGGTGGAGGGGGGGGTTAGGACGCGTGCGCACTGCAGGGGCGCCAGATTTGGCGGGAGGGGGAGTGTCCAAAAGCTCTTTGTTTGATGGCATCTCTGTTTACAGAGTTTACTCTTTAATATCAACCTGTTTCCTCCTCCTCCTCCTCAATCTCCTCCTCCTCCTCCTTCTCCTGAGAAACTTCATTCGGGTGGTGTGGAGCTCCATTAAGCAGCCGGTGAAGGCAGGGGCAGCCCCCCTCCCCATCCAGTCCCGGCTTCCCGGTGCTAAGTGCCTAGCAGCAGAATGGCCAGGAGACCCAGGCACAGGTAACTTGGAAGAAGTCCCCGAGTGAGCAGCATGAGTGCGCGAGCTTGTGTGTGGTGAGTGTGTGTTTGGAAGAGAGTGTATTTAACAGCCTGTGGGTGAGGTTCTTGCAAGAGTAGCAGGGAACTCGGTGCTTCGCTCAGGGACTGTCAGTCGGTGCAAAGAAACTGAAGCCCTAATTCTGCAAAGAAGCTGGAAAAGCAAATGAATGGAAGTATGGAAAAGAGAAATGTATCAAGATGTTGGGAAGGACTCCTTGCGATCCCTTTCGAAGTTGCACAGGGAGGAATTTTTCTTTACAAAAAAAAAAAGCAATCAAATTATCTTCAAACTGGCATAATCTAGCACACCAACACCTAGGATTTTCCAGATGATTTACTAAATTCAGCGGGTGTCTGCGAGTTAGTTTCCACATAATTGCTGGATGCACTAAGATGTGTTTGGACTTGGATGAGTAGAGCATATGGCAGATATAAAAAAAATGTCGGACTTGTTTAGTAGCTGCAGGTAGTTCATTTAAATTTCATTCATTCTTTGTGGAGGTGAAAGATAGTGTCAGCTGACAGGCAGCAGGAAAAAAAGACGATTTTAGGGGCAGAAGAAAAAGGCTTTTATGTTTTCAGATCTTTCCTCTTTGATTCCATTCAACCCCTGGTTTTGATGCCCCTTTAGTCGCTATTCTTGGGAAGGCTTTTATTTTTAATGGAAACTGCACACACACACACACACACACGCGCACGCACGCACACACGCACATCGCCGGCAGCACTCGGCACACATCACATCCCTGGCTAGCCAGAGCTCTCATTTCCAAGGATGATGTGATGAAAACTGTTTAGCCTTTGGCCTGAGGCAGGGGAAGGGGCGATAGTATTATAGGCTTGGGAGTCTTGTCAGGAACTGTCACTTGCTTCCTTCCTGCAGCTTCCCAATTTCTGCAACTCTGGGGACCCAGGTGTCCCAGACTTTAGGCACAGGAACGAATGGACGAGTTATTGTTAAACTACGAGCTAACTTGCTGTAGCCTTTTTAAAGTCTTTCTCGGGGGTGGCGTGCAGCCAGCACTAAAAAAAGAGAGAGACAGAGACAGAGAGGAGAGGAAACGCCTCGTGGTTGCTGCTGCTATGGAACAGAGATACCATCCTGGATCCTACCCACCCACCCTCCCCTTCCTGAATGATCCTGGGAGTTGTAGCTCACACACGTGGACTGTGCTCCAGGCTCCCTTCTACTCAGCCTCTCTTTCCAGCTACTGAAGCCTTCTGCTCACTGGGGTTGTGACTAGGGGCTAGACAATGTGTGTAGAAGCCTATTGTAGAAGTGTGTAGAAACCTCCCGCTGAAGAGGTGGGAAACCTCTCCCCTCTCCTTTTTCCTTTGGGTTTTATTTTTGGAGAATTGTTTTCTTTTTTCCTTCTTTTTTCCTTCTTCTTTTTTCTTTTCTTTAAGACCGCTGTAGGTGTTTCGAAGTTGGAAAGTGAGTGGGTGTAGGAACTCAATCTTGAGAGCCGATCATATCAAGTATGTTCCTAGGTCAGGGGTGCGGTGAGGAAGAGAGGGGAGGAGAGGACTTGGAGTGACCCTGTGGCGGAGAGAGGCACGGGGAGAACTGCAACCTGCGCCTCTGCCTCCCTGGGGCGAGAACTAAGACTGGAATCCAGAACTGTCCAGGGAAAGAACTGTGGAGAGAAGAAATGGGAGGAAAGGCGAAAGGCAGGGGAGGGAGCATTGGAGTTCTGAGGGTTTCCGTTCTCTCCTTCCTCCTCCCCCTCCCCCCGCCCCTTCCCATTTCGTTTTGTTTTAGTTTAAGGCAAATTGGAGTAGCTTTTTTTCTGAACTCATTTGAGAGGAGTAAAGGGACGGAGAGGAAAGGAAAGGGGGGGGGGAGGACAATTGGCGCAAGGGCGCTCTGAGGAATGCTCTATTGTGGGGTAAATGAAGTAAGTGCGCCCAGGTCTCCTTGACCTCCTCCGGGCGCGCGGGACGCCTGGAAGGTGGCGACACTGCCTCAGGTCCTTTGAGGTCCCCCAGGTAGCAGAGCTGGGAGGGAAGGCAAAGGGGGAGGAGAGGCAGCCAGGGGAGGGGTAGGGAGGAGCACGAAGCGGAATCAACTAAGTAGAGTGAAGAAGAGAAAACGGGCGGGCTGCGGAAGGGACTTGGGAGCTACTAATTCATCAGGTCCGCCAAAGGAGTCTGACCCCCATTTCTAGAATCACGGTAGCGGCCACAAGTCACTTCTTCCTGTTCCCCTCCCTCTTTCTACCTCTACCCCCACCCCTCTTTTTTATGGTATGGTTTCACGGTTTGTTTCCTTGACAGAATGTCATATTCATAGTTGTATAGCCTTGTAACCGCACTTCGGGCTAGCAGGTGGGGAACCTTGTGCATTAACCCTTTCAGGGGGCCTTTGAAAGTACTCTCTGCCTGCCAGTTGGTTCTAAGATCTTGTCAAGTAGATAAGGGGAGGGGGGGAGAGTTATTTCAGGTTCTTAGTAGAAATTAATCATGCTGCAGATGCATGCTCCAGAACATCTCTCAGAGCAAGGAGATGGCTGCAAGATGTCAATTTAGTACAGCCATTCCTCTTAGGCTTCATCTCTTTTAGGGCTACTGTCTTTCTGAGGAAGCTGATTTTAAGGGCAGCCAAGACTCCGAGCTCAGAGATCATCTAGCCCAATCGGCCCATTTCAGATGGGGAGATAAAAACCCAAGGAGGGGAAGTGATTTGCCCAAATTCACACACCTAATGAGGATTTGAACCCAGGACTTCTCTTTTAAAATCCAGCATCCTTTCCACTGCATCATGCTGCCTCTCAAGGGCATTCTAGGTTTATCACCAGAGAGTTCAACCAAGCCGAGGAATTTCTTCATATAGTTTCCTCCCCCCTCCCATACCAACTTGGTTTTCGCAGTCACTTCTAATTCTAATTTGTTGCAGGTGAATTCTGTATGCAGAATTATGCAATATTAGAGTTGGGTGGGACCTTAGAGATTATTTAGAAGAAAACCAATTTTACAGATGAAGAAACTGAGGCACTAAGCGCTAAAATGACTTGTCTAAGGTCACATGACCTTTTAGTGGTAGAACAACTCAGGTGTCTAACTGGTAATCCACTGTTTTTTTTTCACAGCACCCTTCTATCTCTCCTCATGGTTGCCCCCACTGGGCAGCTTAGGGTGTATTTACTTATTATCTGGGTGCTTTTTTTCCCAAGGGAGAAGGGTATTTATGCTTATTTTTTAGCTTGACAAGAAAGGCCCTGAGTTCTGAAAACTGAATTCTTAGGTCCAAACAAACTGGAGGAGAAAGTTAAGACATGAAGTTGCTTAGATTGTAATGCTTTCAAATTACCTTGGTCATTTTAATTGTGCATGAATTTTGTCACAAGTACTAGGTAGGAATGGTGAGTGGCAGCAAAGAATAAAAGTTTGAGGTCATGGTCTGGACCTGTGAATTCCTGATTGTTGATCCTTAGTTTCCATAACACCATAGATTTAGAGCTAGAAGGGATCTGAGAAGCTATTTAGACAACCACCCCCCCCCTTCCATTTTACAGATGAGGAAATTGAAGCCCACAGAGATTAAGAGACTGCCTAAGATAAACTATATAATAGAGCTAGAACTTAGGTCCTATGACTTCAAGTTTAGTGCTTTATTCAGGATCCCATCAAGTATTTAAATAATTTTTTTTTTGTTTAGTGTACATAAATTGTTATGTTTTATATGAAAGGAATACAATTATAATTAACATCTATTGAGTTCCAACAATGTACTAGGAGCAGCATTAAGAGTGATCAATTGTACTTCAGTAGACTTTTTTTCTTCTTTCTCAGTTTATTTGTTTTGTGGTAGCATTTAAAGTTAAATCATACGTTTCTTGTCTGTCACCTTGAATGCTGATCTTGAGTTTTGGGTTTTGTTTTGTTTTGTTTTGTTTTTGCCAGAAAAAGGGAAAATGAGAACCTCAAATTTTGGAAAACACTACATTAGCTTGAATTATAGTGGCAGTATTCACTCATATTTTTGTTTAACAACACAAACATTTGTGTTGATGCAAAGTCTCATTTTTGTAATTTGCAGTGTTGCTTTATAGAATCATCCTTTACTAGTCCCTGCCTGGTGTAGTTTTCTTTTTCCTGATACCATAAATGCTATCAATTTACTGAGGTATGTGAAATAGTGTATTTTTTTCTTACTCCTTAAGGTTTTAAAACAAAAATATTAGCCAGAAAAGCCTAAAAGTATTCTATAATTACAAAAATACAAAGAGAATCAATGTGGTGTAGTAAAGACCATTAGAGTTGGAGTCAATAATTCAGTTGGGATTGAATCTTGGCTTTAAAATGTATTTGCTGGGTCACCATAGGCAAGTCACTTCACCTCTCTCTGAGCTTTGGTTTCACAGTCAGTACAATGGATATATAATCATATATTAGCTAATGTATTATTATATATTAATATATCCACCTCACAGGGTTGTTGTGAGGAAAGCGCTTTATATGAATGTGAGCTATTACTACAATCACTTGAGCACATAAATAAACATTAAGTATAGTGTACTTCAAAAGAAATCAGAAATTTTTAATTTTGGTTAACTAGATAAGTTAAGAGGTCCTTTGAAAGCAGTTATAGGTTCCTTTTAAATTTAAAGATTGCCTCTAGGGGAAATCCCTTAGTCATGAATTAGGTGAGTTATAGGGTATCTAAAGTACAATTTGAGGTAGTAATTGTTTAGAAGTAGAAAAGTGTAAGTAGATTCTAAATACTAAGTAGCTTGGTAAATCACTTGGTTACTATAGAAACAATATATTGTAAATTTCCTCACGCTTGACTTTTATGACACGAATCTGGTCAGATTTGGTATTCACATTTATTTATGAAGCAGATTGCTTGTTGGCTGTGTTTTCCTTAGATTTTTAAATTCTAGTCACTCCGATGTTTCCTAATCTTCCAAATCTATAAGTATGACTATAATTACATTATTGACAAGTATTATTACTTGAACCATTTTCCCCCCTTTTAATAAGATGGAGCTCCATTGGAATAAAATAATGGGTTTGTTTATTGTGTTTGAAAAAGTATTCTTTAAGAGATGTGACATATGGGGCTAAAGGAGTTGAGTGTTCACTTATATAAAGGACATGGGCTCTTGTTCTCTTTATTGTCCCAAGCGCTACTTTAAATTTAAACTTCCATTGGTTGAAAGGTTGCCAAATGGGTAATTTGTCACTGATCTAACAGAAACAGCAGGTCTCAACATGTACAGTAATAAGAAAGGTGCCAGTTCTTTGCTTGTATCTGTGGATACCCAAAACAGCAGGACTAGTTCACAATACTTGAACAACAGAATGCAGAACAAAATCTTGTTGTGCAAGTTTCCAAAGTTTTATCTTTATAACCTTTGAAAAGATTGTTGAGAAGTTTGTGTGTGTTTTGCAATTCAGTAATTTAATTCCTCTTGCTCCATCTTATATCTGCTCACATTTATTTCTGTAGCATATATAGTAGTGATGAGGATGAAGAAGATATTGAGATGTATGATCATGACTACGATGGACTACTTCCCAAGACTGGGAAACGTCACTTAGGAAAAACAAGGTGGACCCGAGAGGAGGTAACTGCTGGTTCACTTTATTACCTGATGAAAAGCTAGACTTCATTGAGCCACAAGATAACAGAAATAGGACTAAACTACAGGTGCTTAAATGACTCCAGAAAAAGAGATAGATCACCTCTTGCCATGATGTCAGGCAACCATTCAAAACACTTAGCAAT
This sequence comes from Vombatus ursinus, assembly GCF_900497805.2. Lineage (NCBI taxonomy): Eukaryota > Metazoa > Chordata > Mammalia > Diprotodontia > Vombatidae > Vombatus > Vombatus ursinus. The sequence continues at coordinate 14,451,294 of NW_020948910.1, read as the reverse complement.
GCAAAAATCTCTGAGAAATATAAGTATATATACCTCTTAACATCCAATAACTAGGAGATAGACACTGTTGCTTCTTGTAAATGAGTTTACTGGAAGCTTGATTTTTCTATTAGTAATAATAGTATTTAAATTTGTCAGGTTTGGTATTCTTGGATAAGAAGTCCATAATTATATTACACCAGGCACTCTGGTTTCATTGCAGTACAGAATGTAGTAACTTCTGTAAATTGTCTTTGTTTTGTTTTATTTAACCTAGTAACTCACATTTCTATGAACACAGGGACTCCAGATAAATAGCTATGCTCCACAGTTGGGGGTGGGGCAGAGAGACTCAGAAAATTCATCTCCTTTATCTATTATGCACTTGCATTTGATTACCCCTAAGAAACATTTATATATTGTATTTAAGAGTTGTTCCTAAAGGTTTAGATCAGTATTGTGCTAATGTTTTAACCCAATGTGAATTTTGTCTATTGTGTTATACTTACAAAAGTATAAAGGCTATCACACTGTTAGAGGTGCAGATTTAGAAAGGGATGAATACCAAAGTCCTGCCTATTTGTGAGACAGATTGCCAGGTGCTGTGATAGTTACCATATTTTGGAATTGGCAACTTTGTTTCAGTTGTAGGTATATTAATCTCCTTTTGCATCCAATGCTTATACCACAGGAATATAATAAAGTTTAAGAAACACAAAATCTTTCATTCCTTAGATGAAAGAGATCCAAATGAGTAATTACATATTTTTTACTTTTTTTTCCTCCTCCCAATTCAATGAGAATTTGTCAAAGTACCTGCTATGTACAAGGTATTCTGCAAGGCAAAAATGAAAAACAGCACAGTCCCTGCCTTCAAAATGCTTATAATCTAATAATTTAAGATATTAGCTATGGTCATAGAAAAAAAATTACAGCAGAATTCACTGTTGAATATCTTTTTTTTTTTGTAATTCTGGAAGATCTGTTACATTTGAGGAGTCTGAGATTTAAAAATAATGTGTATTGTTTATTTTTTTCTTTTTTTCACTTTAACTTAATTACAGCTGTACAACTAATTGCCTGATGAACATTATTTCTTTTGATTGTCTCAGGATGAGAAGCTAAAGAAGCTAGTGGAACAAAATGGAACAGATGATTGGAAAATTATTGCCAATTTTCTGCCTGTGAGTAATCAATTGCTTATACTCTGTAAAAAACAAAGCAAGATATTTTGATAGGCTGTATCACATTCTAATGTGTTCAGTAACATAATAGGTAAATAATTTGGGAGAAACACTTTGATCCATAACTTATTTTTGGTATGGTGCAACATAATATGAAATTTACTGTTAGTTTTCTGAAGGGTACCATTTTGAACAATTTTATTATGTCATATTGTAGTCAAACCACCATCAGGATGATAAGAATATTTTATTTACATGTATCATTCAATTAAACAATGAACATTTATCAACTTTCTACTAATGTGCAAGAAACTTAATGTGCTTGGGATACAAAGGCAAAAATGAAACAGATTTCATCCTCAAGGAGAGTCAGGGTGGTATATCCTATATACAGATAAGTGAATAAAATACATAGGTAGTCATTTCAAGAGGTAGAAAGCACCAACAACTAGGGGTAGGGGATCAAGAATTAAGTAAAACCTTAGTTATTTGGGAGGTAAATCTTGAACTGAGCTTGGAAGGAAGTTCCTTGGCTCCAGAAAACACCCCTAGGACAAATGAGTAGAAGTAGTAGCTAGACAGATTTAAGCTTGATGGAAGGAAGACACATCCTAATAACAGGCATTGTCACAAAGTGGAATGGGGCTTCCCCTGGAGGTGGGGCATACGTCCTCATTGGAGGTCTTCAAGCAGAGTCTGGGTGACTACTTGTCATCTTTATTTAATATGAGGGAATTGTGAAATGACATTGGTGATTTGTTGCATAGTCAATGGTTAATTTAACAATGAAGTACAAATCTCTGGGTTCAGAAGAAAAATTAATTTTAATTAATTATGATGGCTGTCCACAAAGCACACCATTTCTTTTGATTTCTTTAATATCTAGTTAGTCATTGCAGGTGTCTCACTACTGATATAACTACTAGTTACTTAATGTCCAGTTATCATACTGATCAATGTAAGAGAGGTTTTCTTTAGGCTTAACAATTTAGTAACTGTGGATCTGAATTTTAAACTTACTTTTAATTTTTCCTGGTTATTCTTTAGTTGTTTTCTGTATTTAATAAGAATGAGAAAGAATTCCAGTGATGTAATTATGCCTAGAAATGCTGTTGATTTTTCATCTAATATGATTATGCATTAAATTGAGTAAAGAATTAAGTCTTCAGGTACTTTCAAAGTAATATTAAGATTACAGTTTATCTTTATTTCCTTTTATCTAGAATCGGACAGATGTACAGTGCCAGCATCGATGGCAAAAGGTACTAAATCCTGAGCTAATCAAGGGACCTTGGACAAAAGAAGAAGATCAGCGAGTAAGTACCCCCTTTTCTTTCATTTAAATTGTTATATACAACATTTTTCAGTACATTGCTCTAAGTCATAGAACTTGAGATAAAATGTGCCAGTAGGAAATATAGGACACTTTGCCCACATTTCCAGTCAACAAAAACAGTTTTGTAGAAATTTCACTGAAGATATTTCAACACTGCAGAATGATTACCCTGATTAATTCTATAGCACTAACACATCAGGTGATTTTTGTATGTTTATCTGAAGGTGATAGAACTTGTACAGAAATATGGTCCGAAACGTTGGTCTGTTATTGCCAAGCACTTGAAGGGAAGAATTGGAAAACAATGTAGGGAGAGGTGGCACAACCATTTAAATCCAGAAGTTAAGAAAACCTCCTGGACCGAAGAGGAAGACAGAATAATATACCAGGCACACAAGAGACTGGGGAACAGATGGGCAGAAATCGCAAAACTACTGCCGGGACGGTAACATCATCAGATTTATTTATTAAATGGGAAAGGAAAAGGAACGGGTGTTGAGCGTTCTGTTTTAAATACTGGAGAATGGCTTAATTACATAGTGTCAGTCATAAATGTTACATAGCATAAAACAGAAGCATAGACTTCTATATCTGGAAGGGACCTAAGAGGTCATCTAGTACCACATCCTCTTTTTACAGATGAGGAAACTGAGACCCAGACATATTAAGTGACTTTCCCAAGATTACACAACTAGTTATTGGTACAGTCAAGATTTGAACCCAGTTCTCCTGAATACAAGCCTAGAACTTTCACCTTAACATACTTCCAAGGTATTTTCTTTTAGCTACAGTAGCATTTCTATGAATTATTGCTTTGCTTCTAAGTAAATAAGTAGTATTATTCAAGCAACAAAATAAAATTTAAAAGAACTAAACAAAGCAAAAACTTAACTCTTCACTAGGGCAGAAGCAAATTTTACCAGCAAAAAGGATTTATAACAAACCTATTATTTGGAACATAAGATTTCTACCACATGTTAAAATAACTGTGAAGATGGAAGACTTATGAGTATAGAGAACATTGAAATTTCTTCCAAAGCTCCAATTTATATAGCACCCTATGCTGTACAAAGATTTTTCTCATAACAACCCTGTGAAGTATATAGGTAGAAATCATTTTACCTATAGGGAAATTAAGGTGCACAGAGCCTCACAGATGTCTGGTTCAGTGTGGCACAGAACTTCATCCCAGGCTTTCTGACTCCCAAGTTCATTGCTCTTTCCACTACCCCACACTATTAATGGCACTCCCCAATTATTCCTTGCTTTCTGCACTGGGCTGTTTCAGAGACACTTAACAGAGACAACTGAGTAAGGGAAGAGCTGGTGGTGAATATCTCCTAACCCTTGTGCAATAGATTGTTTCTCGTCATTGTACCTGTAGGTTTCCTAAGCTGCATAAACTAGAAGTGGTCCTTAGAGAAGGAAAAAGTCATAGAAAGGTCAGATTATCTCTAAAGTTCCATTTCATCTCTAACATTCTTTGAGTCTAATGAGAAATTGTGTGGCTGTGATGACTTTGATGTGGCAATGCTTTACTGTTAGATGTAGACTTGGCCACCGTGGAAGATCCAGGAGGTATAGGGGAAAGGTGAAGCCTTCTATTCTCTGTGATGAGCAGAGTATGGAGGTAGGCTTTGTTATTGGTCATCACAAATGAAAGGACAATTGAGCTCCCTCTCCCCTTAAAATATCTTCCCACCCCCTCACCAAGACTAATAAAAAGGAAGGCTTCAGACTCTTTGCTACATTCAGAAACTATGATTGCCTGAAAATTATGAAGCATCAACCATATATGTTATACAGTGATACAACAGATTCTATCTTCCTTTACAACTTCTATCCAATTGAAGAACAAGTGTTTTTCCTTTTAAAAAGATGATTTTTACAAATCTCATCTCCAGGGCTGTTGATAAGGAGTCCGCAGTGATCACCATCAATAAATATTTACTGAGGGTCTGTTATGTGTAAAGGTGCTGAATGCTAGACACTGGAATTCAAATGATTAATTTTCTACTATGGCAGAAATTTTCAGAATAATGCCATTTAATACCAATGGGACCACAAATTTATTTGATGAAAATATTCCTTTCTTGAGAAGATAAAATAGCTAATGATTTGTTGAAAGTAATTAGTGGAAGTTGACATCTTAAAAATATGGATATCCAGGTGGTAGGAAGTGAAAAGGATGTCCACTTTGTTACAAAATTAAGAATGGAGCAGAAGGAATGCTTTCTGCAGTTTTTTGTCAATTGGCTTTAATCTGAAAATAAACTTTTGCTTGTAAAATTTTTTTATGTGTATATATTTCTGTGCAGAACTGATAATGCTATCAAGAACCACTGGAATTCTACAATGCGTCGAAAGGTTGAGCAAGAAGGTTATCTTCAGGAGTCTCCTAAGGCCAACCAACCAACAGTAGCCACAAGTTTTCAGAAGAACAATCATTTAATGGGTTTTGCCCACACGCCACCTTCTGCACAGCTCCCATCAACTGCCCAGGCCCCAGTTAGCAACGACTACTCCTATTATCATATCTCTGAAACACAAAATGTAAGCAGTAGAAAAAGCTAGTTTGTAAGAGCAATAATCATTTTACCTCCAATGAATACTATTGTAGTTGTATAATATAGTTTATTTTAAAACATTTATTGAGGTATTTTATTATCATATAATATTCATTTCTTCTTCTCCCCTACCCCTCAGTGATGTACCTTACTTTTTAAAAACACTTGCTTGTATGTTCTGTCATTTGATTTTCATAAGAATCTTTTGAATGAGGTAGGGCAAATAAAATTATCATCCTCATTTTTTTAAAATGTGAAACTAAGAGTTTAAGTACTTTGCCCGTGGTCATACAACTAACAATGAAAGGAGCTGCCTAGAACCCATGCCTGAAGATTTATGTTCTAATTGCGCTCACCACACTAAACTTGCTGTTAACTCTCTTATTTAACATAAAATATACTAATCAAGAAAATTAATGATGAATTAATATAACATTTTCTAAAGGGATGCTCACTTGACTTTCTGAAATTTCACCAAGAAAAAAAAGTATGCTTTTAGAGATTCTTTGTTAATGATAGGACAGTAATGTCTGAAACCTTCCAATTTTTTTCTCTCTCTAGGATTTATGGAGCTCCCTCCCCTTTGATGAATATTGATTTTTAGGGAAATAAGTGATTGATAATGGGTAGAAAAAGAAACATTGAAGACAAACAATGGAGATGACAATCTTAAATATAAAAGTAACACATTTTTTTTAACTTGAAAATTACCTGAGCCTCATTAGTAGAGCCTTTAAAGGCACATGAAAATTATCTGCAAAAAAATCTTTCCTTTCCTAACCTATTAGATAATTATGATACAGACCCTCCAGAAGATCATTTTTGAATGAAGAACACTATCATGAAAAGCCTCATGTTTTTGGTTAAATCTCTACTATTCTAATGATTAAAATGAAAACAAGTTTATTTATCAATTTACTGATACTATAATCTTTCTATTAAACAGCTTTTTTTTTCTATTTTGCAATGTTTCTTTTTTCCAGGAAATTTTCCATTATAACCTTTCAAATTGCTAAGTAAACTTTTCTTATTCAGGGTTAATGAGCATTTCATATTTCTTTCTTTTGCTATGAGAATTTGAATGACAAGCTACCTTTGAAAATTTGCCTAATTTATTTTCAAATTAGGTGGGTTTTTAGTTGTGTGTGCATTCTGTCTGTACAGAGTATACTATTAGCTAAATCTTAGAAAGTAATATAAGCATGTATTGCCATGAATTACTTTTTTTATTTAAAAAAACCAAACCTTTTTTGGTCTAGGTTTCCGGTCAGATTCCATATCCCGTCGCATTGCATGTAAATATTGTCAATGTCCCTCAGCCAGCTGCTGCAGCTATTCAGGTAGATAATTTAAAGATCATTTCAGAAAGGCATTAGTTAAACATCAAATGCACAAATTTTAAAATATGAATGTTTTTATTTGTCTCAGAACACTTTTTTTTCCATCCTGTTGAATGACATAAAGAAAGAAAGGGATGGGGAGGGAGTCCTGACTGAGGTAGCAGGTAGTTTACTCTTCTGAGGTGATATTGGAACAACACATCAGTCAGCATCTGCTGTGGGGGCCTTTCATTTCACGGTAGCATATTGAATTTCATTCCTGATATTAAAACAAGGATTTTTACAGTGGAAAAGTGCAGTTGGTGTTTGTATCATCTCTGAGACTAATTTGGCTGTGGTGCCACATAACAAAAAGTCACAGGCATTTTAGTTACAATCAGTTCCAATCAGACTTTTATCTTTTCTTTTCCCTCAACTCTCAATTTCAGAGACACTATAATGATGAAGACCCTGAGAAAGAAAAACGAATAAAGGAATTAGAGTTGCTACTAAAGTCGACTGAGAATGAACTGAAAGGGCAGCAGGCATTACCAGTAAGAATGTCACTGTGTGCTTGGCCGGAGGAATAGCAGCTTTACTCCAGTGCTTTTCTTTCTTCCTTCTCCTCCCTTCTAATTGTGACACTAATCAAGGCTCTATGTTTCCATTAAAAAGGATTTGATGTTGCACATACTAAAATGCAACTAATATTAGACTGGGGTTCTTTCTTCCCTTTCATAAGGCAATAGTGACCCCAGATATTGACAGTGATAGTCCTTCTTTGCAACAATTTGTTTTGTGGAATTATTGTAAACAATGAAGAATGTAGTAAAGAAAATCAGTAAAATAAAAAGCTCCAACACTGATTGAAATCAGAATTTGTTTAAAAAAGCAATATTTCTTGTAATGAAAATGTGGTGCCTATTTGTTAGATTGTTTTTCTTCTCTTTTCAGACCCTCTTTTGCCTGTATGTTGTATACTTCATAATTTCAGACCTGACTTGGTGCATGTTCAACATACATATTACACACACAACATACAATATTTTTTTTTACTTCTCTGTGAATAATGTTAGCCCTTTTAGTTGCATGCATAAAACCAGTGCTGGCTATTACTGAATTCTGACATATTTTGTAGTGATTAGATAGCAAAATTAGCAAAACAGTTTGTCCTTTGTGATATAGTTAAACCAACAAAAAAAATAAAGAAGAGAAGTGATAGCCAGCAGATACTTTTATGAGTAAATTTTTTTTGGTTTAATAATCAAATGATTATATGCATGATGTTAGTCTGACCACTTTTAACTTTAGTTAATATTTTGCAATTTCTTCTGTTGCATGATGCCACTGGAAAGAAACTTCTGTTAATTTGCTCTTCTGCTTTCCTAACCACGTTGATTTGACAGCCTCTTCATTGCATTGGTGTAAGCTGTAGCACTAGCTAGAGGTAGAAAAAACAAAGATATATGCAAACAAAAGCAACTCTAACTCTTAAATATTTAGCCTTTTGCAGGGTAATTGGGTAATTTTTTTAAACATGCAGCAAAATCTTAATAAGTCCTTGGGATAGTATGCTAATGCAGATTTTTAAATATCCTACACACAAGAGACATACTTTTGTATGTATATGTAAATACAGACACTTATGCCCCCATTACTTGCTCTTTAACAAAATGATGCCCATGAAAGTAATTGTAAAGCTGACAAAATATACCACTACTTAAAAGCAGGGTCTTGCATTGATAAAAGGAAACATCTTGACAACTGTTTCATAGGCGTAAGTCTTAGATGATGCAACTACATTTATCTTTCCTCCAACAGCATCTGACACCTTGTGCAATTTCTTTGCTAAGTTCCTTCTTCCTTTTTTTTCTCCCCATTCTTTCTTTCTTTTTCCCCTTCTCTTTCCTTAGACACAGAACCACACATCCAGCTACCAAGGCTGGCATAGTACAGCAATTGCCGACCATACTAGACCTCATGGTGACAGTGCACCTGTTTCCTGTTTGGGAGAACATCACTCTACTCCATCTTTACCAGTGGACCATGGTTGTTTACCTGAAGAGAGTGCATCCCCAGCAAGGTGCATGATTGTTCACCAAGGAAATATTCTGGATAATGTTAAGAACCTCATAGAATTTGCAGAAACACTCCAGTTTATAGATTCTGTAAGTAGAATTGACAAGCCAAGGTAAAATGTTGTGTTTTTTTTCCATAGAGTTTGGAAAATCTGTACTACAATCATTTTCATTTTCTACAATGGTTACACTGTTACTGACATTTGCAATACTAAAAGTGATTTCAGTCTCATACTCTTCCATCTATTATTTTGAAGGTCATGGGTATAAATGGTTTCTTGGACTACTTGGGTAAAATTTATTTTTTTAAACAGTTGACCTTTAATAACCCATATTTTGAATAAATGATCATATTAAATATTATAAGCAATTTTGCTGTTTTGAGGGTGGGAGTAATTTGTCCATTTTTTGTGTTACTTTTTTCACATTTGTGTGCTCCTTTAGGATCCTGTTTTGCTTTGTGATTAAAACATCAAGAGCTTTATCCAGGCAGATCAAGAGATTGCAGAATGTTTCTTGGAGCCATGAATCCACTTCTAGTGTTAAGGGGGGATTATTTCTATAAATCATCAATCTTTCTTTACCAGTTCTTATAGTAAGACATTATGTTTAAGTGAGACAGATTTGTGTAAGTGTAGTTCTTAGCAAGTAGGTATTCTTGCATTCATAGTTTTCATTTCTTCTCTTAAACTTTCTAGTTAGTTGCTCAACAAGTAATTATTGAGAATTTATTAAAATAAAGGCAGAATTTTGCCCAAATGCATCCTTCTCTAGAGCAGGTACTCCCTTTGTTTTAGCTTGCACATAATAAGACATTTTGATAATAATGTAGTACCAGGATAAAAACTCAGTTTTGGATCAGTAGGATTTTCATTCACTCATTCATTTACTCATTCATTCATTTAACAAATATTTAGTAGGCACTTACTTTGTGCCAGCAATATACTATGACAGGTTCTGGATGGAGCATGATACAATTACCTAATATAGCACAATTTTGTAATTGTGACAGATGTTAACTGTGCAAATCAAAGTAGACAGGTGTTTGATTTGTATGTGGCATCTCTTTTTCAGTGTTGTGATTTCACAAGATAGCCCATACCATACATACATCATCTCATAGTTCCATCCCTCCCACATTGTTTCAGGATTCTTCATCATGGTGTGACCTCAGCAGTTTTGAATTCTTTGAAGAAGCAGATATTTCACCTAGTCAACACCACTCAAACAAGGCCATACAACTTCAGCAAAGAGAGGGCAGTATTCATAGACCTGAAGGATATATTAGCACAAACTTGAGCAAATGCATGTCGAGTCAGGGTTTACTTGACTCACCCAAGTCCTTACCTACTACTGCAAGGCACAGCACAATTCCACTCGTCATTCTTCGAAAAAAAAGGGGGCATGCCAGCCCCCTAGCTACTGGAGACTATAGCTCCTTCATATTTGCTGACGTCAGCAGTTCCACTCCCAAGCGTTCCCCTGTCAAAAGTCTGCCCTTCTCTCCCTCTCAGGTAGATCAAAATGCTACACAGATGTTACTAATTTTCAACAGTCTCAAGAGTGTTAACAATTTAGAAACTAATCCTTCAGAACAAATGACTAATTACTGTTGCACTCACTGATTTCATTCCATGTTTGAATCTAGCCACTGCTGTGTCAGTTTACTTTGCAAAGATTAGGCTACCTGCAAACTAACTGATGATTTTATTTTAATTGCCTCTTATTCTTGGTGGTTTTGAAAGGGGAAGATTATTATTTGCATGGCCTTTGCTTTTATTTCCTCTAGCACCAGATTTTAACCTTTCCATCTTTCACTCCCCTCCCCTTTAAAAAAAAACAAAAAACACTTTCTGCATCTTTGTCCACTTGTAATATGATTCACTGATGGGGGAGGTGGGACGACTGGTGGGAGAAGCAAACTGTGTTTAGATAATATTTAGATATTCAAGTTGTGACTAAAAGCTAGAAAAAAGCAAAGGTGCCACTCTGTCCTTATATCGGAGAGGAAAAGTTAAATCTTCAACTCATTTCTGAACATTAGCTATTTTGTGCTATAAGCCATAACATTATGTAAACACAGTTTTTGCCTATTAATTTCTTTGTTTCATTAGGGGGTTTTTCTAGTGATTTTTAAAAACTTAAGAAAATACACCACGGAAGGCTAAAACATGTATATTGGAAATTCACTATGAATGTAAATAATGGAAAATAATCCAAATAAATAAGTAATTTGGCATATTTTAATTTATAATTACCTATTAAATTTCTTTGAAGCACAGCTTTAACTACAGAAAAGTGCCTATGAAACAAAGCTGTCTTGAATTAATCCAATCAGTTTCATTCCAGAATCTTCCATGTATTTTAAATGATTTGATGATAGTTATATAGTATAAGAAGCTATAGAAATAGGTTTAGTTAGTATGAAAGAAAAAAATAAAATTCTAAAATAATTTGCTTAATTGACCTTAATTTAAAAAAAAAAGAATGCCTCTTAATCCATAAGATGGCAAGTACTTATTTGGATAGTCTCCTTGGGATTCATAATTTTATCACCAGAAACCCTGATTTGATTCATGGTGAACATACACAGAATCTTGAGTATGCTCATCTGAAACATTATTCTAATCATGGAACATATGGTTACGCTTATCATTGTAATTATTTCATATTTTAAGTCAGTAAAATCTAGTTAATAGTTGCCAAAATGGGATTTCTTTTGATTTGGCTGAATTTAAAAGATAATATTTTAATTTAGGCTTGGTTCTTTTTTCTTTCACATTTACAGTTCTTAAACACTTCCAATAACCATGAAAATATGGATATGGATATGCCTACTTTGACTTCCACCCCACTCAATGGTCATAAGTTGACTGTTACAACACCATTTCACAGAGACCAAACTGTTAAACCTCAAAAGGAAAATAATATGTAAGTCATTTAATAATGAAATTTATTTTTCAGGTCTATACTATTTGATAGGATATGGTCAAATATTCCCTGGACTTCTTGGACAATGTTGTCCATAGGTAAAACATATGTTTCCATCTTGAGTTCTATCTTTCCAGGATTTAGAGGTTCATAATCATAGGAGAACAAAGGTGGTATAGAGTTCTTGGGGTCAGGAGAGCCCTTGTTTTAAATTCTATTTCTGATTATTACTAACTGTATGATTATAGATAAGTCACTTAACTTATTTCAGCTTCAATTTTCTCATTTGAAAAATGAGGTTAGCAATACCTGTAGTTCTTATATTACAGGATTGCTGTGGGGGTCAAATGAAAAATGCAGACTTCTTTTAAAGCATTACATGGGATATCAAAGTTATCAAAATTTAAAAATGTGTTAAGACTTTTAAAATACCCTGTATAAAGTCAGCTGGTATTATCATCAATTGTGTGACTAATTAGAAGTGAATTAGGTTGCCTCTTGACGCTCATTCTAAGATTTGATTACCCTGTATTCATAGAGGTTATTTTACATATCAATTTTGGCTTTTCTTTTCTGAACAAAGGCATTCTTTCCTCATTAAGGGCAAAAAGATCTTTAACTTTTACTCCTTGTCAGTTAGTATGAGGCTGATTATTTGTTTTAAATTTAAGAATCTTTTCCCCCTTTTTTCACTATGTTTGAATACATATTATTCTTTTCACATTTGTGTGAGTTTTTCATGATTTGTAGATAAAACATCAACTCACATACAATAAACTTTGCTAATTCAGTAACTATGGGAGATTTAGGCCAGTCTGAATTGTAGAAAAAGTAAAATGCAGTGATTGAATCCAAGTACATCTTATCACTAAAAATAAGTTAGCAAAATATTTCCTGGCAGAGATCCTATTTAGATTAATATATAAAAATTTGTTGTAAAATGTTCAAGTCTAAGCTTCACTGCCTTTTACACTGTATATATAAGTGAGTACACTTGAAAAAAGTTTATCCTAATAAGAAGGCATAGACTCTGCTTGCAACCTTAGGTTCCATAGTAAACCCTTTTTACATAGCTCAGGTGCTGGGGAATTACTACAGATTCTTATTTACTCAATTCAAAATGAATACACTTTTACCATACAGATGTCATGATCTCTTTTTTCCTAAATGTTGCATTTCCCCCCAATTAGTAGTCACTGCTTATATAAAAATTAGAGAAGCTTCATTTAAAAAGATATTAGTCTCAGATTGCTAAAAAGTATACCTATAAAAATATACATGTTTTAAATCTCTAATAATATCATCTTGTATTTGTAGCATAATGGTAAATTTATCTTTGTATAATTTTATCATTAAGAATATTATTTTGTATTCTAATTCTTTGAATATTGGTAATCTATATATAATAGCTCTTTATAGCTGGAACATTTTTTTTAGCCAGAATACCTTCTCCAACCGTAACAGATGAAAGAGACGAAATCTACCCCAGTCTCTTCATTTTACACATAAAGAAACTGAGGCTCAGGGAGTGCAAGGGGCTTGCCCAAGATCACATTGGTAGTATGCATCAAAGGTGAAGGTTGAACCCAGGTCAACTTATTCCAGAGCCAGTGTTCTTTTCATTGTACCACATTGCCTCTCAATGATCACACTACAGAGATGCTAAAACTCATTAAGAGAGAAATGAATCAATTGAATGGGTATATTAATAAATATATGGGTTCTTTTACACTAAAACATTGCCTTTCTCTTTTTAAAGTTTCAGAACTCCAGCTATTAAAAGGTCAATATTAGAGAGCTCTCCAAGAACTCCTACTCCATTCAAACATGCTCTCGCTGCACAAGAAATAAAATATGGTCCTTTGAAGATGCTAGTAAGTGTGGGGAGTTGTCTCTAGTTAAGCAGATTTGTCCTTAGAAACTGAACTTGTCTTCTGACATCATTCTCCTTTTCAGCCTCAGACACCATCTCATCTTGTAGAAGATTTACAAGATGTGATCAAACAGGAATCTGATGAATCAGGAATTGTATCAGGTTTTCATGAAAATGGTCCACCTTTATTAAAGAAGATCAAGCAAGAGGTAAGCAGAAAACTCTTTGGAGAGAGCCAACCTGCGACATCATAATCTAGAGTTTCTTCTCCTGGCCTCTTTGGCCTTCTTTCTCTTAGAGAAATGCTTGGTTATCCTATGATATTAGGCTATGTAGTGGATCTCATGAATAATGCAGATCTTTATAAACTGCTGATGGCCCATGCTGATTTCATACTTTATTTCTCAGGCATCTCCTCAATTTTCCTACTGTCACATGATAAATAATTTTGTCAGAAGACATACATCAGGACATAAAGGATCCATGATTCTGTTGGCATGAGTACTACCTCCACTGATACAGATTACAACCCACTTCATAGCTTGGTAGAGTCTTCACGAATTTCCAATTAGGTGGTGCAGTGGGGAGAATGGTGGGCCTGGAGACAGGAAGACTTGAGTTCCAATCCAGCCTCAGACACTTATTAGCAGTGTGATTCTGAGCAAGTCACTCGATTTCTCTCTGCCTCAGTTTCCTCATTTGCAAAATGGGAGTGATAATAATAGCACCTACCTCACAGGGTTGTTGTGAAAATGAAATATTTGTAAAGCACTCTGTAAACTTTAAAGCACTATGTGAATGCTTCTTCTTTCTTCTTTTTCCTCCTCCTCCTCCTCTTTCTTCTTATTCTATGACCAAAACAATTTATCACTCACCACACTGGCCAAAACTCTGGTAACAAACCTCTCTGCTACTGATTCTTAGGTAACAGATATAGTCTGTCACACAGCCAGTACCCAGAGCCCTTCTTGTTTTACAGGACTTGCTGGAGCTTATGTTCTGGTGATATATTTTTAAAAGCCCAAGGTTGTTTTTGCACTATAATCAGGCAGCAGAATGGGATTTTAATAGACATATAGAAAGAAAAATGGAAAGGAAGAGAAGCCAGATTAGCTATGCTAACCACTTCCTCTGCCTTCCAGTTATGTCCTAAGGGATTTTCCTTCTTCTATTCTCAGCTGCCAAGGATATCCAGAAATTTAGAAAATTGGGATTTAGATAAAAAAGATAAAAATATTAGTGTTTTCCATGTGTTAAACATAAAAAGGCAAATGCTAATAAGCCTGACCTTTCAAATACCAAGACATTTGGGGTGGTAAAGAGAATTTTTTGAATAGAAGAGTTAGAGCTTGTGGGCATATGTGCTTGGGCTCATGCTAATGGTGAGGAAAGAATTTGAAATTTTGATCAGAAATCAGTTGTTTTACTGTGTTTCACAAGAAAAAAGCCTTTAAAAATTAATGCTTCCTTTTTTTACTCCTAGGTGGAATCTCCAACTGCTAAAGCGGGAAATTTTTTCTGCTCCAGTCATTGGGAAGGGGAGAATTTAAACACTCAGCTATTCACACAGGCATCTCCTATGGAAGATGTGCCAGTATGTATATGCATTTAAATCTTAACTTTTCTGAATTTGAATTTTCTATTGGTAAACTTAAGATTAGTGACAGCAGTGCAGTTGTATCCCTACTAAAGTGTACTTCATTTCCAAACTTGCCCTTCCTTGTACACCCTCTCTCAGACTGCTGTTTTTGGATAGTCCTTGACTTTCATTCTTATTACTTATGGGCTACATTTGAGGCTGACATTATGTTTATGTAATAGAAACTAATCCTGGGACACCGAGGTGGTATGGTGGATAGAGCACCAGCCTGGGAGTCAGGAGGACCTGAGTTCAAATCTGGCCTCAGACACTTGACATTAACTGTGTGACCCTGCGCAAGTCACTTAGCCCCAATCGCCTCACCAAAACAAACAAAAAAAGAAACTAATCCTATTCAAATTCAGAATTTTTCATTTTCTATTGTTTTGTTATGTTTTAATAGTCACTATGGCTTCTTTTTTTGTTCTTCAGTTTTTATTTACTTCCAGGAAGTAAGAATAGTAAGAAATACAGGTTAGGATCAGTAATTTTTGCCTAAAGCTTTCCTATTTTCTTTTTAGTGACTTATTTCTTCTTTTTGATCTTATGATGTGCCTTGCACTAAATAGGTACACAATTGAAATATTTGTTGATTCACTTGGTTGCTATAGTTATTTAAATTTGGTGTTCATCTTCCTGCTAGCTTCAACAAAAGTGTAATTTGTGGAGAGAGTTCTCTTCCCTTCCCAAAGTGACAAGTACATAAAATTAGGCGCACGTGCACGCGCGCGCGCACACACACACACACACACACACACACAATCAGATCCTGTTATCATTTAGTACTGGATATGGTATATCTGGGGATGTGTAGATAAATGTTTAACAACTGGTTGGGGAAGAGGGGATCATATGCACAACACACTTTAAAATTCAATCTACATTTTTAACATCTTCTTTATCATTTTTCCTAAGTTTAAACAATCAACAAAATAATAAGTTAAACCCTGATTTGTAGCATTTGCTAATTTTGGAGAAGTAAATGCTCACACTGAAAATTTAACAATTAGGTTTCATGATCCAGAACAAGCTGGCTCCAACACACCACTAGTAAGAATTAAATGGCAAGAAACAAACGTGCCATTTACCATAGCTTAGAAACTTTTAATTAAAGAAATTCTATTGGAATTGTTATACTGAGATTTTCCCTATATTTGTAAATCATAATGTGAGAGGATTTAGAACTGAAAATGGCATTTTAGATATGTCAGCTAGATCAGATCTCCATTTAGCTCATTAGGAAGGGAATTTATTGCAGATATATGCCTTTTCCAGTGGAGTTCATAGTGGGCCACTCTCTAAAAATGCTAGAATCTTGTTTTACATTCTAATTTCATTGCATATTATCTAATCTTGAAAACACCCAATTTTTCTTGTTCTTTTTAGAATCTTCTTACAAGTTCTGTTTTAATGATGCCAGTGTCAGAAGATGATGTCCTCAAAACGTTTACAGTACCTAGAAATAGATCCTTGGCTAGCCCTTTGCAGGTAATTTCTATTCTAGCATTAGTATCTTTGCGTATTTTCACTGAAAAACTTGCTGTCCAATGTTTTTTGCCTTCTTTTAGACATAGTGAAAAACATTCTGGTTTGGAAAAAAACAGACAAACAAAACAAACTCATGCCTAATTGATATTTGTATAAGATAAGGCTGAATAACCATGGAGAACTCATAACCACTCAAGTGAGTCCCAGTAGGAGACGAATTGGCATAACTCTGGTGTTGACCTGAGAATAAGATCATGTGTTCTATGTTGTTACCAATGTTTGCTTCTAAGTTTTTTGACATGTTGTAGAAATGAGTTGGCTTATATAGCTTCCTCTTTGACATTTCTTTCAAAGCTTGCTCTTTTTCAGACAGAATTCAGACACTGTAACATTCAGATTTCAAATAGTTTGAAATTAACCAAAAGGAAAATAATTCTAATATCTCTGACTCCCAAGGGAAAAGGAAAAAGAGTCAATTCCCAATGATGATCTGTATGGAAGCCCCCATTGGCATCTTTCAATGCCAGATAGATTTTCCCATGTAAGCCTGCGTATTTTGATTCTGCTCTCTCCTTTAGTAACCAGCCAGTATGTGCAATGGAAATGAGAATTACTCTAATAGCGTAAGAAAGAAATGAATAGGAAAGCAAACTTACCCCCCCCAAATATAAATGATCTGAGTTGTTTAAAAAAAAAACCTATATAGATAAATGACTGTTGCTCTGGGACCTGTTTAAAAAAATAGCACTTCTAAAGCTTCTGTGGGCTGGAAATAGAGGAAGGGCAGAAACTATGAAAGACAAGGAAGGTTTAAGGGAGCTAATCTAGGCATAGTGCAATTATTTTCTAATTGATAATTTCAATTATAGAATTTCATTATAGAATCTAACCTCTTGTTTGGTGATAGAATGTAAAAAAGGGAAAACATCTTCTAAACTGGCAGACCATCTTTTGGCCCCTTTCACAATCGTTTCCCATCTACCAACTCCAAAATATCTTACCTTCATTGCCTATTTTTCATTATAGACAGTACTGCTTGAAATTATACCAACTGGAAATTCATGTACATTATAAATAACACTCTTTTAAACATGTTAACATTCTTGGGAGGATTAAGGGGCTATCAGTCATTCACACATTAGTATGAATTAGTTGTGTCAGTTTGCTTTTCTCCTGACGCCTAATAAAAATTCAGCTGCTCTAAGGGGATGGAAGTTTTGATCAAAGGAGGACCTAGGAAACTTTAGAACATGGAACATGTTTGGGGACTATGGTAGGACAGCTCTGAATACATTGTTAACATTTGAGACTTAGAACAGAACGCTAGTACTAGGCTCCCATTAACTTTCAGAAAAGGTCATTAGGAACTTGAAGGAGGCCAATGATAAACTTTTCCTCTTTCATAATTTTGTCACAGATTGTCCATTCACCCAGAAAAGGAAGAGGAAAAACTTCCCTTTTTTCCACTTTCCCTCCTGCATTGCATGGCCTTCTGTTCCCAGGATGCAGACTATAGGCTAATGCTATTATAGTCTATTCACTTTATAGGTTAAATAGGCTTTCATGGGCTGGCCTGGGAACCTGACCAACATTTATAATATTGTTTCTATGGGGAAAAGGAATTGCAAGATCAATGAGTTTTTTAACATGCAAACAATTTACAAACTGAGGACTCTATGTAATATATCCAAATTCAAGTATAAATAGTTCTTAGGTTACCTATTTGGGGGGATTATCATTGCCATTGCTTCCTTCAATTATCACAGAAAATTGAGCTATTACTTTTTAAGATTTATTTTTATTTATTTCATTAAGTATTTTCTAATTACATTTTTAAAAAATTTAAGTCATTTAAAAAAAATTTTGAGTTCCAAATTCTCTACCTCCCTTCTGCCCCTTCCCCACTGCTTGAAAAGGCAAGCCAATGATATTGATTATACATGTGCAAAAGAAAACATATTTAAAAAAGAACAAGAAAAATAAAGTGAAAAGTGTATGCTTTGATCTGCATTCAAACTCTATCAGTTCTCTCTCTGGAGATGGATAGCATTTTTCATCATGGGTCCCTTGGAATTGTCTTGGATTATTGTGTTGATCAGAGTAGTTAAGTCTTTCCCAGTTGGTCATCATTACAATATTGCTATTACTGTATACAATGTTCTCCTGGTTCTTCTCACTTCACTTTGCATCAGTTCATATAAGACTTCCCAGATATTTTCTGAAACCATCATGCTCATTGTTTCTTATGTGAGCTAGTACTTTTAAAAATTGTTGTAAAAAATTTGACCAGATTTTCAATATTTATAGAAAAGCAGCAAAACATCCATAGATTACATTTAGTTTTATGTTAGAAATGGTGATAGATTTTTCATAATATAGAAATTTTTTCAATGTATTCTTAAATTTTAACTAATAGAAATTCCAATTATTTTTAAATCATTATTTTATTTGCTCAAATCAATTGATGATTCACATCTAAAACATTATACCTAGGATTAGAGTTAGTAAAGTAGGGTCAATTAGATTATGTATACAAAGGTCAGTGTGAAAAAAGTTTTCATGATATGCCACTTCATTTAATCAAAGTAGACCATCCAACTGGGTAATTCAAATCCTGCCTAATCAAAAACAAAACAAAAGTAAATACATTTCAAGGCTTGAGTTGTCTCATTTCATCTGGCCTGAATTATATAATCTAATGTCTATGCTGATTAAACTGGATAGCGACCAAATATTTCCTTCACTTTTTGCATATTGCCCTAGTCCAGAAATGTGATTGCTAAAATCGATCCCAAATTCTTGCATGTTAAAAATTTTAATTGCTTCAAGTAATTTCTGTGATAATTTAAAAGTCTCCCAAGCCTATATAAACCTACTTGTAATAACTTAAAAAAAAGCAACATTTTACTTTAAACAGAAATCATTTGCAAAAATCCCAATTAGCAGTTAGAATCTATTCATTTAATCCCAAACTTTCCAAGTGTATCCTCTGTCATCTTCACTTATTATGATAGCATTTGGTTGTCAGGAGCACAGAGTCCATCTATTTAACTTCAGAGTGTGTCTTGCATATAACCATACAACTTGTAAGAAATTTGTATTTAAAATAAGAGACATCAATATGGTTTCAAAGAGTTATTACTTAGACCAGGGCATAGCACTGTTCATATAGTAGGTGCTTAATAAATGCTAGTTGACTAATTCACAAAGAATTTTCATTGGTACCAACTAAATATAATTCCCAAAGATAGTTTGAGGTTTCTCAAAAAGAAACCTTATAATTTCTTAAAGCCAATGAATACTTATTAAATAAATTTAATTAAGATATGACTAGTATGATATTACAGTTAATTTTCAAACCTATATCATACCTCCAAAAATTACACTAAATATCTAAAAAACTCTACTATTGCGCACATTTTTTTGTCAAGCTTTAACATATAAGTTGCATAGAATGTAAATAATATAAATAAAACAAATACTTTCACAAATAAAATGGTTGAGGTTGTCATAAATGATATTGAAGACAAATCTATTTTGACTAGTTATATGATTACATAGTGTTTGTCCCAATTTTGCCTGATGTAGCCCCATATCAGTTTTTTAGGCAAAGTTGCCATTTAAAAGCAAGGCAAAACATCCGTGTAAGGACTGAAATAGTGGGCCAACACTTGTAGCATATATACATATGTGTGTTTGTATGTATATATTTAGATGCATGTATATGTAGTAACTTTGGCATATACATGTATGTACACATATCCATAGAATTTGTTGTTTTCTCCTTTAAAAATTAAATCTGTAAGAAATAATGGATTTTGATGAAACTCTCTCCAACCATCTTAAGTCATTAATAATTCTGCTCAAAAGAATAACTTTTTTTTCAAATGGTTAATGCATAAAATAAGGTTGGGCTTTTAAAAATTGCTTGCTCTGATCTCAAACTGTTAAAGCTAACCTGGGAACTTTTATAATAAAAATATTATGAGAAATTTCTTAGACTTGAGTTTTTCATCTTCATAGTGCATAAGATCCATGCATCCCACTACAAATTATGCATTCAGCCTTGGGGTCCCCTTTGTATTGGAACTGGAAAAGGTACACTGTCATAAAATCATGTCAGAATGTCTTGAATGTGAAGGTAGAAAGAGTGTATAGTTGGGACAGAGCCACTGTAGAAAAACATAAAACTCTACATGGAGCAGTGGGAAAAGCAGTGGATTTGGAGTCAGAGAAATGTGGGTTTGAATCTCAGGTCTGCCATTTAACTAATTGTGTAAACTTGGGCAAGTCACTTAACTTTCCTGGGTCTCAGTTTCCCTATCTAGAAAACTGAGGTGTTGAAGTAGATTGTCAGCATGCTGTAGTGGGTAGAAAGTTACATCTGGAATCAGGAAGACCTGGATTCAAATTCTACCTCAGATAATTGCCATCCATGTAGCAAGTCATTTAACATTTCTCAGACTTAGTTTCTTTATCTGAAAAATGGGGATTATAATAGAATCCACATCTCTGGATTGTTGTGAGGGTCAAGTGAGAGAACATAAGTAAAGCGCTGTGCAAACTTTAAAACATTGGATAAACATTAGCTTCCATTCGTCTTCTTACTCTCTAAATACCATGATCCTAAATTATACCATGACCTTGCTTCACACAAGAAAAGATGTACTAAGTCTAGACATTCCTGTAATCTGCTGCCTTTGTCTCTATACTTCCCTTCCTCCATACAAGGTTCCTGTGAGAGGGCATCTGGGATTCCCAGAGTAACTCATCTCTTTTCTAGTAAGGAGGACATTGAACTTAAGAGTCAACTTTCATCAAAGAGGAGAACAAAACTGAATGTTTTTCAGTTTTCCCTTCATAGAGAAAAATATTTCTGGTCCTGCAAATATATCATTTAAAAGTTAGAAATAAATTAATTGTATTAATGAAAATTTCTGGGTTAAATAGAGGGTTTTTAAAGAACTTTGGAATTGAACCATACTTAAGTTACAAACCTTCTGAACTCTATTTTTCTCTTAGTTTATAGTTTTCTTTTATTTCCTATTTAAAACCTTAGTTTAAAAGATGTATTCATATTCATTTAACTCACTCACTTGCCTCTTTTTTTTGTGACCACAGAATGACAGCCTTAAATTTGAATTTCCTGACTTGTTGGTTTGTCACAATCTTAACTTTTTTTAAACAGCAAGTTTAATTTAAGCAAATTTCCCAGTTATTTTTATACAAACATTTCACCCAGGAGTTTAGAGTACTATTGATGGCAGCAACAACTCTATTATGCATTTTCCTATTTGTGTAGTATATTCTGAGCCATTCATCTTTATGTATTTATATTACTTGTGTTTCTGATAGTTTGTACATTTTTAAAGGATTTAATAATCATTTAAACATTTCATATCATTATCGGGAAAACTAGTGTAGCATTCTCAGTAGCATACCATAGAAGTGTTCGTAGGTAAATAGGACTGAGAGATTGTTTCCTAGAACACAAGAGAAAAAAAGGTCATAGATTTAGAGCTTGAACAGACCTTAGAGGTTATTTCGTCCAACCCTTCGTTTTGCAATATGGAAACTGAGGCCCAGGTAAAATGTATTGCCTAAGCTCACAAGAGCAATAAGTAGCAAAGCAGGGAATCAGTAAGTCCAGCATTCTTTCCTCTACATGGGAGCTTCACCAGTGACTCAGCAGCTTTTATGTCAAGAGATTTGGATCTGGAAGAGACCTCAGTTATTATCTAGTCTGACCCCCTCATTTTACAAATGAGAAAACTTCTCAGAAAGGGAAAGTGACTTTTTTAGAGTTCCCATCACGCATTCTTCTCCCCCCTTTAGTATTGTTTTTTTGTTTGGTTGTTTTTTTTTTTTCAGGTTAAGTGACTAGCCCAGGGTCACACAGCTAGTAAGTGTCAAGTGTTTGGTCTGAGGCTGAATTTGAACTCAGGTCCTCCTGACTTCAGGGCCAGTGCTTTATCCATTGCGCCACCTAGCTGCCCCCCCCATTGTTCTTTTTCTAAAGCACATATAATTATCCTTAAAGAAGAGCCCAAAGGATGCTAAAGTATGATTGATTTAATCAACTCAGTGGATAAAATCAATTAAGCCCATTTGACATCATGCTGGTTGATTGATTTTTACATTTTTCCACTGTTGTGTTGTATTGAGATAGTCTACCTTAGACATTTTGACATACTTCCTTCAGGTGCTTTAAATTTCCCTTTTCTCTTCATCCAGGAGGTTCTCAGTAATAGACACCTCTTCCCACTTCACTTGACAAAAATTCACTTTGGCATCATTAATATGTCAGTGACCTCTGCCAATATATATTCTATATTAAGTGAGCACACTGTACCTTTTGAGTGTAATTAAGAATGACTAATTAAGTAAGGAATGGGGTTGGAGCTCAGTCAGGACACCCTGCTCCAGGCAATCTTAACAAGACATGATGACTTGGTTTTTATGTAATGACACTTGGGGCAAATAAACATTCTGGGACTGATTATTCCCCAGACCTGGCAAGGTAGAATTGATTTTGAGCAACTTGGACCTTGTATTCATTTTTGTTTATTAAGCTATAAACAACAAGGTGACTGGTGAAAGAACTTGCTATCTTTCTAAATAATGATGACACGAGACATCAGAGAGGTGTGGTAGTCTATTTCATGGTCAAATTTTTAGAAGTAAAAGAATAGAAACTATTGCTTCCAGACAGCATCAATGGCACTCCCCTTCATCCAGGAAGGATTTGGCTTAACCAATGATTATTAAAATAGGATTGGATCAAAAGGAAATAAATTTATGGACTCATCTGCCCCTCATTGTACCACTGCTCCCGTTAAAAATACTCCACCAACCACCGACCAAAAACTTTAATCCTTTATTTTTCATGAGCAGCACAGCAATTGGCTACTTACTCTAAGTTTGGCAATGGTGAGGATGAGTTTCAATGGAGTATACGGGGCAGTTAAGGGGAATGTATTCTATTATATAGGAACAATTAGAGAACTACTTAGCTAACTCATCAAGAAGATATTTTTTCGCATGATTAGGATTCCTTTAGCATTACCTATTCATTTATAACCTATACACATTTTGGAAATAATTCTGATATCCCAAATCTTAAGTTTCAAAGATATTGTTTTTAGATGAGTTGAGTAGAACAAGTAGTTAATCCACATTACTGCTTCTTTCCTCTGACATAACTGTTCTTCTACCCCTTACTTTTTTTCTTTTTTGTTAACATTAATATTGCTTATGAGTAGTTTGGGTTTCCAGAAAATGGTAAAGTTGGTTAGCTTTCATATGTATATATGCATTAGAGATAACATGGTGGAACAGATGGAGAGCTGGCCATGAAGCCAGGAAGATCTGGGACCAAGTCAGGCTTCTGACACAGACTGACTCTGTGACTGTGGGAAACTAAAAGTCACAGTGAAGTACCAACCTGCATTGGTAGAGTGAGTTTCCTTGCTCAAGAAGTTGCCTATACTGGGGCAGTGAGGTGGTGCAGTGGATAGAATACTGGCCCTGGAGTCAGGAGGACCTGAGTTCAAATCCAGACTCAGACATATAACACTCACTAGCTATGTGACTCTGGGCAAATCACTTAACCCCAATTGCCTCACCAAAAAGCAAAAAAAAAAAAGTTCCCTATACCAATGAAATCATAGGTCTTTTCCCTACCTGGCCTATACATATTCATGTCTATGTGTGTATCATTTCTTCATAATAGTCACAATCCAGTAGGACTTCAGGATATGGAGGATGTGATTGCTTAGACTATCGCTAATCCAGATTCTCAGCTGTCATTGTGGAGGACAGCTGTGTAGATATAACAACAATAAAACGGCAACAGTATAAATACATGACAATAAAAACAATGCATATTCTGGATGAGAACGTGAAGAAAAAACTAGTTCTGGCAGAAAACCACCTTTGGACATAGTCTTCTCTTGTCTTACTGTTCTGGCTTCTACATGGGGTCCAAGTATTTATTTAATGTTCTTTACCAGGATATTCCAGTTAAAGCTTTGACAGATTGTTTACATTTCTCTCCTGCCCAGGAGCAGCTAAAGACACGTTGCAGGATAAGTGAGATGATTTGGCTGCCAGGAGAAGGATATGCTAGTCAGATTATTAATGTAAAAATGAACTAAGGAGATTGACAACCTGGAAATTACATTATGGGTCAGTAATTAGAGTGGCATTTATATCTAGAATTCTCATCAATAATTCTAGTGTAAGTGAAATGAAAATTTATCAGCAAAAAGGAATAATGAAAGTACATAAAAATGTATGGGGTGGTATTGAAAAATATTCTTTTACACACAAAGACTCCCTGCCTACAATCATCCTTCGTCTGTCAGAACTCCCATTGACTTCTTGAAATGCAATATTGGGCCCCTAGGGCTTCAGGTTAAAAATGAGATCTGAAAGAAGAAAATATGACTGCGTCTGCCACAGTGCCATTTCACTTGTTGGGATATGTATTTCTTTTTCTGTAGCTAGATATTTAACCTTCTGCTCTTCCTTTAGTTCCTCTTATTATTTGGTAAGGCAATATACTTATATGTCTGTTGCTCTGATCATCTTCATCACTCAATGTCACCATCTTGTCAAGAGAAGCTACATGGTGTTCTACCACTGCACCCGCCGACCCCCCACCCCCCAAAAAAAGAACAGCTCTCCCTCACATCCTCTTTACCTTTGTTCCTTCACAAAGTGGCTTCTATGATTTGTGTGTCTTCATGTTATGCCAATATAGGGAGACTTATTGAGTTATCCTAAGGCTGAAGTAGACTTTAGGTTGACCTCATATGCTTTCTAAGCTTGTAGGACACTGCCTTTTGTTGGAAGTTCTGATACTTTAGCTAATTAGGATTATGTTCAACCTGGAATAAACTGGTTATCGAGTAGTGAAAGACCTATACAAACATGTTTATGTTGTGTATGTACACATATGCTTGTGTTAATATTTGGTTCCTCAGTCATGTTCTTAGGAGAGAAAGTTATAGTCCTGGAGGAATCATTAAATATTTTTAAATGATGGTTATTTAGGCATGAGTGGCATTGAGAGATATGTAGGGTAGAAATAATATTTTAATATTAAAAATAATTTCATATAAACATTAATAATGCTAATAATTCTGAGATCTGTATTGTCATTAAAATTGTGCTTAATTGGGTTCAGAGAACCAACTTTCTGAGTTCAAGATGGAGGTTTGGTTAGATGGAAGTTTCTCTGAAATAGATCTGGGGGTTTTAGTGGATAGTAAATTGCATATGCTTAAGCAGGGTGATATTGCAGCCAAACAAACTAATTGGATCTTAGCCACATGAAGAAAGTCATACCTTTCAGGAACAAGAAGGTGACAGTCAGTCTCTATTTTACCTTGGTCATGTTCCATTTGGAGTATTGTGTGTTCAGTTCTGGGTACCAGAGGTAAGAAAAAACATTGCAAAACTGAAGACCATCCAGAGGAAGGATGGTGAAGGGCTTTGATCCAATGCTAAATGAGGATCCCTTGACAAATGGGTGATGTTTAGTCAAGAGAAGATTCACAGGACATACAATAACTGTGTTAATATATTTAAAGTTTTCTCATGTGGAAGAGGGATTTGACCTCAAGGGGCAGAACTATGAGTCCTAGGAGGCCCATACTATTACTTGATAAACTACAGTGAATCCTATCTCATTGGAGGTCTTCTTTCTGAAATTGAATGCCTGCTTTTGTGAAGTAGTTGGAAGAGATGACTTTTGAGGTCCCTTCTAACCCTGAAATTCTGTCATTTTGATTCTGTGATCCTCCTGAAGTGATCTCACACACTCTAGGTAGTGTTATTTTCTGCACAATAGCACTTTTCATTGAGGGAAAGTGAAGGCCAGAATGAGTTCCTGCGAAGGTATTGTTTTAAGAACAATTAGACTGTGAGCTCCTTGAGGGCATGGAGCATTCGGGGTTTTTTGTTTCTTTTACTTTTGTTTTGTTTTTTGCCTTTGTATCCTCAACCTTAGCATAGTGCCTGGTACATAATAATCACTTAATAAATTCTTGTTGATTTGACTTGAGAAATTTTCCTTGAAGTATTGTCAATCAATCCATCAATATTTATTAAATGTCAACTATATTCCAGACACTTTTCTAAGAACTGGGGAAATCAATATAATGAATGAAATAATTTGTACTCAGAAGGAGTTTTAGATCTAAGAGGAGAGGAAAACCCAGCCTTATGGAGTAGCTTCCTTAGATATGTTGCTATTCAAGGAACATGGTGCATTGGGTAGCACTAAACATAGTGCCTATCACGTAGTAGGTGCTAAATAAATGTTTGCTTGATTGATTGGTTGAGTGATAGATCTCTGGGTCTAGAGTAAGGAAGACCTGAGTTCAAATCCAGCCTCAGACACTTAACTAGCTATGTGACCCTTGGCAAGTCACTTAACCTCTATTTGCAAAATAGGATAATAAAAATACCTATCTTCCAGGGTTTTTGTGAGGACCAGATGAGATAGTATTTGTAAAGCACTTAGAATAGTGCCTGGCACCTAGTGGCCACTATTTAAATATTATTCCTTTCCCCTTCCCAATGCAGGAAAAAAAAATCTAACAGAAGGTTGTTTATTCACATAGCACAATGTAGATCCCATTGTGAACAACTCAATTCTACAGGCCTTAGTTTTCTTATCTAGAAAAGGAGGAAGTTGAATTAAGCAACTCCTAAGGTCTCTTCAACTCTGAATCTATAAATGTTAATGCAAGAATAGAGGTTTATGTTTCACTTTAAAAACTTGACTTGTGACAAAATCATACTCTTTTTAGAAATGTAAAAATACTTTGTGAGAGTAAATCACTTATTTTATGTGTGGAGGGAAGGGTTTTCACCTATATTGGGGGGGTAATTCTCAGTATGGAAAAATCCCCCCACAAATATGGAATGGCTGGTAACAGAGTATTAGAGATTATGGTCACATAGATATCATGCATTAGATACAGGGCTTTAAACTAGGTCTTCCTGACTCCAAGACTGGGTCTCTAGTCACTATGCCTGGCTTCCCCTTCTAAAAACATGTAGAAGAGAAACAGCTGCCTTTTAAAAAGAAATTATGATCATCATAATTCTGGGTTTTTAATATCATGCTGTTCTGTAGAGAGATGAGACCTAAATTGGAAATTTAGGTTTGATATGACTTCAAATATTCACATTGAAGTAACCTAGAAAGTTGGAAATTATTTTTATTTTTTAACAATATTTTATTTTTCCCGATTACACGTAAAGACAATTATTAACATTCTTTTTTTAAAAATTTGAGTTCCAAATTTTCTCCCTTTTGCTCTCCTTCCCCTCCCCATCTCCTTAAGACAGTAAGCAATTTGATATAGGTTATACATGTGCAATCAGTAAAATGTATTTCCATATTAGTCATGTTGTCAAAGAAGAAACAGACCAAAAGAAAAAAATACAAAAGAAGTGAAAAATAGTATGCTTCAATCTACATTCAGATTCCATTAGTTCTTTCTCCGGATGTGGATAGCATTTTTCATCATGTGTCCTTCAGAATTGTCTTGGATCGTGGTATTGCTGAGAATAGCTAAGTCATTCACAGTTCATCATTGTACAATATTGCTATCACTGTGTACAATGCTCCCCTGGTTCTGCTCCCTGGAAGTTCTTTTAAAAAAATTCAGAAGATTCCAAAGTATTGTAGCATGCGACAGGTTCTCAGTATGTGTATGTGTGCCCTCTTTCAACTAAGCAGATAGGGAAAAAAAATCCTCGTGTTGAACCACCCCAAAGAAAGTTACAACTATCCTGGTAATTTCTTTAGGAGAACAACAAATATGACTTGGCACTGGATCCAGCACTGGACTCTGTCATCTTTAGTCTTTTCAAGATATATGGTGTTTCAGAAAATATCAAGATGATCTGCCTTGCTGTAGCATTGTAAATTATTTATTTGACTCTGTGCTTCCGGAATAAAGCATATGTATTTCAAAACATGTTATTTACACTTGAGATGAGACTATGGATCAGATCAGGATGGAAATTAAATGAAGAGCCCAATTAATTTTTTTATATTCATTGAGATTGTAAAAAGTCAGGAGCTCAGAGCTGCCAAATTTTGGTTACCTTCCAGGCCAAATTTTAGCAGCCTGATTAGGAAATATTGTCAGACTAACCTTGTCCTCAAATTTTGCTACCATGATGCTATGGTTTCCTATTTCTAATTGTATTTAGTCTAAATTCTTGTACCTGTTCCCACCTCGTTTACCTGTCCCATCCCATCTATGCTATTGTATCTGCCACTACTCCACATCATTGACTTTTTGCTCTGGTCTGAACCAAACCTGTTACCATGCTCATTCCCACATCTATGCCTGTGCTTATACTTCTCTTTCTGGGACTAAAATGCCCTTTCCCAACCCCTTCTCCATGGCTGCCCAATTCAAGCTCTACCTCCTCCAGAAAGTTTTTTCTAGCTATTCCTATCCCTCGTGATCTCTCTTTTCTTAAAACTCCTACCCTATTTGTGTTATATATTGAGGTATTGTTGTTTAGTACTCATTGTTTCATGTGGTAGAGTAGAGCACTGGACTTGGAGTAAGAAGGCCTAAGTTCAAATGTAGCCACAGACACTTATCATCTACATGACCCTGGGGAAATTACTTAACTACTTCTGTCTGCCTCAGTTTGCTCATGAGTAAAATGGTGATGATAATGGCGCCTACTTCCCAGGATTGTTGTGAGGATAAAATGAGATGATCAGTGAAGCCCTTTGCAAACTTAAAGTACTATATAAATGCTAGCTATTATTATTTATATTTCTGTTACCAGATTTTAAACTCATAGGGTCACAGTTCTATATTTAATTGGGACTTCAGAGACTACCTAGTCTGAACCCCTCATTTTCAGATGAGGAAACAAGGATCAAATGATTTACCCAGGGGTACACAGGTAGAAAGCATTATAGATAGGATTTGAACTAAGTCTTCAAATTCCAAAGTTGGTTCATCATTGCACTGTACTACATTGCCTCTTCAAGGTCAAGGATGTTTTGGGGTTTTCTTTTTTAATCTCCTATAATGCCTAGCACAGTGCTAGCACACATCTATAAGGTGCTCAATAGACCTTGGTTGATTGAATCAGGTTTCTCTTACATTGCTTTTAATTGGCTTGCTAGAATTAGCATTTTCAAGTGACTGATAATAATTTGTAAATACTTACGTGATCTTGGGCAAATCACTTCCCATTCCGTGGGCCTCAGTTTTTCATCTGTAAAATAGAGATTGTATCTGGATGATTTCCAAGGTTTATTTTTCCCCCCTAGCTCTAAATTCTACTATCAGTCCTACTATGGAGAGTGAGATTTGAGTGTTGTGAAGTCTTCTGTTCTCAAATAAGGTTTATATTCGTTGATGCTAAGCAACACTGCTGATTTGAAAGAAGTTGTGACTTCTGCTACATAATAAATAGTAACAGCTGTGCAATTAGATAACAAACTATGGTGGTAAAAATGAAGTCTACGTCAACTGAAAGAAAAGATATAATGTATTTAGGAGGTTTTACTAAATTCCAGCACAACTGCAAATTTTACACTTTACACAGCTCAAGGCAATGATCAATTTGCCTAATGAGTAAATACACGTGCAGCCCTTAATATCACCTGTCTGGAGTATGACTTGATTTCTGCCTCCCATTGGATTACATGATTTAGAACAAAAAAAAGTCAAAAATCTTGAGTAATGAATACTTGATTTTTTTTTCAGATAAATTCTGGTGTGATTCTCTACCCCTTCTGGAAAAAAATCTTCTGTTACACACACACACACACTATACCATATATATACACATACATATGCATATATGTATATATGCACACACACATGTATATACATACATATACATGTGTATGCGTACGTGTATGTATGCATGCCTTGCATACACATATTCTCTCTATACATACATATGTATGTATGTATAAATATATGTGTATGTATATATGTTTTTAATGTATATACACATATCTGGGCAGATAGATGGCACAGTGCATAGAGCTTCATGCTTAAAGTCAGAAAGACTCATCTTCCTGAATAAAAATCTGGCCTCACATACTTACTAACTGTGTGACCCTGGGCAAGTCACTTAACCCTATTTGCCTCAGTTTTCTCATATGTCAAATGAGCTGGAGAAGGAAATGGCAAACCATTCCAGTATCTTTGCCAAGAAAACCCTAAAAAGGATCACAAAGAGTCGGACATGACTGAAAAATGACTTAAAAATATTATGCATATGTATAATATACACCACAATCTTTATATTTCTCTGATATTTGAAATCATTAAGAATCCTGAGGTGTATTTTTTGTTACAGAGATGTAACCAGAATGACAAAGTATCTAAATAATGCATACTAAATCATCAGTAATCCATTTTCCCTTTAAAATACTTGATTGATGACATTGAAGAGAGGAAAGGTAAAGCTTTGTGGTCTTCTTTTTCATGCAGCATCTTAGCAATGCCTGGGAATCTGTGTCCTGTGGGAAGACAGAAGATCAAATGATGGCCTCCGATCAGGGACGGAAGTATATAAATGCGTTCTCCACCAGGACTCTAGTCATGTGATACTCTTTCAGACATGCATTATGGTTTTCAGAACACTTCAGAATGACTTGGGATTTACCATTCCTCTACATGAAACTCTTCATGAATGGGAGAAGGACCTATTTTTGTTGTGGTACAACAGTTGGGAGCAGCACCAAGTGCATCTTTAGTCACTGAGCATATTCTTGTTGGATTTCACCCAACTAAAATAATTTTTATATAAATGACAGTTTTACCTAAATTATTAGGTAATAAATTATAATCAGTTATTAAATATCTTAATGCAGAATTTAAAAAAAAATAAATGAATTTTCCCCCTGTATTTTTAAAGATCTAGCAGACCAGTATTGTTTTCCTGTGATGACTTGCTTTGAAATTTTGTATAAAGAACAGGTACTCAAACATTTCTCTTTCTAAATCACTAAACAGAATGCATTGATATGGGGCAAATCAATAAAAGCATTACTATTAATGTTAGTTTAATACCAAGGGAAAACTAGTAAAAACTGTAAGCTCTCATGGTGACAAAGTTTGAAGTATTCTGATTTTGTTACTATACTAAACCTTGTTTTGTGTGTTTTGTTTTTGGTTAGCTTGCTTTAAAAATTATTACTGTATGAAACATAGTTTTATGAGAACAAATTATATTTTTATTCAGTAATTTAATTTTGTAAATGCCAAATGGATAATGTGTTTTGCTGCTATGGACTTTTAGCATATAGACATGCTGCTAGTGTAAAGGAGGCAGTAGAGCTTAATACAAAAAGAAAACAAACCTGTTTTTTAGCTAATTGGCCTTGCCTTAGCATTTCTGACTTTTTATTTTTATTTTTTTATATATACATACTTATTTTCCTTTTGTAATGCATTGGGAGTTTTTTTTTCTGGGAGATTCTGTGTTTGTTTGGTTTTTTGTTGGTTTAAAAAGCATGTGTTGCACCTTCTTTTATTTTTGGGAGATCTCTGTGTTGTTCATGTTGTCTGTTCTGTTTTGGTCAGTAAGTCATTCAACAACAATTTAACAAGCACCTACTATGTGCCAGGCACTGTGCTAAGCGCTGGGGATACAAAGAAAGGCAAAAAGAAAAAAAAAAGAAAAAAAATACAACAAACCCCCAGGTCCTGTCCTCAAGGACATTCTAATGGGGAAGACAATGTGCAAACAACTATGTACAAACAAGATAGAAACAGGATTAAATTGGAGATAATCAAGAGAGAGAAGGCACTAGAATTAAGGGGGATGGGGAAAGGCTTCTTTTTTCATGTTCAGCCTGACTGTTCTTTAATTCAAATTTTATGTATCTGATTTGTGACCCCATTGTTTAAAAATGTATGGTTCTGAGTACTGCCATACTTAGACTTCACAGATCTGCAGCTATAGAGGTAGAACACTGGTATTGATAGCTAAGCCTGACTTTGCTGCCTTAATAACCTTTAGTGCAGGCTAATCTGCACTTAACTTTTGATATGACAATGTACTTAACTGCCTTGTAGAAAAATAAAGTTGTGTCCCTATTTTACTTATCTTTGATCTTTCTCTTCATTTCTTTCTTAGATAACATATAAATGTTCTTATAAAAGAACAGAACTGTTCTATGGTATTTCCTTTTAAGGAGGGGAACTCAAAATACTTTCTTAACTGCTGATAATCTGTATCATCCTCATTTTAGAGAATGAGGCACCAAGGCACAGAGAAGTTAAGTAATAGTTCAAAAAAGAGGAATGGGCAAAATCATGGACTTTTAGAACTAGAAGGGATATTGAGGATCATTTCACCCAGCCCTCTCATTTTATGATTGAGGAAACTAGGGCCTAGAGGGTGTAAATAACTTGACCTAGGTCACAGAGGTAGCTAATAATACAGCCAGACAAGTAATCACATCTGCTGACTGCCAAACCTTTTTTATTACACCACACTTCCTAGCCTAAATTTCTCAATATTCTCATCCATCATTCAAGCTTAATTTAAAGCTCACATATCCCATTTTAAATTAATATTCTCACAATGAATGACAATGTCTCTACATTTAGGTCATTTGTCACAGTTAACTACTATGCACTAAGATTATTATTTAACATACTTCAATTATTCTTTCTGATAAAATATTAATAAACTATCTTGCTAATAGTATTTTAAACATATTTTTGCATCAAGAGGACATTTTTCAAATTCCATTTTAGTTCCTCCACTTCCTGGAATTAATCCCAGTTCCTGCAATGTTATACATTGCTCAGATAATGTGGAGGCAAAATCATCCTTCATATAACGATTATTAAAATAAATAAAAATAAATATGAATAAATAAAAAATTAAAATTAAATATTAAAATAAAAATACCAACTATGGTGGCACTTGAAGCTATGCAGAACAGAAATAAACTTATCCTTGCTCAGTATGCTTGAAATCAGAATGTTTCTTTACTATGAATACCTAAATTAATCAACAGAAGTATAAATGGCCATTTCACGTAAAAATGCAAAATAGATTTAAACTTATATGATGCATACACAGAGGGAATATTGAGCATCTATCTGGCAAATGGATATGAAAATTTTACTAGTCTTAACCCAATATCTTTTTTGTTCAACTTAAAATCTCTGAAATGGGTACATATGTGGTAAGATTGGTAAAATCAAAATTGTTCACTAGTCACAGATGGTTAACTTCTCTGAATGGTTATTTGCAAGACTCATGTGCACAAAGGTGAATCATAGGAATGCAAGATACTGATAGGACTGTAATTTATTCCTATGCCTCTAGTTAATTAAGACTACACTAAAATACACATAGGATAGATAAATATGTTGTCATTCAGTCATTTTTCAGTTGTGTATGACACTTAGTGACTCTATTTGGAGTTTTGTTGGCAAAGATGTTAGAATGGTTTGCCATTTCCTTCTCCAAGATTAAGTATGTGCACTATTTTAAAAGACCTCCTAGAAAGAGGTTTCATAGTTTTCTTGGTAATTATGCAGTTTTTGCACTGGAAGGATGCCTTAGAAACCTAGTACAATCCTCTCATTTTAAAGGCAAGTAAATTAAACTCCAGAGATGTCATCACTCACTCAATGTCTCTGAACTAATGACACTCATAATTCCTGGCTTCTATTCCAGGGCTCTTTCTATTATACCCACATGTCTAACTATTCCAATCTATTCTAGTGATTAAAAACTTTGACTGGATGAAAGGTAAGCACTAGGACATGGAACCTGAGCTCACCTTTTTTATCAAACCAAGTAGAAGACTTAAGCTTCATTAAAAACATCAAAGATCCAAGATGGAGTTTTTGCACAAACAAAAACAATGCAGTTAAAATGAGAAGAACAGTTAACCCAGCAAATTCTTTTACAGCAAGTTTCTCTGATAAAGGTCTCATATCCAAGATATATAGGAAACCAGTTGAAATTTTTAAGAACAAGACCCATTAGCAATAGATAAATGACCAAAGGATATTAACAGGCAGTTTTCAGAGGAAGAAATCCAAGCTCAACAGCAATATGAAAAATGCTTCAAATCATTAATAATTTGACAAATTTAAATTAAAGCAATGTTGAGGTTTTGCTGCATATCCATTAGAATGACAAAGATGATGAAAAAGAAAATTGACAGGTGTGGGAAGGGATGCAGGAAAAACAAAAACTAATTTACAGTTGGCAGAGCTATCAATTGGTCCAGCCATTCTGGTAAGAAATCTGGAATTATGTCCCCAAATTAACTAAACTGTGCATACCATTTGACCCAGTGATAATACTACCTGAAAGGAAAGAAAAAGGAAAAAGACTCATGTTGTTTTGTTTTGTTTATGGTGAAGAACAGAAACTATGAGGGTGATCATCAATTGGGAAATGGCTGAACAAATTAAACTATGAATAAAGTATGAATTTAATAGAATATTATTATGCTGTAAGAAATAACAAAAGGCACAGCTTTGGAGAAACCTAAGAAGACTTGTATGAACTGATGTATGAATTGAGCAGAACGAGGAGAACAATTTTTACGACAACATTGTAAAAACAACTTTGAAAAGCTCTGTCAATGAAACGACCAACCACAATTTCAGAAGACAAATGATGAGATATTGACAGAGAGGTGATGAACTCAAGGTGCAGACTGAAACATTGGCATTTGGACATGGCCAATATAGAAATTTGTTTTCCTTGATTATGCATATTTATTACAAGGGCTTTTTCCCCCTTTTTATTTCCAATGCTGGAGTGGAAGGAAGAGGAAGAATAGGGATATGGTAGACAAAAAAGAAAATGAAAAGAAAGAAAAGAGGGTTATTTAAGCATTTTAAAAAATATAGACGATAACAGAAGGAAGATCAGAAGGAATAATAGATAACCATGGCAGCTTTGAAAGTTACATGTTGAATTGATTAAATATTTTAAAAGAAAAGCTTATTATACATAATAGAGATCTTAGTTTCATGTATAATTCTCTTTTTCTGTTCTCCTAGGTATACAGAAATGTCTATTTTGTTTTGTGTTTGTTAAATTCTCAATAAAATATCAAAATTTAAAAAATTAAAAGCCAGGATGATATTGATTTCTGCTATCATTTCCATAGACTATGTAAGCCTATATCTCTGTAAAATGTTGCCAATATATATAAGTGGAAGGTGAGAAGGGAGAAGCCCCTTCTACAGCAATATAGAAGCAGATGTCATTGGGAATCAATAACATTTACTGAGAGAATCAGAGGAAGGTTTCCAGAGCCTTGGGTAGATAGCTAGCCATAGAGGATTTATGGAATGACATTGACAAGAAACCCAGAATGAGATAATGTGGAACTTGTGATATCTCCAGTAATGGAGGGATTCTCATGAATCAAATCACAAGTTCACCAAATCACCATAGCATGCACGTACATTATCCAAAAGAACTAAATTAAACTTAATTTTGAATTGGACCTTCCCTAAATAATACTTCCAAAAAGTATTGTTCTTCAGGAAACATCTATGTAAAACAGAAAAGATACATGTCTTTTTTTTTTCTTCAGTCCTCAATTAAAAAAAACAAAGCACCCAGTAGATTTAATGTGATTTGCATACCTCTTTGCACATCTATCAATCACAGTCCCTAGCCCCTGGGAGTTTTTCCAGTATTTATTATTCACCTTTCAATCTTTGTTTGCATACAATCAAAGTTCACTAATTTGCCCTCTTTGGAGAAGCCAATGGGGAAGTCAGCTTATTGAATTAGAGAGCTAATTTAATTAGAGAACTAATGAATTAAAGTAATGAAATCTTAGATTTTTTTTTTTACAGGCACAAATAGCAGTGTTAAAAAGGAAGAAAAGTGAGAGGCAAATTATATACTGTATAACTTACAAAATCTTCTCAAGCATTTTATTTCCAGGTAATAAGAATCATTTCTAGTGAGCACATGCTATTGTTTGAATGCAAATGCTAAAGAAGTATTTGAAAGCATTTGCCTATCTTTTTTCTTAAATAGGCAAAGTATTTCTTTTATTGATACTATTAATTTGCTTAGCAAACCTTCTTACCTATAGTATAAAATTTAACTTCTGCTCAGTTGGTCTAAATTATTGTAAATTTTGACTTACTATAGTCAATTGGGCTTTAAATTTTGTAATTTTTTCTTTCTCACTGTAAAATAGGTCTATCATTTCCATCAAACTAATTTGAAAATATTAAAACCAATCTATACAAGAAAGCTTTACCTTATTTTCCAGTGCGCAGATCTTTTGTTCAAGATTTTTTACTTTGGGGGAAGCATTAGTATCTTTAAAATACTGGAATATTTATGTAGGAATTCAAAAGTCTTCCTGCAAAGAAAATATATCCTTTAATTATGTAGGTTTTAGTGAAGAAAAGAGTTGGCAAAAAATAAAAAATAAGCAAGCAAATAACAGCAATAACAAAAAACCCTAACCACTTCATAAACCTTAAAGGACCTAACCCTATAAATAGTAATTGTTACCATCATCATCATTATCCTCATCTCAGCTTAATGTTAGTTTGGAATTGGGAAGGTTTGCTATTATATTTCTTTGGGGATTTTTTGAGCCTAACTGCATCTCAACACTCTTCAATAATCCCAAGACATCCAAAGTGATTTCTTCCTTCCTAGTCAGGGAAGTCAGTGCTAAGGATGATTGCTGGAATAGTGGTTGGTTCAGAATATAAGTAAGAACAGCCCTGATTCAGACCATAAATATAGTCATTTGATTGTTGTCTCTCCCATTAGAAGTGAGACCCTGGAGGACAAGAACTTTCCATTTGCCTGTCTTTGTATTCCCAGCACTTAATATGGGGTCTGGAGTATTCCAAGTGCTTAATAATGTTTATTGACTTCTACAGCATACAACATCCTTTTTTCCCCTCTCATTTCAAACTCTGATATTACAAAAACTGGTATAACATATGCAATACATTTAACAGAGGCAGATATGCATTTTTAAAAGTGTGTGTGTGTGTGTGTTTCTACTAGATCTGTGATTTCATCAGTAGAAGGGAGCTTCAGAGAGGGAAGTCCTTCTACCAGTTCAGATGGACATTTTATCTGCAATTTCCCTTTTAAGAGACTTGCTCAGGATCAAATAGCTGGGCTTTGTATGTGGAGTTGGGAAGATTTAACCTAGGTCTTGCTGATTGTAATGTCATTATTACATCCTGCCTTTCTATATTCTGCCTTGATAGAATTTAATAAAGGTAAATGCGGAATTCTGAGTTTTATCAGTTTATTAGCCGGGTACAAACGTGCTAATAAAGTGGGTCAAATGCTGCCTCAGTTAGGCCAATGACCCAAAAGAGGAAGCACAGCTCCTTTTTATAAGCATAGAACTAAGAACAGAACTGGGTAGGTTAGGAAAATAATGTAATTGATTACAAGGCTGGCAGCATCATGGGATGAAGACAATACAACTGGTTGGAAACTGGGAATGAGGGGCTAGCAACAACTCCCTCCTTCCCTCCTGTGATTAAGACATGTTCATTGTTTGAGTGAACCTACAAGGGTAGAGATAGTAAACCAGACTTCTTTGGAAAACAAACCAGACATCCTTGAAGAACAGCTTGGTGGTATAAAGATATTAGACCAAATTCTCTGGTGTCCACTTGCATTCTTCTGGGATAACAGATTTTTTTGAGCAAGAATAGAACAGTGGTTAGCAAGAGAACCGAACTTCTAAACAGCTCATAGCCAAAGAGACAAAGAAATGTGGCTTAAGCAATCATACAAAATGGGGCAGTAATACAGAATAGGATCAATTACAGAATAGAATCAATTATACAATGATACATAATCAATTTAATTTCCTAAATTCTTTCATAGCTACAAAAGGCAATCAATAAACAAAGGATCATTAATGCTAAGGGTTAATCATTCTTATTTGTGATTATACTTGAATACTACAAGGATCCATTATTTCATTGCTCTAGGCTTGCTATACTACTAAGACATGCCATGAGATTTAGGGGACAGGGTTACTTATTTTTTGTTTTATTAAATCCTTGCTACCAGTTTTCTTATTATCCAGTTT
Source organism: Vombatus ursinus (assembly GCF_900497805.2). Classification (NCBI taxonomy): domain Eukaryota; kingdom Metazoa; phylum Chordata; class Mammalia; order Diprotodontia; family Vombatidae; genus Vombatus; species Vombatus ursinus. The sequence continues at coordinate 14,412,792 of NW_020948910.1, read as the reverse complement.
GTTTACTGGCTTTGTTCTCCTAGTAGAAGATACACTTCTTTCTCAGAGGTGCACATTGCATGAGAAATAACCTTCTCTCCAGTGTCCAAACTGGACTCAAGAATTCTTGAATTTGGGATTATCTCCAAGACCACTGCCAAAGCTGGGACTCCCTTCTCAGGCCCAATACAGAAATGTTTGCTTTTGCTATGTGACTTTACAAGAAACCTCTCAGTGCCCTAGTTCCTACCAGCTTTTGACAGAGGAAAATCCCCCTTCAGGTTTCTAATTTCCTATTTGTGCTCAGAATTGGAAACAGAAAAGCAAAAGATGGTTTGAAACTTGAAGTTGAGAAACTCCCCTTTGAGGCCTTCTGGGGAATTACATACAGAATGCCATATGTTTTTGCCAAAAGTCCATACTACCTGCTAGTTGGAGAAAGAAACCACATGGTCATAAGTTTCTTCTCAGGCTGAGTGCCAGTACATGTCTACCTTTGCTAGGAGCTTCTAACACAAGTCATATCAATTGCTCATGATGAAGATGGGGAAGAGAGAAAACCCCTCCTTCTTCTCACTGCATTCCAGAAAAAGTCATAAGGAAAAAGGTAAAGAGGGGGCTTTGAATATTACCAGAAAAGGGTAAAAATACATCTTCTAAAGCCATGCTGGTTCTTTGTAATGACTATTTTTTCTCAATGCTCATTAATACTAAACTCTAATTATCTCTTCCAGAATTTTCTTAGGAAGTAGAATAGAGGTCACTCATTTATACCTTTTAAACTCCATTCTCTTTCTCTTTTTCTTTTTTTTTCTTTTTTGAAAATTAAGATATTGGCATAGGGTGATATGTCCATAAGAACAAAATTTGGAGCTGGAAAGAGTCTCAGAGACTGTCTAACTGAACCCTCTCATTTGAATGATGAGGAAGTTGAGGCTCACAAAAAGTAAGTGATTTGCCAAAGGTCGATGAGTTATGAGTGGCACAACCAGGTCCTCTGGCTTAAATTCCGGAAGCTTTTTCACCAAATTATGTTTTCTCCCACTCCTGTAGTTTTTCTCTCATTTTTCTTGATCTTTCAGATATCACTAAAAGTGGCTCAACAATCTCAGCTGCCAGTTCTTTCAATAAATGAGGAGGTAGTTCATCTGGGCCATGTGGCTTAAATTCTTCAAGACTGCTTGATGCTCCTTTATATTCTAACTTTTCTTGAGTATCAATTTCCTGTTAGCCATTTTCATGCTCTTATTTCCAGTCTTAAGGTCATTATCCTTGGCAGAGAAATCAGAAACCAAATGAGAATGGAATAGCCCTGGCTAGACTTTGTTGTCAATTATGATTGCCCTATTTACCCCAAAGCACTGGGGGGAGGGGGAAGAAGTATTTGATCTCTTGTTTAATTTTCCCCTTTCCCCCCAATTTAGCTTAAAAACAAAATAAATAAAACCCACCCTTTTTCTTGTCCTTAACTTTCTTTATCAACTTTAGTGCCTTCTAACCTTTAGCACTCCTGACATTATTTTAGAGAACAGTGCCATTATTCTAATATTCATCCTCTGTTACTTGCTCCCCCCCATTTTCTGTACACATCTTTTGAAATTTTGAAATTCTAAGTAGGTTGTTTTCTATAAATTCATGTGAGTCTCAGGATATATACCACTTTCCTCCTCTTTATTGGGATTGTTTTCATCTGTGTCTTCAGAATCTTATTCTTCAGAATTTCCCATTCTTTTTGGAGTGATTTTCCCTATAATTTTAATCAGTGGAATCCTACTAATCCTTTCTCTGAAACTTTTGAATAAATACATCAGTCAACCAATCAGCAAGCATATTGAATTATAAACTATATGCCAAGCACTGTGTTAATGCCATTTCAATTATATTTGTAAGATGCCTATCAGGCAAATAAATTCTTACCACCTACCATATAGTTCACTCCATTACCAGGAGTTCATCATTCCTCTATTTTAAGTTGAATTCCAACGTCCAAAATCCCATCTCAGTCACCATCTGATTAGCCAGCTGTTTACTTAACCAAATCAAAATCACCCCTTATTAGCCAGCTATTTTATTATCAAATCAGTTTTTCTCCTCTGTATCCACTGGCTTCAATGGATATAATTGTGAAAAATACAAACTATGGTATTCAATTTCTGGCCAAGACTTCATAATCTTTAGTAATACTATTTAGCTTCCTTCTGGCAATGTCATTGTGTCCCCAGAGGTGGATTGTAATCATAACTTTTGATGAGTCTTGGAAGGTCCTCTGGTACACCTTGGATAAATGCCCCATGAAGACAAGGGACTTCTCTATTGTTATTACCAGATTGACACATAGATGATTCATTACACTGAAAAGGAGTCACTAACCCCCTACTCTTCTCTTAATCCTTTAGCCTATAAGGGACAATTTCTCACCTGAAATGATTGTTCTTTATCATTTCTTGGAGGACAAGTAAATGCTTTTTCCAAACATCCAGCTCCCTTCTTCTCAGTAAGAGTCTCAAATTTGATATTTATATCCAAGTGTGTGATTGTCCTAGTCTTTCCCTTCTTCCTCTGTGTGACATCCTTTCATTCTCCAGTTTCCTGATAAAGGTCATACTCTCTTCTGTCACTTCATATTCTTTTTGTTCTCTCATCAAAACTCACTTTTATGTTTTGTTATTATTTTTGTAAGAAATACTTAATTATACCTGATAATCTGGAGTATAGAGATGTATTTCTTCAGTTCTTTCTGCTTTTCTTATGGTTAGGGGTGTGTGTGGAGGGGGGAACCAGCCTATAATGGGGAGATAGCAATCATTTGACTGTGGCAGAAATACAAACATAGAATACTCAAGGCAAGTTACTGAAAAATTTTCCCTCTCTCCATACTGATTGAGATGCTCAGCCTTAAAAAAATTACTTGGGGGGGGGGTCTTGCCCCTTATCTCCTTAAGAACTTTGTAGCCTTTTACCATTATTTTTTAAACAATATCACAGCCATACCTGACTTCCTTTCCCTTTTTCAAAATTAACCTCCTAATCATTTCAACAAATTTTTGCTTGTTAATTTTATTTACCAATTTGTTGTACTACTTTTTCTGGCTAACCTTGTCCTGCCATGTACCTTATACTTTTCTTTCTCCTTTGGTCCTTCTCTTTGGGTCTTTACTTCTTCATCCAACTCCTGAAATCTTCTTTCACAAAAGTCAGAAATAGAACCTGGAAAAAGAAATCGTTCTTCAAATTTTCCTCAATTTCTCTCAAATTATCTAAAATTTTCCTCTTGAAATTCAATTTCTAGCCTTCGTCCCATGTCAAGCTCCTCTAAAATTATTTTCAAAATTCCCCTCTCCATTTTATTCAACTTAAGTCTTTCTTCTCCAACTTCTCAATCAGACTAAGTCTAGAAAATTTAGACTTCATTTTTGTGGGAGTATCATCATAGAACTAATGGTTGAAAGGTATAGAGAGACAGATTTTTGTTCAATATTAGGTAGAAATTCCTAATAATTTGGTCTATACAAATGTGGAATGGGGTACCTTGGGAGTTGATTTGTTCATCACTGGAATTCTTCAAGCAGACATTAGACAACCAGGTGTCAGAAATTATGTAACGAGAATTCATGTTTTAGCTATGAATTCAACTAGATGATTTATAATGTCTCTTTCAACTCACAGATTCTATGATTCTGTTATTTATTTCTTAAACAGTAATATTCAATGAACTTCTTTGGGTTTTCTTTCAATATTTCAAAAGCAAGAATTAACTATATAATATTGCCTGTGTGGATATAGCCTTATCATGAATTAAATAATTGATAAGTTATAATCATATCTTGGTTTAGAACTTGCAAAGTGCTTTCATATAAATTACAGTTTTTAGATCTATAAAGAGTACTGATTCAGAGTCAAAGGATAAAAATGAGATATTTGTAAAGCACTTTGCAAAGTTTAAAGTGATATATAAGTGCTAGATATTAATATTAGTACTACTTATCAGAAGACCTGGTCTCTTCAGCAAGTCATTTAACCTCCTTGGGCCTCAGGTTCCTTATACATAAAATTAAGGGTTTGGATGAAGTGGCTTCTGAGATCCAAATAATGATATTATGATAATATGAATGATAATAACTAGTATCTACATAGCACTTTAAGATTTTCAAAGCCCTTTACAAATATTATCTCATTCTATTTTTAAAACAACCCTAGAATATAGGTGCTGTTTTGAGGCTGAGAAAGGATAAGTAATATCCTTAATATAGCCTAGGCTTATATACTAGTAAGTTTCTGAGGTTGCATTTGAACTTGGCTCTTCTTGACTACAGATACAGTGTTCTATCCACTGTACCTCCTAGCTATCAGGTATGGATTAGATTAGATTAGATTAGATTGCTTCCCAAGGCCCTTTCATCTATGAGTTTTTGTGATTTGAAATCTGTGATTATTTGTACATATTTCAGATCACCTGTTTCTTTTTTCATTGTGTCTGAATTTTCTCTTTTCTATCACAAACCCAGTAAAAACACCTTGGAACTTGGGCTCCTGTGGGAGAGAACTGAATGATATGAAGCAAATGAATGCTTGGAGGTATGAACATCTCAAGGACATGGCAATATAGAGTTTGAAGCTAATAATCAGTGTGATGGAGAGTATAGAGTCATCTAGCTCACAGCTTTGCTCTAACTAGCGCCTAAGGTATTTAGATATTTTAAAGAAAGAGGAAACAAGACAACATAATAGTTCCCCTTTGGGGCAGAATAAGTTGTTGACATGAGTACCCAGGGATCAGTTGAGGTTTTTTGGTAAAGGGCCCTGATCATCTTCCCCATAATCCTCCCATGTCAAAGAAATTCTTAGCTAAAATCCTTATAAGTTACTAGGAAGTCATTCCAGGCCACAGAGGAAAGACATAAGACTTCTTCTCAGATTTAGCTTTGTGAAATTGAGATTTTTTTCATTCTCAGAGTTTTGATTCTCACTCACAGATCTTTGCCCTTTTGACCTCTCTTCTGAGCATTAGTCCTATATTTTCAACTACCTTTTGGGTAAGTCCACTGGGGTGTCTTATGATCCCTTCAAAGTCAAAATGTCCAAAACTGAAACCATTCATCACTTTCCCTGAAACATTGGTTTCTGTTTCTGAATTTCTGCTCACAGTGCCACCATCTTCCCTGTAAGCCATGTTCAAAACTTCTCAGTCATTGGTAACATCTGATATTTATATAAAGCTTAATTATCTTTAAGTTTCAAGAGCATAAAAGCTACTCTGAGTGTTTTGGGACACACTGTGCAATATTTTACTTTACACATATTGCACAGCAGCCCTATGAGGTAGATACTACAGATATTAGTATCCTTTTTTGACAAATGTGGGAACTAAGTAAGACACAGAGAATGAGTGACTTTTCTGTGACCACACATCTAATAACTGTCATGGGCTGGATTTGAATTCAGGTCTCTGCAAATACTAGGTACAGAACTTTTTAAAAAAATTATTGTTTTCTGTTTTTACACCATAATCATTTCCCAACATACCCCAAAACTATACCCCTATACCCATAAACATTCCCTATAACCATAAACTCTTTATTGTAAGAACAGTTAAATCCCTCAATTGCTTCCCTTTGTCTCCAGATTAAGGTTCAAACATCCCAGTTTTGAAGGGTCTCTGACACTCAAACTATGCTTTCAGCCTTCTCTCTTATACTACTAATTATAGAACTTTTTTGTTCCATTTATACGATAGCAGCAAAGTTGTAAAAACAAAAAAAAGAAAAAGAAAAAGAAAGAAAAAAAGAAAAAACCCCAAACTTCAAAACTCTTAAGGCCTCTAAGCAACACAATAACCAACCATGACTCTAAAAAGACTCATTATAAAGCATACTACCCACCTCCTGGCAGAGAAGTGCTCAGGGTGCAGAATGAGACTTTTTTGGACATGGCCAGGACTCATTTTACTTGACTATGCACATATATTATAAGAGTTTTGTTTTTCTTTTTTTTTCTAGTAGCGTGGACAGGTGAGGAGAGAAAATGAATTTTTCTTAATTAAAAAAATCAATTTAAAAATCAAACTCTCTTTTCCATCCAGATTGGTTTGTGCCCCAAACTTTGTTTGCACTTTCTTGCCTCTGTCTTTTATTAGGCTTTTCCTGCTGCCTCTATAAATACCTTCTTTCCTACCCTCAATGAATCTTAATCACAATGGTCCTTCAATGAGTTAAAATCTCAACTATTCTTAGCTTTGTCTCTAACTTAAAAAACCTTCACTAGACCCTACCATCCCCTCAAGCTACTGCCCCACATTTTTCCTCCACCTTTTGGGCAACTCCTAGAAAGAGTTGTTTATGCTCATTGCTTCCCCTATCTCTACTCTGACTCTCTTCTTAACCCCTTGAAATCTGGCTTCCCATCTCATCACTCAACTGAAACTGCTCTCTCCAAAGTTACCAGTGCTCTAATTGCCAAATCTGATGTTATTTTCTTGGTCTTCATCCTTCTGTACCTCTCTGCCCTATTTGATACTGATGAACAACCTCTTCTCCTGGGATACTTTCCTCTTTCTGAGTGATGATGGCCCAGCTCCCTCTTGGTTCTCCACTTACTTGTCTGAAAACTTTTCATTTCTTTTAGTTTTCTTTGTCTCCTTGGCTGGATTATCATGAATATCATGCCACCTAACTGTGATTGTACCACAGTGTTCTGTCCCGGGCCTTCCTCACTCTCTGCAATCTCTCTCTTGGTGAACTCATCAGTGGCCATGAATGTAAGTATCATCTTTATGCGCATGGCTCATAGATCTATATATTCAGACCCATCTCCCTCATTAGCTCCAGTCTTATATCACCAACTACCTATTGGACATTTTTAATTGGATATTCCCAAGACATCTCCATCTCAATATGTCCAAAATAGAACTTATTATTCTTTCCCACAAATCTTTACCTCTACCAGACTTCCTAATTTCTGTAGAGGTTATCATCATTCTCCCAGTCTTTCAAGTTTATGATCTCCATGTTATCCTCAACTCCTCTCTCATTCATCTCACTTATCATATCAGTTGCTAAATCTTGTTTCTATCTACACAACATTTCTCATATTCATCCTCTTTCCCAAACTCATACCACCTCAGTTCAGACTGTCATTCCCTTTTGGCTAGATTGTTGCAATGGCCTCCTAATACTTTCCCTACCTGAAGTCTTTCTCCACTGCAATCCCTCTTCTACACAGCTGACAAAGTAATTTTCCTTAAATGCAGATCTAATCACATTGGTTGGTTGGTTATTGTTCTTCTTTCTCAAAGAGGACCAAGATGACATCACTGACATCTTATACATTTGACATATGGACATAATGTCCATACTCATCATTTCTTATAGCACAATAGTATTCCATCACAATCATATACCACAACTTGTTTGGTTATTCCCCAATTGAGTCAAGGTATAGTGTCCAACTGTGACTGCTCAGACCAATATGAGCTCAGAAGGCTCTACCATAGGTCGGTCACAAATAGTTCACATTAACATTTGGAATTCTTCAGATCTGATCATGTTAATGTCCATACTCAATGAACTCTAGTGGCACTCTATGGCCTTTAGGATAAAATCAACTCTATCAACTCTTTGACTGGGGAGGTAGCATAGTACAGTGGAAGGGCTCAGGATCTGGAGTCAGAAGACCTAGATTTCAGTTACAGCTCTGCCACTTACTTCCTGGATCATCTTGGCCAAGAAGGGACTGGACTGGATGATCTTTAAGGTCCCTTAACATCTGAGTCTATGAGCCTTGTTTAGTTTTTTATGCCCCTTAACAGCCTGGACAAGCCTAACTTTTCAGCCTTACTCCCCTTCCTGCCTTCTACAAGCCATTCAAACTGGCTTTCTCTCCTACGTAGCACTTCATTTCCTATGTCAGTGCTTTTGCATCGGCCAACCCCTCATTCCCAGAATATGCTTTGTCACCAATTCTGTTTCAAAGACTCTTTCACTTTCTTCAAGATTCAGATCAAGTATATGTATGTGAAAACCTTCACCCACAAACTGCTAGTGCCCATTCTCTCTAATTACCTTGTATTTCACCACTTCAAATTTTACTTTTATTATATATATATATATATGGAATATATGCATATATAACATACACACAATATGTATAATATGTACACACAATGTATACATACAGATATTTATACATGTGTACATGTGTGTATATACATATACATACATACATATACACATGCGTATAAATACATATATATATTGTCTCCCTCAATAGAATGTAAGCTCCTTCTGGGCAGGAATTGCTTTTTTTTTAAAGTCAGTCAACAAGCATTTATTAAGGGTTTACTATGTGTTGAGTATTTTGTTAAGTTCCAGGGATACAGAAAAAAAAAGAAAACAATTCTTGCTTTTGAGGAGCTCACATTTCAATTCAGGGGGACAATATGCAAATAATTATACATACAAGATGCAGTCAGTTCTCATCATTCATTGTAGTTCTGTTCTATAAAGTGAGTATAGTAAGTTTATAAGTAGTCACAATAGCAGGAAGTAAGATTACAAAGGGAAACTTAGAAGTCATATATGTATCATCCCAAAGAGCAAAGGAGCATACTTTACAAATAGTATCATATATATTAACCAAAAATCACATCCTGATAATATGTGCAGAATCAGGGGTCCATGCTGCTCAAGTGCTTTACTTTCTGTGCTGTTTGCCCCTACACCATCTTTACTTCATTAAAATGTGATTGCAGGCTCACTTCCTGTTGCCACCATGATCTTTCCCAGAGAGTATCCAAAGAACCAGGTATGTGTGCCCCATTTCATAAATTTATAAATCAATTATCAATTCAAACAACTTCTGATTAACAGAGTAAAAGCTCCTTGAGGGCAAGGGCAGTTTTATTTTTTGTAATTGCATCTTCCCTGCCCTGAAAAGACTGCTTAGGTAATCATGGAAATGAAGACTAGATCTGTGATTCTATCAGTATAGGGAACTCCTAGAGAAGGAAACTTTTCTCACCAATGTAGGTCAGTACCTTCTCAGAAACTTAAAGTCTTTTTTTCTTTTAAATTTATTATTTAGTTATTTTTTTAACATTTGTTTAAAAAGTTTTTGAGTTCTGAATTCTCTCCCTCTCTCCCATCCCTTCCTTAACCATTAAAAAGGCAAAAAAGGTGATCCCAATAATACATGTGAAATCAGCCAAAACATATTTCCATATTGGCCATGTTGCAGAAAAAAGCAAGAAAGAATAAAGTGAAAAAAATTGTGTTTCAATCTACATTCAGAACCTATCAGTTCTTTCTTTGGAGGTAGAGAGCAATTTTCATCATAAGTCCTTTGAAATTGTCTTAGATCATTGTATTGCTGAGAATGGCTAAGGCATTTGCAGCTGATCATCGTACAATATTGCCATTGTTATGTATAATGTTCTCCTGGTTCTGCTCACTTCACTTTGTATTAGTTCACACAAGTCTTCCCAGGTTTCTTTGAAACCATTCTGTTCATCATTTCTTATAGCACAATAGTATTCCATCACAATCATATACCACAACTTGTTTGGTTATTCCCCAATTGATGGACATCCCCTCAATTTCCAATTCTTTGCCACCACAAAAAGGGCTGCAATAAATATTTTTGTATGTTGAGGTCCTTTTCCTTTTCCTTTGATCACTTTGGGATATAGACCTAGTACCAGCATTATGGGGTCAAAGGGAATGCACAATTTTAGAGCCCTTTGGGCATAGATTCAAATTGCTCTCCAGTATGATTGGATCAGTTCTCAACTCAGACCAACAGTGCATTCCAATTTTTCCACATCCCCTCCAACATTTGTCATTTTCCTTTTCTGTCATGTTTGACAATCTGATAGGTGTAAGGTGATACCTCAGAGTTACTTTAATTTGCATTTCTCTAATAAATAGTGATTTAGATAATTTTTTCATATGACTATATAGAGTTTTGATTTTTTTCCTTCTGGGAACTGCCTGTTCATATCCTTTGATCACTTATCAATTGGGAAATTACTAATATTCTTATACATTTGACTAAGTCCTCTATATATTTGAGAAAGGAGGACTTGCTATAATTTCCATTCCCATTCCTACCCCTAGTTTGCTGCTTTCCTTCTGGTCTGGTTGCATTGGTTTTGTTTGTGTAAAACATTTTAAATTTAATGTAATCAAAATTTTCCATTTTACTTCCTGTGGTCCTATCTATCTCTTGTTTGGTCATAAATTCTTTCCTTATTCATAGATCTGACAGGTAAAATTTTCCATTTAATATTTTGCCATATTTTATTATTTTTCCTATTTTCCCTAATTTAATATGATATAACCCTCTATGTCTAAATCATGTACCCATTTTGACTTTATCTTTGTGTGTGGTATGAGATGTTGGTCTATACCTAGCTTCTGCCAAATTGCTTTCTAATTTTCCAGCAATTTTTGTTAAATAGTGAGTTCTTGTCCCAAAATCTTGGACCTTTGAGTTCATCAAACAATAGATTACTATGGTAATTTACTACTGTGTATTGTGTACCTAATCTATTCCACAGATCCATTACTCTATTTCTTATCCAGTACAAGATTATTGTTATGATTATTGCTTTGTAATATAGTTTGAGATGTGGACATCTTTTTTCAAATTTTTTAATCAATTCCTTTGATATTCTTGATACTTTGCTCTTCCAGATGACTTTCATTGTTATTTTTCCTAGTTCTATAAAATAAATTCTTTGGTAGTTTGATTGATATGGCACTGAATAAGTAAATTAATTTAGATAGAATTGTCATTTTTATTATATTGACTTAGCCTACCCATAAGCAATTAATATTTCTCCAATTGTTTTGTGTGAAAAATATTTTGTCATTGCTTTCATTAAGTGCCTGGGTTTGTCTTGGCAGGTAGACTCCCAAGTATTTTGTATTGTCTGTAGTTATTTTAAATGAGATTTCTCTTTCTGTCATTTCCTGCTGAATTTCATTGGCAAAATATAGAAATGTTGATGATTTATGTGGATTTATTTTTTATCTTGCAACTTTGCTAAAGTTGTTAATTATTTCAACTAATTTTTTACTTGACTTTGTAGGATTCTCTAATCATCTGCAAAGAGTGATAGTTTTGTTGCCTCATTGCCTTATGGTAATTTCCTTCAATTTCTTTTTCTAGCCTTATTACTGTAACTTGCATTTCTAGTACAATGTTGAATAATAGTGGTGATAATGAGCCTCCTTGCCTCATTCCTGATCTTACTGGGAAACCTTCTAACTTATTCCCATTAGAGATAATGCTTACTGATGGTTTTAGATAGATACTATTTATCATTTTAAGGGAAATGCCACTTATTTCTATGCTTTCTAGAGTTTTTAAAAGGAATAGGTATTGTATTTTGTCAAAGGCTTTTTCTGAATCTATTGAAATAATCATATGATTTGTGTTGCTTTTGTCATTGATGTGGTCAATTATGCAGATAGTTTTCCTAATATTGAACCAGCTCTGCATTCCTGTTATAAATTCCACCTTGTTATAGTGTATTATTTTTATGATATATTGCTGTAACCTCTTTGCTAGTATATTATTTAACATGTTTGCATCAATAGTCTTAAGGGAAATTGGTCTATAGTTTTCTTTCTGTTTTTATTCCCCGTGGTTTATGTACCAGCATCATATTTGTGTCATAGATAGAATTTGGTAGGCTTCTTCAACATCTATTTATCCAAATCATTTATATAGTATTGGAATTAATTGTTCTTTAAATGTTCAGTAGAATTCACTTGTGACTCCATTTGGTCCTTGGGATTTTTTCTTAGGGAGCTCATTGACAGATTGTTTAATTTGTTTCTTTTTTTTTTAGATGGGGTTATTTAAATATTTGATTTTCTCTTCTGTTAATTTGGTTAGTTTGTATTTTTGCAAACATTCATCCATTTCCCTTAGATGGTCAGATTTACTGGCATATAATTGGGCAAAATAGCTCCTAATAATTGCCTTAATTTCACTTTTACTGGTGGTACATTCACTTTTTTTCAATTTTGATACTAGTAATTTGGTTTTCTTCTTTTCTTAAAATCAAATTAACCAATGGTTTATCTATTTCTTGCTTTTTCTTTCCATAAAGCCAGTTTCAAGTTTTATTTATTAATTTAATTTTTTTTACTTTCAATTTTATTAATCTCTCCTTTGATTTTCAGGATTTCCATTTTGTTATTTAATTGAGGGGGTTTTATTTTTTCTTTTTGTAGCATGCCTGATTCATTGATCTGCTCTTTCTTTTTTTTTTTATTGATGTATGTGCTTCAAGATATAATATTCCCCCTAAGTACTGCTTTGACCACATCACACAAACTTTGGAATGTTTTGTCATTGTTGTCATTCTCTTTAATGAAATTATTGATTATTTCTATGGTTTGTTCTTTGACCCACTCTTTAGGATTAGATTATTTGGTTTTCCATTAATTTTAAAATTATATTTCTATGGCTGTTTGTCAAATGTAATTTTTTATTGTATTATGTCTGAAAAGGTGAATTTAATATTTCTGCTTTTCTACATTTAGTTGTCAGGTTTTTATGCCTTAATACATAATCATTTCTTGTAATTTCTTGTCATGTACACATGAGGAAAAAGCTATACTCCTTTCTATTTCCATTCAATTTTCTCCAAAGGTCTATCATATGTAACTTCTCTAAAATTCTATTCATCTCTTTAACTTCTTTCTTGTTTATTTTTTGGTTAGATTTATCTAGTTAGATTATCTAGTTCTGAGAGGGGAAAGTTGAGGTCTCACACTAGAATAGTTTTACTGTCTATTTCCTCCTGTGACTTACTTAACTTTTCCTTTAAGAATTTAGATGCTATACCATTTAATGCATATATGTTTGGTATTGATATTACATTGTTGTCTATTATACCTTTTAGCAAAGTGTAATTTCCCTGATTGTCTCTTTTAATTAGATCTATTTTTGCTTTATTTTGTCTGAGATATGTTTGTTACCCCTGCCTTTTTTACCTCAGCTGAAGCATAAAAGATTCTGTTCCAGTCCCTTATTTTTACTTTGCATGTGTCTTTCTGTCTCAAGTGTGTTCCATGTAAATGGCGTACTGTCAGATTTTGGTTTCTAATCCATTCTGCTATTTGCTTCTGTTTTATGGGTGAGTTTATCCCCTTCACATTCACAGTTATAATTACTAATTTTGTATTCTTCTCCATCCTATTTTCCCCTAATTTTTATTCTCTTCCCCTTTTTACCCCATCCGTCCTCAAAAATCTGTTTTGCTTCTGACTACTGCCTTCTTTGCCCTCCCTTTTATCAACTTCCTTCCTTCTCTTACACCCTTCCCCTTTTGCTTCCCATTGATTAAGATAAATTTCTATACCCAACTGACTGTGTATGTTATTCCCTCTTTGAACCAATTTCCATGAGAGTGAAGTTCAAGCATTGCCCATCATTCTCCTCTGCCATGGCCCACCCTATAAAAGCTCTTCCTTGCATACCTCTTTTATGTGAGATAATTTTCCCTATTCTTCCCCTCCCTTCCCCCTTTTCCCAGTGCATCTCTCTTTATCAACCCTTAATATGTATTTTTTTGAGATCTTCCCATCATAGTCAATTCACACCCATATCCTCTGCCTTGTATACTCCTTCTAACTGCACTAATAAAGATAAAGCTCTTAGAGGTTCCAAGTATCATCATTCCATATAAGAATGTAAACAATTTAATCTTATTGAATCCCTTATGTTTTCTCTTTCATGTTTACTTTTTTATGTTTGAGTCTTATATTTGAAAGTCACATTTTCTATTCAGTTCTGGTCTTTTCATCAGGAATGCTATACAATTCTCTATTTCATTAAATATCCATTTTCTCCCAAAGGATTACACCATATAGGTTATTCTTGGTTGTTATTCTAACTCTTTTGCCTTCCAGATTCTCATATTCTAAGCCCTTTGCTCCTTTGACATGGAAATTACTAAATCTTGTGTGATCTTGACTGTGTCTCCATGATATTTGAATTGCTTCTTTCTGGCTACTTGCAATATTTTCTTCTTGACCAGGGAGCTCTGGAATTTGACTAAAATATTCATGGGAATTTTCATTTTGGGATCTCTTAGTAGATCTCATGGATTCTTTCAATTTCTATTTACCCTCTGGTTCTAGGATATCAGGGCAGTTTTCCCTGACAATTTCTTGAAATATGATGTCTAGGCTGTTTTTTTGATAATAGCTCTCGAATAGCCCAATAATTCTTGAATTATCTCTCCTTGATCTATTTTCCAGGACAGTTGTTTTTCCAATGAGATATTTCATATTTTCTTATTTTTTCATTTTTTTGGCTTTACTTTATTGTTTCTTGATGTCTTATAGAGTCATTATCTTCCAGTTTCTCAATTCTAATTTTTAAGGAATTATTTTCTACAGTGAATTTTTATACCTCTTCTTCCATCTGGCCAATTCTATTTTTTAATAAGTTCTTCTCTTCAGTGGATTTTTGTGCCTCTTTTACCATTTGACCAATTCTGTTTTTTTTTTCAGGTGTTATTTTCTTCAGTATTTTTTTGTATCTCTTTTACCAAGCTGATGGCTCTCTTTTCATAATTTTCTTGTATCACTTTTATTTCTTTTCCCAATTTTCTTCTACCTCTCTTATCTGATTTTTAAAATCTTTTCTGAGCTCTTTCAGGAATTCTTATTTGGCTTGTATCTCAATTCACATTCACTTGAGGATTTGCTTGTAGCTCTTTTGACATCAATATTTTCTTCTGAGTTTATATTTTAATCTTAACATAGTAACTTTTTATGGTCAGGTTCTTTATTTTTATTTTTATTTTTGTTATTTGCTCATTTTTCCAGCCTATTTCTTGACTTTTTTTGATGTTAAAGTTGGACTCTGCTCCTGGGGTGAAGGGAGCACTGTCCCAAGCTTCAGGTTTATTGTGCTGCTGTTTTCTAAGTTAATTCTGGGAGTATTTAAGTTTTTGGTGATTTTTATGTGGTGTGATCCAAGAAGAGGTGTGGTCACTGTACTCCTGGGCTGTGCTCTGGTCTTTACCCAGGAAGAGACTTTGCTCCACTGCAGCCACAAGTGCTAGTGCTCCTCTTCCCCTGGAACTATGATCACGTCCCCTGATCTGCAACTATAAGTATTAGTGCTCCTTTCTGCCTGTAAACTGAAACTAGGGCCTGCACTCTCTTGTCATCAACCATAAGCACTCTTCATTCTGGAACTGACTTCTGTGCTTCCCTGAGGCCATTATCATTTCTTTTGACCCTTGAATAGCAACCTGAGACTGCACATGAGCAATGCAACAGGATCCAGGACCCAGTGCCAACAAAGGTTCACCATAATCTCTTCTTGACCAGTTGTCCAACCCCCTTCCCATCTCTAGGCTGAGAGCTTCCACAGCTGCTGCTGCTTTCACAGTCACCTCTCAAGTCTGCTGTTCATGTTGCCATTCTGTGTTGACCTCCACTCCAAGATCACAGATCTCTCCTGCCAACTTTCTAAGTTGTCTTGGTCTGGAAAATTGTCTCACCCTATCTTTTTGTTGGGTCTGCTGCTTTTGAGTTTGATTTGAGGTGTTATTTTAAGTTGTTTTGAGGAGAATTTTGGGAGAATTTAGCTGAGTTGCTACCTGTAGTCAGTCATCTTGGCTCAAACCCCTACCCCCAACCCTCAACTTAAATTCTTAAATAGTGTTTAAGGCACTGAGGATTTAATTGGTATGCCCAGTCACACATCTGGCATGTACCTGTGGTAGGACTTAAACCCAGGTATTCCTGGCTCCAAGGCAGGCAGTTTATCCACTAAACCATGCTATATAACAGTCTAATAAATACCTGTTGACTGATTGATTGTCACCTATGTGACTTTTTGGCAGGTCACTAAACCTCTCCAGGCTTCAATAAGATGAATGACCTCTAAGATTCTTTCCTATGATAATATCAAACCAAAGCTAGGAGACACAGTTGACCCACCTCCCAATGGGAGGAAGGCTGTTGTTGTTATTCAGTCATACCCCAACTCTTTGTGATCTGATATGAGGTTCTCTTGGCAAAGACACTGGAGTGGTTTACTATTTCCTTCTCCAGTAGATTAAAGCAAACAGAGGTTAAATAACTTGCCTGGGGTCACATAACTAGTGAGTGTGTGAGGCCAGATTTGAACTCAGGTCTTCCTGACTCCAGGCCCAGTGCTTTATCTACTGAGCTCCCTAGCTGCTTGGGAGTCATCTACTGAAGGTTTTTAAAAGTCTCTGGACTTGGAGTCTAATAACCTAGATTTGAGTCTCAGATCTGGCTTCAATTAGCTATGTGAACTTGGAGAAGTTACACGTGAGCCTCAGTTGTTTATATGTAAAATAGAGATAATGGTTTCTCTCCCCAGGGTTATTATGAGGATTCAGTGAGATAACATGTGCAAAAGTTCTTTCTGAACCAAACAGCTTTTTAGAAATAAATTTTCTTTGAAATTAAAAAGTATTATAACAGAGAGAATTAGCATGATATTACAAAAAGAACTCTGGTTACATAAATATGTATGTATGTATATGTGTGTATATGTGTACATATATATGTGTGTGTGTGTGTGTGTGTGTGTGTGTGTGTGTATGTAGATAGATAGATAGGATGGAGAGTGAGAAGGGCCTTTATTGACCATCTTCTCTAAATTACCTTTTTATAGAGGAGGAAAGTGAGGCTACAGGTAATGTGACTTGCCCAAGGTCACATGGGTAGTAAGCTTAGCCAGGATTCAAACCCATGTCCTCTGTCTCAGAACCAGTGCACTTCTAGTATACCATCCTACCTCCTTTCTACCTCCGTTGTCTTGAGGCTCAAATGAGGTAATAAAAAGAAAGTACTTAGTCATATGAAGTACATACAAAAATGTGAAAAGTGACAGGCCTGGAGTCAGGACAACTCATCTTCCTGAGTTCAAATCTGGTCTCAACACACTAGATATGGGGCTGATGCCACTGAAATGTAAAATTAAAGCAATTGATCTTCTAGTGCTGGTATTTATTTCACTACCATACAGAAGGGCTATCTTTCTATTCCCATGGAATAGAATTCACACATCTATGTGACCCTGGACAAGTCACTTAACCATGTTTATTTCAGTTTCCTCATCTGTAAAATGATCTGGAGAAGGAAATGGCAAACCACTCTGGTACCTTTGCCAAGAATACCCCAAATGGGGTCATGAAGAATCAGACATAACTGAAACAAATGAACAACAACAAAATTATTCAATCCATAATCAATTAAATAATCTCCTCCCTCGTTATGTTGCTAGCTCATTCCCTCAATCTCACCGGCTTCTCCAATTCAGGGGCTATTGCTCTGTCATTGGAGCAACACATTACATCACTCATATGAAGGCAATGCTACCTCAGACAAACTCTTTTTCTCTTTCTTCTCTCTCAATCACTGCTTTTGTTTTTCCATCAAGGTTCTCTGTTCTTCTTCTGGGGCATCTGGGAAGAGCCTGCCTCCCCTGCCCCTCCTTGCCTTTGGCGATATTAACACACATTTACCCACTATCGTCACACCTCACACCTCTGCACATCCCGACAGCCCAGGAATCCTCCTACACCCTTGACCACTCCTGGAAATTTGGTTTCCATTATGCTGAAGCCTTTCACAAACCTAACTCTAAACAGAAGTCATCCCACATGTTCCCTCGAGGCTATTACTTGAGCAGCCAAGCTGTCCATTTCAAGGAAACTAGGGACAGGATTCTGACACTTCTCTATTTATCCTCTTTGGATATACCTGCCCCTTTGTCATTGCAGATAGGGCAGGCTGAGCTGGCAAATATAAACCTGGGTGGGGGTTGGGTACAGTGGGGAAGATGTCGGGCCATCTCTCTGAGAAGCAGAGTGTATGCCTGCCTCCTGAGCCAGCTTCCCTCTCAGTGGGCACGCTGACAAATGGGCAATGCCTTGGTTCAGATGATACAAGTCATTGTGAAACTGGGTGCAGTCGCTTCTGTTCCACACCCTCCTTTGAAGTCGACTGTCAGATCCTCAGTAGTTTTGAGGGCAGGCTCTGGGGCCCAGGGATCTGACCATCCTTTCCCTGCACAGCATAGTCCTTCCTCCCGGCTCATCTGCCTGCTGAATCTGAGGCTTCTGAAAATGAACTCCAGAAGCTAGGAGCTTATGGCCAATGGTCCATAAGCATTGAAAGCCCAAAGGGCAGGAGTGCAGATAGGAAAGGCCACAGAATTTTATTAGTTAATGTAAGTGCCATAATGAAGATACAGACCATTTTGTTAATTTCAAAATACACATAGACAGCACTTCATATTTTGGTATCTCTTTTGTTGTTGTTATTGTTCAGTTGTTTCAGTCATGTCCAACTCTTTGTGATCACTTTTTTGGGTTTTCTTGGCAGAGTTACTGGAGTGGTTTGCCGTTTCCTTCTCCAGCTCATTCTACAGATGAGGAAACTGAGAAAAACAGGGTTAAGTGACTTGCTCAGGGTCACATAGTAAGTGTTTGAGGTCAGATTTGAACTCAGGGTCTGGCCAAAGGGGGCTCGGGGAAGAGGAAGTGAACTGGGGATTTAATTGGTTTAGACAACAAGCTTTTAATCAATGCTCTGTTGACTGATCTGTAACTCCAGAGGAGTACCAATGGGATTCTGCAATTTCTCTGCAAATTATAGTCATAGAGAGTGCCTAGAGGCACTGAGGGGTTGTTCAGAGGTGCACTTGAACTCAGGGCTTCCTCCAAGGCTAGCTCTTTTTCTGCTATGCCATGCTGCTCTCCATAAAGGATAACATGGTTATTTACGCTGATATATTAAGTATGTACCCAGCCATCTGCAGGCAATTACTACACTCAGATCTTAAGGAATGAGATGCTTAGGCATCCAGGATCATCCAGGGGAGGGTTTATGCTCCCCTAATTCAGCTATTTAACCAACAGCTACTGATGAGAGACATAAGGCAATTCTAATGTCTGTTCCTAATAGATAGCAATACTCTGTTGCTTCCAAAGGCAGATCTACTCAAGGGTATTTTAAAGATAGTATTTTACAAAGCTGAAGTTACTGTATACATGTTAATTATTTTATTGAATAATACCAACAGCTGACAATAGTTTAAATTGTTTATAGCATTATATATGCATATCTATATCTATATCCATATCTATATTGATATCCATATTTGTATTAGTCCCATTGGATGAATGAAATAAATGAATTAAAAAGGATTGATTAAATGCATATTGTATGCCAAGCACTGTCATCAACACTGATACAAATAGAAATGTGAGATAGCCCTGGCTCTTAAGGAGCTCATATTCTCTTCCATAACAGCAGGGGAGAATACACATGGCAGCATTGAGCTGCCAGGAAGATGGAAAGGCCCTAGTGGTCTTCCAATTGTAGTGACAAAATAGTAGTGTGTCGTCATTAATGTCATTTTCACTGATGTCCATTTCTGCTGTTGAACCATTTGACAGAGCCAGTGTCAGTGCTAGTGCCAGACAGATTTTGGCCATGAGCACTTTCTTTGCTGAGTCTTCAATAACTGTGACTTCTGAGGAGGTGGGGGCTGTAGCACCTGTAGTGGGAGTTACTGGATGGAGCCGGTACATCAGACATGGCTTGGTGGGGTGGGATGGAGCTATAAGCAGAGCAGGTGATTTGTAGTATGTTGTAGTATGTTTGGGGTTACCTGCTTTTTATTTATTTATTTATCTATTTATCTATCTATCTATCTATCTATCTATTTATTTATTTATGGCTTTTTTTTTTTTTGGTGAGTTGATTGGGGTTAAGTGACTTGACTTGCCCAGGGTCACACAGCTAGTAAGTGTTAAGTGTCTGAGGCTGGATTTGAACTCAAGACCTCTCAACTCCAAGGCCAGAGTTCCATTCACTGCACTTCCTAGCTGCCTCCTTACCTGCCTTTTAGTGGGAGTTGATTGATGATATTGGTAGTACTGGTAGTGGGGATGGTGGGCCCCTTCTTCATAAGAGCTGCTCCTCTCAATAATGTTTTCAAAGAAGCCAAGGTGAAAGCAAGGCTGGTTGTTTGAGAGGTGCTGTTGTTTCTTGGTATCTTGAGCTCAGTCTTAGGTTATATTCAACTCACAAGAACCCTGGGATATAGGTAACTGTGATTATTACCACCCCTCTACCTTGAAGGGTTGTTGTGAAGATGATATTTGTGAAACTCTCAGCACAATGATTGGCACATAGAAGGCACTATATAAATGCTGATTTCCTTCCCTTCCCCTTCCATTCCCTTTTATAGATAAGAAAACTGAGGCTCAGAGAAATTGTGACTTTGCCATTCAAAAGCCAGTAACTTATTGAAGTTAGCAAGGAGCATATTCTAACTATGGCCTCTCCTTATTCTAATCAATTAACAATCAGCATTTATTAAGTAACTACTATGTCCCAGACACCGTTAAGAGCTGAGGATACAAAAGTAAAACGGTTCCTGCTCTCAAGGAATTTATATTCACATTCTGGAGGCAATATGTACATAAAAATATACAGAAAATATACAAAATGAATACAAGGTATTTCAGAGAAGGAAGACATTAGGAGCACGTGGCCAGAGGGTTGAGGTTGGGGGGGGGTGCTACTGCTGCTGCTGCTGCTACTACTGCTACTACTACTAGGTGACTAATGTGGTTATTTATCTATTTATCGATGGGGCATGGAAGAGTTAAATACCTCCACCAAGTCATTGGTGTATTTTGGAATAAAACCCAGCATTGTTTAGTTTAGTTTTTGTTTTCCATGAGTTTTATTTGTACTTGTACCTGGAGGCTATTTCAAAGCAAAGTACATAAATCTAATAAGCAGAGAGACCTATAGGCTCCTATAATGAACCCTTTCTTATGTGCATAGTTTATTCTTAATTAGATGCAGAATACTGAAATACAAGTAAGCATTCCCTGATCACTCTTGACACATGACAAGAGAATGATGGCAATATTATAAAATGAGCAGAGGTGGAAAAACCAGGCAGTTATGGATGCTTTTACAAAACTCAAAGTCTATGATTGTAATCCATAAATAGAGTGTTCCAGAAGTTTCCACAGACTGTCACTCAGATTCTTCACCTTTATATTTAGGAGTCCACGAACACATAGGAGAACAGGTTACATTTACCTTCTCCTAAATACTCTAGAAAAATTGAATTACATTGGAATATAACTCAGTCATTATTTGCCATCATGTTCTGGATGGTTGTACATGCCATTTCAAGATTAATGCAATCTAATACTGTAGGACAGTATGTCATCATTTTTTTTTAAAAAAAAAGATTACTTATTGTTCTTATTTATTTTTAACACTAAATTTTTAAAAATTGAGTTTCAAATTCTCTTCCTTCTGCCCCTCCCCCACTCCTTGAGAAAGCAACAATAGGATATCAATTATACATGTGAAATCGTGTAAAACATTTCAATCTTAGCAATATTGCAAAAAAATAAAAAGAGAGAAATACAAAGAAAGTTAAGAAAGTATGCTTCAATCTGCCCTCAGAGTTCATCAGTTCTTTCTCTGGAGATAGAAAGTATTTTTCATTATGGGTCCTTTGGAATTGTCTTGGATCATTGTCTTTATCAAAACAGTTGTCTTTCATAGTTGATGTTTGTTACAATATTGCTGTTATTGTGTACAATACTTTCCTGGTTCTCCTCACTTCACTTTGCATTAGTTCATGTAAGTCTTTCAGGTTCATTTCTTACAGCACAATGGTATTCCATCACAATCATATGCCACGACTTATTCAGCCATTCCTCAATTGGTATCCTCTCAATTTCTAGTTCTTTGCTACTATGAAAAGAGCTGCTATACATATGTTTGTACAGATAAGTCCTTCTCCCTTTTCTTTGATCACTTTGGGGCACAGATCTAATCTTAGTATTGCTAAGTTAAAAGATATGCACAATTTTATAGCTCTTTGGGAATAGTTCCAAATTGTTCTCCAGCATGGTTGGATCAGTTCACAATACCACCAACAATGCATTAGTGTCCTTATTTTTTTATATCTCCTCTGTCATGTTAGCCAATCTGATATGTGTGAGGTAGCACTTCAGAGTTGTTTTAATTTTCATTCTTCTAATCAATAGTTATTTAGAGCATTTTTTCACACAACTTTTGATAGCTTTAATTTCTTCTTTTGAAAACAGCCTGTTCACAACCTTTGACCATTTATCAATTGGGGATTATCTCTTATTTTCATAAATTTGGCTCAGTTCCCTATATATTTGAGAAATGAAGCCTTTATCAGAAAAGCTTGCTATAAATCCTGCCCCCCCAGTTCTCCAGTTTCCTGTTTTCCTTCTCATTTTGGTTGCACTAGTTTTATTTGTGCAAAACTTTTTAAATTTAATATAATCAAAATTATACATTTTACTTCTCATGATCTTTTCTATCTCTTGTTTGGTCATAAACTCTTCTTTTATCCATAGATCTGACAGATACATTTTTCCATGCCCTCCTAATTTACTTATGATATCACTTATGTCTAAACCATTTACCCATTTTGACTTTATTTTGTTAGACTGTATAAGATGTTGGTCTATGCTGAGCTTCTGCCAAACTACTTTCCAGTTTTCTCAGCAATTTTTGTCAAATGGTAAGCTTGTGCCCCAAAAGTTTGGATCTTTGGGTTTATCAAATGCTAGATTACTATGGTAATTTATTGCATTTATTATACCTAATTGATTCCACTAATCCTTCACTCTATTTCTTAGCCAATACCAGATGGTTTTTACTACCTCTTTGTAATATAATTTGATATCTGGTACTGCTAGGCTGCCTTCTTTCACATTTTTTGAAACTAAATTCCTCTGATACTTTTGACCTTTTGTTCTTCCAGATGAATTAGGTTATTGTTTTTTTCTAGCTCTATAAAATAATTCTTTGGTAGTCTGATTAGTATGACACTGAATAAATAAATTAATTTAGGCAGAATTCTCATTTTCTTTTATTATCAGTCTACCATGAGCATTTACTATTTCTCCAATTGTTTAGATCTGTATTTGTGCAAAAAGTGTTTTGTAATTGTTTTGATGTAGTCCTTGAGTTTGTCTTGGCAGGTAGGATTTTATAATATCTACAGTTATTTTAAATGGAATTTTTCTTCCTATCTCTTTCTGCTGGGTTTTGTTGGTGATACATGTATGACTTATATGGGTTATTTTATATCCTGAAACTTTGCTGAAATCATTAATTGTTTCAACTAATTTTTAGTTGGCTACTAGGGTTCTATCAGTATACATTATATCATTTGTAAAGAGAGAATTTTGTTTCTTCATCGCCTATTTTTATTCCTTCAACTTTTTTTTTTCTGGTCTTACTGTTAGAACTAGCATTTCTAATACAATATTGAATAATAGTGGTGATAATGAGCATCCTTGCTTTATTCCTGATCTTACTGGGAAGGCTTCTAGCTTATTTCCATTACAAATAATGCTTGCTCTTGGTTTTGGATAGACATTACTTATCATTTTAAGAAAGCCTCCATTATTCCTGTGTTTTCTAGTATTTTTTAAAAGAAATGGATGTTGTATTTTCTCAAACCTCTTTTTGCATTTATTGATGTAATAGTTTTTTTTGTTTTTGTTATTGATATGGTCAATTATGTTTATAGTTTTCCTAATATTGAATGAAAGTATGTCATCATTAATAATATGACAGCTATCCCCTGATACAGATTCATCAACTCTTAGCAGTGCCTGTACCTAATTACTCTCAAAAACATCTCCCTGAAGGAGTCCTCCAGCTTTTTCTTGAACATGTAGTATAATAGGAAAAGTGTTGAATCACTTAACATCTTTCAATCTCAGTTTCCTCATCTGTAAAATGAAGGGGTTGATCTCTAAGATCCCTTCCAGCTTTCCCTATATGACTTTTAGTGATAAGTAGTTCATTCTCCCCAGGCTAGGGCTTTGTATTTTGAGACAGCTCTGATTACTGGAAACATCTTCTTTTATTCAGCCAAAATTAGCGTCTCTAAAGTTTCTAATCTTTGGTTCTATTTCTGACTTCCAGAATTGAGTAGTGGGTGAGGTATGTGTGCTGATATTTATATAGCATTTTAAAATTTGCAAAGTACTTTGCATACATTATTTAATGTATGTTTAAGAATATACTCTAATAATTCTTCAGGGGGTTAAGTAAGTTGAAGCTAGCCACATACTCTTGTAGGAGCAGGCATAGTGAGAAAATTTTAGATACTTAGAGTTCCTTCAATGCGTGTAAAGATTCTAAGCAGACACTCCAGACCTGAGCGGTATCTTCTTTGCCCATTCACATATGATGTAGCTATGTTCTGACCTTAAGTCACCTAACCCCCACATATACTAGCAGATTGGATACTCAGAGTGCAGCTAGCAACTCTCCCTCAGCGTTCTAAAGGGCTAATAGAATACTTCTCTAATGCTATTAACCCAGTGATTAGTGCCTCCCTATCAATTTAACTAGGTTATCTCCTTAAAATCCATAATAAATTAACATCAGTTAGCTTCTAAAAAGGGATTTTTACTGAGAAGATATAGTAAAAAGAGAAGTGCAAAAACAGACACCCAAACTCTTCTTTACCACATTGGTCCCAGGGCTGAGTGGGTGCAAACTTACAGCAGTCGCTGCAAGGCATTTGCCACACCAAGTTCACTTTTGATTATGACATAGTCAATGGAAAAATCCCTCTCTTGCTTGTAAGAAGTGATATCTTTGGCTGCAGGAATGATTCACTGATGAATCCCTCCTTCGGGCTTCATTTCAGCCCTAGTGGACTGGGTTGATATCAAAGTCTGGTGTGGACTCCAATTCCTGGACCCCTGCTGTCTCTCCTGAACTTTCAAAATCACAAAGTCATAGTTATCTCTAATACTCCAACTACGAACAGGAAAGAAAAGTTACAACTAAAATGAAACAAATCTGAACTCTCTATGGGTCATATTTTGGCCTGGGTGGGGCAAATAGACCAATGCTATTACCTCTCTCTTTCCACTTAGATGCTCACAGAATGTTTTCATCATCATCAGGAAAGATGTAGGAGATTTGGCCAGTCCCTTTTGTATATACTCTCAGTTCTAGCTCAGCTGCCATCCAAAGGCTTTTTCTTTAGCCCATACTAAACAGATGGGAAACGGTTATAAAATATCTGTGCATGTTCTGAAGTGAGGAGTCAAGTTCTTATATTCTACATCATCAGGCACTTCCAGATGCAGACACCAAACATCTGCCTGGGTCCCCAAACATGCTCATAGGACTGAGACCTCATTGTCTAGTCATCTATTATATTAGGATACAATATAATTGTCATTGATGATATACACCAATGATGAATCCATGTAATCTAAATCAACCAGGCATACATCTTCAAAATAGGTGGTGCTTTGAGCTGAGATTTGAAGGTAACTAGGCATTCTAATAAGATATGGGGAACAATCCAAAGATGGAGGACAGCCTGTTCAAAGGCGTAGAGATGGGAAATGAAATATATTGAGTGATAAACTACTAGCTGACTAATAAAGAATATTATTTGATAAGGAGTAGCACTTGATAGTGCCTACTTTGAAGATACATGCCTTGTCTTTTTTAATAGAAGCTTCTTGAAAGTAAGGACTATTTAATTTAATTGCTTTGTGTTTCCCAACACTTAGGCATAGGGACTCAACCTATGATTTTACTGATGCTGGAAACTCTCAGATAGGAAAACACCATCCATTAATGAATGTAGGTATCTTCAGTGCAGCTTTGAGAGTTGCCTAGAGTCTTTGAAAGTTGCCTAGAGCACTGAAAGTTCCAGTGGTTTGCCCAGGATCATACAACTAATATAGGGAATAGGTATGAGTTGAATTCAGGTCTTCTTTTTAATGAGGTAGTATCTTTATCCTCTAACAACATGTTGCTTTTTGCCTGGTACATAGTAGGTGCTTAATAAATTCTTGTGATTGATTGATTGATTTTACATGTTGCCATGTTAAGCTGCAATCTGATAACACAAACCACCCTCATTATAAAATTTCTTTTTTGTTTCCATGCAAACACGCCCAAGCTCTCTTCTGTCCTCTTTGATAGGCTCTCTCTCTCTCTCTTTCTTTCTTTCTCTCTCTCCTTCCTCTCTCTTTTTTCTTTTTGTCTCTCTTTCTCTCTGTGTCTGTCTGTTTCTCTTCGTGTCTTTGTCTCTCTGTCTCTGACTGTCTGTCTTTCTCCCAGCCAAGATTTGCTTGGATTCTGTATATGGATGACAAGGGAACACGAGAGAATGACTCACCTGCTGAAACTTCTCACTCCAGGCACCAGCAAACAGCCTTCCTTTTTTTAATGATTAAAAATAACATGTGGGAATTTTTCTATTGTTCAGCTGTCAATTCCAGATTACATTGCTGTCAGCCTGGCATCCAACAAAAACCTTCTAACAACCTGAGCAATCACTGCTCTGGCGTGGGATCAAGGGAAGAACAGGGCTTTGGAACTGACAGGTTGGGGTAGTAGGGATGTCAAGCTTTCAGTGATACCTGGGTTTGCCTCCTTCACTGTCAAAGAGATACAAGTACCTGTTTCCTTTATATCTCAGCTGGTGCAGCTGGTTGAAAGGATTTCTATTTCCTGTCTTCTACTCTAGTTACAAAACTGTCCCCACTGCCTGGCTATTGAAATCTTTAAATAAAGCATCTCCCCTCCCCTTCTTACAAAGAAAAAAAAAAAGGAAAGGCAGAAGATAAAAATGAAAACCCTTCTTTTTCACATGGATATGAGGGGTTTGTAGCATTTTGAAAGGTGCAAGCAACACAGAACTGAGAGGCTAGAACTGAGAGTGACACAGGCCTAGTTCTGACAACCCAGTCTGCCCTTTGGCAAGTTGCTGAAGACTTTAGTGCCTCAGTTTATTTGTTTTGTTTTGATTTTGTAGGGGAAGGTAAATGGAAATATAATGTGGTGCAGTGGAAAGAATATGGTTTGTAAAGGCAAAAAAAAATGAGAGTTCAAATCCTATCTCAGAAGGTTACCATATGTGTGAGCTTGTTCAAGTCACTTAACCTCCTCCATTGGTTTCAGTTTCCTCATCTGTAAAATGAAGGATTTTAGACCAGATGGTCTTTGGGACCCCACGATGGCTCTAGAGCTATGAGCCTAAGGCCTAGGGTGAGATGTCATCTCAGATACTTACTATCTGTTCTTCCCTGGGTTAGTAACGTTAACATCTCTGGGCCTCAGTTTCTACATATGAAAAATAAAGGGGTTGAATTCTGTGACCTCCAAGTCCTTTCCTCCTCTAAATCTATGCTCTGCGGAAAGGAAGATAGGGAGAAGGAGCAGAAATTAATTAGCAAAATTTTGAAGCAACATGAAGCTTTCTGCAATTAATTATAAGACTATTTTGTAATGTTTTATAGGTCTTCTGCAATGCAAACACTTACGCAAGAAAGTAGACATGTTTGCTGTTCTATGTTGCTTCCAAGAAAATTTGATTTGTTTCTTAGGAAAGGATTCTTTGCCATTAAATGAACTTGGTATGCACAGCCAATTGGAACAGGTAACAAAACTTTGCAGTGTCAGTATAATACAGAATTCATGAATCATCTTAACACCTATACACACAATTAGGTAAAAGAACCTAGTCAACAAGATACAAAATTATATTTCTGTGTATAGAGTATTTTAAAAGTATTTCCTTACCTGCATCACATGTCATCTCTTAATCCTGAATTTTTCTGTCTCTCTCTCATTTCGCTACTCACTTAATCATCTTTTCCCTGTGAACTTACTGACGTTTGCAACTCACCAAACAGTGGCAGAAAAAACAAATGATATAGGTTTAGAATTGAATGTTGATATTAAAGTTGAATGTTGATATTAAAGAAAATTAATCCATTCAACAACTGATTATTAAACTCCTAATACAAGCAATGCTACACCCCGGAAAAGTCTCTTTAAAAATAAATCCCTTAAGTCTGTGTAAACACTTCTATAATGTTAAGGATTTAGAATGCCACCTCCCTAGGACTCCTCAAAGTAAGAAAAGGTCAGAATTCTAGGAGCTGCAAGTTTAAAGATGACGTTCGGAGAAGCAGTTTGTTGTGGAATTCTGGAACTTGAGTCAGCAACATTCAAGTTAAAATCTTGCCTCTGGTATTTACTAGCTCTATGGGACTACAGGAAAGACCTTTAACTTCTCTCATCCTCAGTTTCCCCAGCTACAGCATAATAACAGTAGTTGCAGGACCTACCTTGTGGTGAGCCTCACATGAGAAAATGCAAGGAAAGCTTTGGAAAACTGAGTCTCTTATTATTCCCTATAATGGAAGGGAACGATCAAGGATACTCCAAGCCTTCCTTTAGCAAAAGCTGATGAATAACCTTTTTCTCAATGGTCCTGAGCACCTTTGAAAGTTCATGTGCTGATATTCTTGACTTTAAAATGTCTGTATTTGGAGCTTTTTATGTAGATTCTGAAGATGGGACCAGCATGGTGCAGTAGGAAAAAAAAAATTGATGCTGGAGTCAGAAGATCTTGGTTCAAATTCTACCTCTGAGGATTACTCTGGACATGCCTGGCTAGGCCACTAAATCCCTCTTGGGGCTCCACATCTGTAAAAATGATTGGGATGGATGAGATGATGTCTGAGCTTTCTTCCATCTCCAGGTCTATCTATAAAATTAAATGACTATTGGGATAGTGTCTGGACAGAAAGGAAGACTTTACCTCACTTTGAGATTTCCCTACCTTGTGCATCAGACTCTCTTTCTCTCCTAATGTGGAATGTGATTGATTCATTTGATTGATCTGAAAATGTTTCATGTTTCTGGAATGCCCTGAACATTAACCTAGACTACAATTGTAGTAGGTTACACTAATACACTCATTTTTAGTCCATATACATGAAAATAGGTCTCCCTGAATTTAACATGAAAGGTTATATAAAACCTGTAAATGATCAGAGTCCTGATCCTTTTTTTTTTAAACTGAGCTGGTTTTGCACACTAGGAAAACACATAGGACTTAAAAACAACTTATTCTCACACCTCTTTCCCCATTTCCTGTGATTCCATTCTCCTACCCCCACCCCCAGTCCCACATCCTCTTAGCCTAAGTCCAACCCTTCTTTTAGGGCTTTCGGATTTTCCAGAGTCAACATTCTACTCTCACTGCCAAGATCTCTGCCCGAGGCAAAGGATCTAAATTCAAATTCTATTCCTGATGTTACTTGTACACCTTAGGAAAGTCATTTATCTTCTCCCGGCCCCAGCATCCTCACCTGTAAAATGATAGAATAAGCCTAAATCACCTCTGAGCTTCCTTCCAGCTCCAGATCTGTGGCCTTTTTAAAAAAAATTACAAATGACAAAGAACCAGAGGTACAGTGTGAAAAAGTGACTTACTTGTCCAATATCATAGAGATCGAAAAATGACTTGAAAAAATGATTTGAATCCACACCAGCCTTCTACATGAGGCCCTTCTTGATCACTCCAGTTGCTATGGCCTGTATCTTACCCAAATTACCTTGTGTATAGGTATGCATGTATGTATATTTATTGTTTCCTTCAATAGAATATAAACTCCTTTGGGACAAGGACTGTTTTATTTCCATCTTTGTGTACCAGGTACCTAGCACAGTGCCTAACACATAACAAATGCTTAATAAATGCTTACTGATTGATTAAGTGTTTACAATATTTCACTTTTAGAGGCATAAAAACCATGGCATTAGATTTGTGTTAGATTCATGTAGTGATTTATGATTCTGATTTAAATATTAATTTTGACATTTGTTTTTTCTCTAGAAAAAATATCAGTTTAGCTTGCTTTTATTACTTTTGTTTTTTAACTTTTAACTTTTTTAACTTTCCTTTTAAATGACCTTTTTAGTTGTTAACATGGAAGACTCTCTCTTTACTGTTCAAAGATTCACAAATAGTTCTGTGTAGCCCACCAAATAAAGTCTAAACTCTTTTGTTTGGCATTCAATGTCCATCACAACTGGGAACCACCTTATCTTTCCATCCTTATGCCACAATACAATGTATGCACATTTCAGTCAAACCAGAATAATCTCTTTCACCCCTACATCCTGAGCTTTCTTGTCTTGGTACCTTTTTTCATGCCCCTCCCTATACCTGAAATATCCTGTCCCCATCCTTCCTTATTGGTAATGTAGTCATCTTTCAAGAGCTAATTCAAATGCCACATCCTTTATGAAGTAAAAAAAAAATATCTAGTTTTTCTTGGACCTTGTAAGTCATTGTGTCTCAAATATGGATTCTTCATTTTCATCATTTTCTACTTTGGATTATGTTGTATATGTGCCTAATTTATCTTTGTATTTCTTCCTGCACCTAGCACAGTGTTCTGTACCTAGTAGGTACTTTGTCAATATTTGGTTGATAAATCACCAATGGTCAAAATCATTATTTGTTTTAAATGTTTAGGATTAAGCAGAAATGAAGGTCCACTCTCCTACAAGTTCATCCAATCAGATTCCTGATTTATTTTTTTGTTTTGTTGTTCAGTCATTTCAGTCACGTCCCACTCTTCGTGACCCCATTTGGGGTTTTCTTGGCAAAGATTTTGGAGTGGTTTGCCATTTCCTTCTCCAGCTCATATGAGGAACTGAGGCAAATAAGGTTGAGTGACTTGCCCAGGGTCAGCCAGCTAGTGAGTGTCAGAAGCCAGATTTCTATCTGGCAAAAACTAGCATCTACTAGAATACCTCCAATTTAACTGAAGAGTATACAAAAGCTAATTTAATTTAAGAACTAGATGTCAATAAGTTAGTCAACATTTGCAGTCAGTCAATTAAGGCAGAGAGCTGGTCTTTATCAAACAAACAGAAAAAAAATGATCGATGTTGAGACAATGAGGTAGGCAAAAATCAGAAGTGGTAGGGATTATTAACTGTTTGACACAGCATTGTTAACTTCAAGCAGATTTATGCACAAGACATCTAAATATACCTTAATTTCTATTTATCATATTTGATCTTGGAAGGGATCGATGATCATTAACTTTAGGCAGATGATCTAAGGATAAGAGAAAGTTCTTGTTTTACATTAGTGGGCTGCTCT
This sequence comes from Vombatus ursinus, assembly GCF_900497805.2. Lineage (NCBI taxonomy): Eukaryota > Metazoa > Chordata > Mammalia > Diprotodontia > Vombatidae > Vombatus > Vombatus ursinus. The sequence goes on along the minus strand of NW_020948910.1, from coordinate 14,381,763 downwards.
GCAAAGCTCGATTTAAAGTGATTTTTATATAATGCTCATTTGCTCCAACATGTTGGGAAGGGAGGGATGGAGGCATGAAGGATGTCCCACTAGCATAGGGTACAAGGATGTGTGGGGGCTGGGGACAGAGAAGTGAGAGCAGGAGGAGGAACACAGGAGGGTCGGGGCCAGCCACATGGGCACCTGGCCAAAATTGAGAGGAAGACACATGAAGAAGACGTGTGGGAGCCAGATATGGACACAGACAGGAGAGATGGGAGACACTTGGGGCTGGGGATAGAAATGTGGTACCAAGCACTGAAAGATGGAAGACAGAGATGAGAAGGACATGTGGATGGGTAGGTAGAGCAGGGCAAAGTCTCCTCTTTTGCTACTGGAGTTCTCAAGCCAAGCCTCCATCCAGTAGTGCTGGTCTTTTCATGTTACTCTTCTGCTTTCACTTGAATGGGTTTTTTTTGTCTTTTTGTTTTTTGGTGGGGAGTGGGAGGCCCAGAGGAGAGAAAGAAAGAGAAAGAGAGAGAGAGAGAGAGAGAGAGAGAGAGAGAGAGAGAGAGAGAGAACTGTACAATAAAGTTAACATAGGCAGATTTTTTGGAATGCAGATTTCTTTCAGAATTCTTTGCTTAATTGTAAAGTGAGCACTGTCTGGAATTAAGTAACGAGCAAAAGTTGTTGAGTTCCTTAGTTTAAAAAAAAAACACCGAAAATGTTGTCATAGGATCATTAGAACCTTGGGACAGGGAGAGTTTGAAACTTGCTTCCATCAACAATCCAAGTTTGACCTATTAAAGACTTCAAAGAGTAACCAGATTCCATTTCACAGTGTACAAATGTCTACAGCTAAAGGCTGAGAGTTCAAATGAAATTCTACAATGCTGTTTTCATTTAACTTCAGTTCAATAAACATTTAGGGATTCCTAGAGAAGAAGGTGAAGAGGGAGCTTTCTAGACAGGGGTCTGGGTGGGGTGGGAGGGTGGCAGGGTTGGAGTAGGGAGGAGCGGTCAGCTTGCTCAAGGCACTGAGGTGTAACATAGGATGTCTTTCATGAGGAATGGTCTACAGGTCAGTTTGACTGGAATCTTGCCTTGGAAACTTACTACCTGTGTGACTTTGGGCAAGTCTCTTAATCTCTGTATTCTTCAATTTCCTCATCTGGAAAATGAGAAGGCCTGGACTCAACTTCCTATAAGGTCCCTTCCAGTTGTAGAACTTTGATCCTATGTGATCCTATTGATGAGGTTTAGAGGTTTAGGGGTGCTGGAACCCCAAGATCACAATGCAGGCTCTGCCTGAATGAATTCAGACCAAATCTTCCAGTCAGAGAAAAAGTTTATTAGAGATAAATCATACAGGCCAGACTCTTAAGGAATCTGAACATTAGTAACGCCCATGGAGACAAGCAGGCATGAGAAAGTCTCAGCCTTTTGGGCATGAGAGAGTCTCAGCTTTTGAATGGGGGCCAGAGTGGATCTTATATACACTAAAGTAACTTTGCGTGGGCGGGGGGGGGGGCATCTGGGAAAAGGGTCCAGGTGAGAATTCTGATTGGAAGATCTGAGATTGAATAGACAATGGGAATAGATAATGAAGGGAACTGGAAGGAAGAAGTTTGAAAGTCATCTGCATAAGATCAAAAGGTGGGGCTAGGGCTTTCAAAGGGAGATAAAGGGAGTTGATAAGGAACCTATAGACAAATGGGAGCCAAATTCTTTTTGGGGAAAAGGGGCAAAGGCCTTGGCTTCTGAAATTGAATGATGGGCCCATATCCCATCACTATGACTGACGAAGGCGAAGAAGAAGACGAATATGAAAGAAAACTGGAAGGGTAAATGGGAACCAGATTGTGGATGAGTCATGTTCATGGAATCCTGGTTTTCCATGAGATAACACTGAGTTTACCCTAATCCACTAAGTGTGACCTGAAATAGTGGTGGAGAAACTCTGCTCGAGGGAAGTGTTTTTCAACTGTTTTGCCTTTAGTTGAGGCCATGTATAAGTTGTAAAATGGCAGCTGGTCATATTGTGAAAGACTCAGTGGGCTAGATTTGGTCTAGGAGTGCCTGGGCATAGGGAAGTGCCAATAGTGAATGGCTTTTTGTGGTTCATTTTCACCATGAGTTAGAGTGATACCTCCAAGTAAACAGGTCTGGCCTGCCCACACAGAATGAAATGGGACAACCTCTTCATTTGTGAGGGAGATCCTGGAGTAGTGGGGGTGAGGGCAGAATTTGCATAATCACATTAGCCTTAAGGACTCAGTTAAGAGCTGATCTAACAATGCCTCTCATTGTGGAACAGCCCCAGCTGTCTCTGCTTGCTCCAACTCTGTAGGCAAAGGCCCTGTCCCTGGATTGCCACCAACATGGGAAATCTCAGTGTGAAACCCTGGATTTGGCAAAGTGGCATCATTGTTGTTTTAGGCTATCTGTAGTTGGTAAGAGTAATTTTATGGGATTATCTAGCCTGAATGTCTTGAGCTAACAGTGATTTTGATCCCAGAGATGCAGTATTTCCTACTGATACCTAATCAAAAAGCATCCTAATCAACCAATATTTATTAAGTGACTATTCTGTGCAAGGTCCTAATGGAAATGGGAATTCTTTCACTTGGTGTTCTTATCTCCAGTTTGTCTGGCACACAGTAGGCACCTAATACACACTCTTTCTGGTCTGAAACATATAAGGCAGAGTGATGTGTTAGATAAAGAACTAGTCTAGGAGTCAAAAAGACTTCAAATCCTTAATTTGTGTAGGACTGTGTAATTCTGGGCAAGTCACTAAACCTTTCAGTGCCCCTCTACTCCCACCCCACAAAGATCCAAAAACTTTAATTTGTGAGGAAGTTGTTGATTATCAGTAGTAATGGTAGTTCACCAATAAAAACAAGTCTGGACCTCTATTCCCCTTCCCCAATACATGCTAAATCAGCTGGATTTATTCTGACTTCAAAAAAAAAAAAAAACCAACAGATGAAAAGATTGTTTATAAAGAGGTTAAAGCTATAGAAGACATGCAAACACCATGGCTAGGGGCATGTTTGTCATAGGCTCCAAGTAGACACAGTTAAGATGGGAAAACAGAGTAAATTGTTTGCATATTGCGTTTCCTGGTAGTATGCACATTTGTTTTGAAAAAAAAATTGTAGCTCATTCCCCTTGTTACATATAATGTAATAGTTTTCAGCAAAATAAATAAATAAATAAAGATAAGCTCCACTTTCTCTGAAAGAAAGAAATGATTCCTAAAATAGCTTTCTGTGTGTATATTAGATGTCATTAGATAGGGGATGATGATCAACAAATACTGACTGTCATTCTACAAAACTAACACCTTTTTTTTTTAACTTTTTAAATTTTAAGCTTTATTTTTTTTAATGAAAACCTGCCTTCTCTTTCTCTCAATTCCCCTACTGCCTTTGAGAAAATGAGAAAAATAAAACCCTATTACAATCATGTATCATCATGCAAAAACAAATGCTGGCATTTGCTATGTCCAAAAGAAAAAGTTTCTATCTGGACTTTGAGTCTACCACCTCTATAGCAGGAGATGCTAACATGTTTCATCATGAGTCTTCTGGAATCCTGGTTGGTCTCTATATTTATCAGAGTTCCTAAATCAAAGTTGTGTGTCTTTACAACATAGTTGCTTTTGTATAAATTGTTCTGGTTCTGTTCACTTCATTTCTCATCAGTTCATACATGTCTTCCCAGATTCTCTGACACTATCCCGTCATTATTTCTTTCAGCACAATGGTATTCCATTACATTCATATGGCATAATTTGTTTGGCCATTCCTCAGTTTAGGGGTACCCTCTCAGTTTCTAATTTTTTGCCACAACAAAAAGAGCTGCAAGAAATATTTTTGGTTTTTTGGGTCCTTTTCCTCCTTTCATCTATTTGGACTATACACTTAGTAGTTGTATTACTGGGTTATAGAACAGGTATAGTTTAATAGCTTTTTGGGCATAGTTCCAAATTACTTTCCAGAATGGCTAGACTAATTAACAGCTCCACCATTAGTGCATTAATATACCTGTTCTCCATAGCCCCTCCAACATTTGTCATGGGCAGAGGGTCAACTTTGGAAATCTATGGGGTGTGAAGTAGAATCTCAGAGTCATTTTAATTTGTATTTCTCTACTTATTAGTAATTAAGAGAATTTTCAAATATATGTAGTAATAACTGGGATTTCTCTCTCTCTGGCAACTACCTATTCATATCTTTTGATCATTTGCCATTTGGGGAATAGCCTTTATTCTTATAAATTTGAATCTGTTCCCTAATATCTTAGAAATAATACCTCTATCAGAAAAATTTTCGGCAAAGATTTTTCCCCCTTTTACCTACTTCTCTTCTAATCTTGTCTGCTTTGGTTTAGTTTGTGCAAGACCTTTTAATATTTATGTATCAAATTGCACATATTACTTCTGTGGCCATCTCTACCTCATTTGATCATGAACTCTTCCATTATCTGAAGATTACAGGTAATTTCTTCTTTGTCCAAGTCATGTACCCATTTGAAGGTTATTTTGGTATATAATGTGAGATATAGGTTTATACCAACTTTCTGCCAGACTACTCCAGTTTTCCCAACAGCTTTTGGTGAACAGTGAATTCTAATCTCTGTAGTTTGGATCTTTGGGTTTATGCATACTTTATTAAATTCACTGATCTCTATTTCTTAACCAGTACCAAATTGTTTCAATGATTAATGCTCTGAAGTATAGTTTGAGATCTGGTACTGCTAAACCCCTTTCTTATCTACTTTTTAAAAATTATTTCTCTTGAGATTCTTGACTTTTTGTTCTTCCAAATGAATTTTGTTATTATTTTTATAACACTATAAATTAATACTTTGCAAATTTGCTATGACACTTAATAAATAAATTAATTCAAGTAGTATTGTCATTTTTATTGGACTAACTTGGCCTACCCATGAGAAATTAATATTTCTCCAATTATTTAGATGATCATTTATTTCTATATCAATTAACATTGAATGAACAGTGTTTTATAGTTTTATCTATATAGTTCCTGTGTGTTACTTGACAGATTCATCAGTACTATATATCTGTAGTTATTTTAAGTGGAATTTCTCTTTCTTTCTGCTGGGTTTTGTTTGTTTGGTGATATGCAGAAATTCTGTATAATTCAAAATTTTAAATTGTTTGTTTTTTAGGGTTTTTTTAAAATTACATGTTATTTTGTAGATATACTTTTTCTTTTATTGATGAAAGTGTTTAGAGATATATACTTTCTCCTAAAGGCTACTTTGGCTGAATCCCCAAATTTTGGGTATGTTATCTCATTGTTGTCATCTTTAATGAAATTATTTATCATTTCTCTGATTTGTTCTTTGACTCATTATTTAGGATTAAATTATTGAGACTCTAATAATGTTTTAAGTTTTTGAGTAGTTCTCCAAATATTTTATGTATTTTGTGGTTATTTAAATGAGACTTTCCTTTCTATAATTGTTTCTTGGATTTTGTTTGATTTTTGTAGATTTACTTTGTGGCCTCAAACTTTGCTATTCATTATTATTAATTACAAAGTTATTATTTTATTGTTATTGTTATTCATTTGTATTCATTTGCTATTGTTCTTATTCCTTGTCTTGTTATTAATATCATCCTTGCCTCAATACCTAATGCTAATTCCCTAAGATTTTCTAAGTAAACCATTACGTCAACAGCAAATTTTGCTTTCTTTTTTTGTTTTTTTAATTTTGTTTCTTTTCTTCTCTTTTTGCCTTTAATTTATTTGTGTTGTCTTGCTAGCATTTCTAGAATTATATTAAACAAAAACAGGGAATGGGGGCAGCCTTGCTTACTCTAGTATTTTCTGAAAAAAACTTCTCTGTCTTCATTGCATATAATGCTTACTTTTGATTTTAGATAGTTTTTTTTATAATTTTTTTAAAAATCCTCTATATTCATCCCTTGTAGGATTTTTAGTACAATGAATATTGTACTTTGTTGATGGCTTTTTCTCCATCTATTGAGATGATACATGATTTTGTTTTTAATACGATTCTGTTAATTATTTTGTTAATATTGACTCATCCCTGCATTCCTAGTATAATTTCAACTTGGCCACAATGAATGATTTCTTAGAGACATTGCACAGATTTTTGCAATATAATTTTATTCAGAAATTTTTAACTGACACACATTGGTGATATGGGCATATAGTTCTTGTTCTTTGTTTTGTCTTTCTTTGGTTAGGACTATATTTGTCTCATAAAAGGAGTTTGGTAGAGCAATTTATTTCTCAGTATTGAAAAAATTATTTGAATGTTAACTGTTCTTAAAATGATTGATAGAATTTTATAAATATATGAATACCAAGAATTTTTTCCTTTGGACACATCTTTGTAGTTACTCTATATCTTTTTCTAAAATTGGATTTAAATAATACAAATCTTTATTTGGTGTTCTTTCTATTAGTCTGGGTATTTAACTATTTTTTTGAAGGTAACATATTTCTTTTGTATTCTCTTCTGTTGGCATATAACTGGTCATAGTAGATTTTGATAATTCTTTTTCTGGTTCTGTGATGATTTCTTGGTGATAATTTTTTTATTTTGTTGATTTTAATTTCTGCCTCCCTTTTTCAAGTCAGAGTGAATAAATGCTAATCAATTTTGTTAGTCTTTCTGAAGACAAAGTTTTTAGTTTTGTTTACTAGTTCCATAATAATTTTGGTTTCTAAATTATCTCACCACTAATTTAGAAGATTTCCTCTTTTCTGTTTATTTGGAGTTTGTTAACTTTTTAAAAAATACTCAGTTTATTAAGCCTTCCTTTTTACTTTTGTTTTATTAAGCCTTCCTTTTTACTTTTGTTAATCTATGTTTATTAGTGATATAGTTTTTCCTATGAGAAATGCTTTAGCTATACCACAGAAATTTGGTGTACTGTCTCATTATTATATAATTATTAATTATTTCAATTATTTGAACCACACATTATTTAAGATTTTATTAAGTCATTATTTAAGTCTTTTCTTTGTGCTCTCTGAATTAATATGTTTATTGTGCTATAGTGTAGAAGGATACATTTAGTGTTTTTGCTTTTTTTTTTTACATTTATTTGCAACTACTCTGTGCCCTAATAACTTTTTTACTCTTGTAAAATTTCCACATGATGTTAAGAAATATGTATATGTCACTCCATTTTGAAGGCTCCGTACATTTTTGGTTTTAATTTATCCAAAAATGTGTTGAATTCTCAATTTTCTTTTTTATTTATCTACTTATTAGCTTTGTCCAGCTCTGAGAGAGGAACATTAAAGTCTCCTACTATTATTATATTACTGTCTATAGCTTTTACAATTCTGTAATTTTCCTTTATGAATTTAGATGCTGTACTCTTTGAAGAACAGAAGTTTAATATTGATATTTTCTCATTGTCTATGGTTCCTTGGGCAAAATATAACTTCCTTGTTAACTCTGTTCACATTAAGAATTTTATTTTTGCTTTGTCTTATAGCATGACTGTTGCTCTTGCATTTTTTTAAATTCACTTGATGATAATAAATTTTGTTCCAGCCTCTCATTTTTATTTTACACACATCATTGCTTTTGGTTGTATCCTTTATAAGTAACAAATTGTGGGGATTTGTTTTCTTATTCAATCTGTTATTTTATTTCATTTTGTTGGATTGTTTAATCCATTTACACTTAAATTATTACGGGTTTATGCTTTCCTTCAATTGTGTCATTTTTTTAAAATTAGGATTTTTTTTGTTCCCCTTCCTCTTTTAAGTTAATACTTTCTCCCTATAATCAGTTTTTCTTAATATACTTTGATCCAACCCTATTCACATAAGCTCTCTTGCCATCCCTCCACATCTTCCTTTTCCGTTGTGTTTCTCAGAATTATCAATTAATATGGAAAGTAGTGAAGAGAAATACATAGCTTTAGGATAGAAATTATCCTGCATCCCAAATCATGTTATAGTTCTAACCCAATCCTTCTCGTGTTCATACTCCTTCCTATTTGCCATGCAATCTCATCTTTTGGTCTATGTTCTTCCACCATTCTGGATTCTAGCTACCCAGAGGAGTTCCAATTTTCCCTCTCCTGAGTCAGGATGTTGTCCATGGATTAACAACACTGTTTCAGAGAAAAATATCCCTCTCTGCACTAACTATCCTCTGATTAGACTCATAATAATTTTCTCACCTTTCATTACTTATATATTCCTGTTCCCTCCATAGCATTGCTCATCAGTGGGATCTCCACTCCTCGTTGGGTAAATATTGATTGCTTTCATCCCCCCTTTTTCAATCTTTTCTTCTGCCACCTCTCTCATTCTTCATCAGCCTCTCTTTTTACTGAGAGACTAAAAGAGTCACCGTCTATTTTCCTTCTGTCTTCCACTTCCCATACTCTCATTTGTGCAGTTCTGTTCTAGAATTTAGTCACATAAAATGTGTTGATTCATTTGTAAGGGCAATTGTGGAGTTCTGTCTATGGTGATAGGCCTGTTCCTCCATTATACTTCTTATATTTCTTTGAAATCTATTTTAATTTCATCTCCTTGTGTGCTTAAAAAAAATCTCTTAATGATGGTTTTCCCCCTTGATGATAATGGTCAGTCTTTCTCATTCTATGTGTGTTTTTTAAAATATAATTTCTAGATAGGGAGTAATTTTTCCAGTACTTATTCTTTCCTTTGTAGTTATATTTATTGAACTTTCTTGTGTTTCTGTTGTTTAAGGTTTTTGTAAGTTGAATGTTCTCCTGTCTGATTTGTATTATAATTAATTTTGCAGGAATGTTCTAATGTCTCCTTTCGTTAAATCTCTTTCTTTTTTATTGATAATTAGGTTTAGATTTCAGAGATGTTGCAACAGGATTCTTTGCTCTATAAAAAAGAATTTACCCCCAAATTCCTTTCAAACAAGAGTATCTCTATTGCATTTAAGTATCTATTAGTAGATATTTAACTGCAGTATTTACTAGAGAGACAGAATCACAAAATTTCAGTTAGAAGAGACCTCAGGGAGCACTTAGTACAACCTATAACTTTACAGAAATCTCCTTTCTAATGTCTATATAGAGACATCATCAAACCTTTGTTTGAAGGCCTCTATTAAGGGAGAACTTACTATTTATTGAAGAAGGCCATTCCACTTTGTGACTGTTCAAACTGTTAGGGAAATCTTCCTATTAAACAAAAATCTATATTATTACAACTTGGGGTCATAGTTTTAGAAGTTGAAAGGGCCCCTGAGATATTTCAACTCCATCTCCTCATCTTACAGATAAGAGAACTTAGGCCTTGAGAAGTCATATATGTAGCCAGATTTGAGTTGAACTTGAACCCAGGTCCTTTGACTCCAAATCTAGTGCTTTTTTGGCTGCACCATGAATTTTCATCCATTGCTCCTTAACCTTCTTCTGCATGACAACATTTCAAATGTTTGAACATAGTTATCATATCCCCCAGTAAGCCTTTTTTGGGCTGAACATACCCAGTTCACTGCACCAAGAAGTTGGGAGTTTCCCTGCTAATAATTATAATACGTAAAATCACCTACTTCTCGATATTCTCTGGCTTGGCAGTGTGCTTCCTAAAAAATGTAACACCCAGAACACTCAAAGCTGCAGACTGGATCTGACCAGATTATCATCCCTCTCCCTTTGGACATTAAGCCTCTGAATGTAACTTAAAATTGAGCTGCCTTTAAGGTGGAAGGGCTATCTATCACACTATACTTTTGACTTCTGGTTAGTTTGTAGCACGCTAAATAAAGTCTCCCAATTTTTTTTTTCTGCACAAATTGTTTTCTAGTCATAAACCTCTATTTTATTTGTACAACTGAGTTTTGGACACAATCAAAGGCATTTACATTTGTGGCTATTAAATTTCAACTTAATATATCTGGCCTATTGTTCTAACCTGTCAAGATCTTGACAATAACTATAACACACTATAAGTATGTTAGCTTTCCCTCCTAGTTTCATTTTGATATCAAAAGTTCAAAGTCCAATTGCATAAGACTCTGATTACTCAATACTATGAGCCTGCATGAGGGCAGAGTTGGTCAAAGTTTGAAAGAAACCATTAGCTCTTGGTGTTTTGGCTTCCATCTTCAAGAGAAAGACTCTCAGAAGAAGTCAACATATAGAGGAACTGGCACCTTAATCATATCCATATCCCCAATTTACCATGCTAGAGACTTCAGGAAATTTCCTCTTGGCTGAGATCTGAGACTTGCCCTTGGTTGAGCTGAAATAAGTCACTTCCAATAGGAGAACTCATTTGCTCTGTTTTTTGTCTAGTATGTATAACTTCTCTGATATTCTGTTTGCTATAGTCTTGGATAAATGTGTTTATTCATTATTTACTATGTTTAGTCTTTTGTAACTGGCATTTGATGGGAAGGGAGTCAAATCCTTGGATATATAGCTTGGGGAACTCTTTCCCTGTTAAGGGAAATCAGGAGAGTGGCTTGAACCTAAAGTTATTTTCCCTCAACTAACAATATTTAGGAGTGGAGAATAGATAATTCTGCCCCAGTACCTCCTTTTTGAGGAAAGCAAATTGAATACATTTGTGGTGCCAATACCTTGCTTTTCCTCCTGGAAGGAATTAAAGTCTCCCTTGGTAAAGAATGGGTGGAGGAGACCAGAAATCTCTCTTCATGCCTCCTTGTGAGTCACATCTAGACAGCTCCACGTGGGTACATGTAACCTACATGGACAACTCACACACACTCACATGCATTCGCACACATATACATACACACATGACCACCACCACCACCACTACCACCTCACAATGTAATCTGCAAATTCACTCAACATGATTCCACACAGCTGCCAAAGTAATTTCCCTTAAGCTTAGGTCTAATTACGTCAACCTCTTCTCAGTAAATGCCAGTGGCTCCTTATTACCTCAGATCAAATAAGCTTGACTTAGCAATTAAAATTCTTACCCCAACATACCTTTTTTGCCTTATTATACACAACTGCTTTCTATTCACACTACTATGCAGCTAAATTGATCTTCTTACTCTTCCTCATACATGATTCTCAATCTTTTGCCATCCTTGGAAAGGACTCCCTCCTCATCTGAATCTCTTAGAACCCATTAATTTTCTTCAAGGCAAACCTCAAGAGCTATCTAATACACAGTCTTTCCTGATCTCCTGAGCTGCTTGAGCCTTTCCCTCAAAAATGCTATTAATAGAAATTCATTTTTACAGTTTTTCAGGAACATTTGCATTTAAGAGCAAGGAGAAAGTGAGATATAACTGTATTTAGACAGGAAGGGAAGGCCTTTTGTATTACCTTAAAGAAAAAATTGTACAAGGGGACACAGATCTGAGGCTAGTTTACCAAAATGTCAGTTAATTTTATCGAAACTCCACATTCTTAAGAAAGCACATACCCTTCCAGGTGTGATGGTAATCAGCAGGGGGAAAAAAAGTGGCTAAGGAGGGGTAAAGCAGAAAATCTTCAAAGGAAAGATAAAAGATAAATAACTTGTAGTAATAAAAAAATGTATCTTTTAGAAGGAAAAGTGAAAGAACAGTAATAGAAATAATCCAAGACTCTCTTTTTCCTTTCTCACTGTGCCACAGAACCATGAAAATCATCCATTCATTCCTGATATTCAATGATTCAATTACCATCTATTAAGCACTTACTGTGTGTAAGGCATTGTGTTAGGCACTGAGAATACAAAGATGATTAACAACACAGTCCTGGCCCTTAAGGAATTTTTAGTCTACTTCAGGGATGCTATATATAAATACATAAGCAAAATACAAGCAATATTATGATAGGGCAAATAAGAGATTCCCATTTTGTCCTGGGAAAATTTAAGGAGGGGGTGACTACTTTAAGGTAATAAGAGTTGGGTGGGGTTGAATCAAGGAAGGCTTCACAGAAGAGATGGTACCTGAGTTGAACCTTGAATCTCATTGGGTACCTGAGTGTCTGGAGAGGACCAAAATATGGCGCTACATAGCCTTCCCCTACTGATTCCACTGGTCTCTTTTCTTCCTGCTAATGTTTAGATCCCATGCTTCAACGGCTCATTTGACCCCCAGAAAGGAAGCCAGAACCTGTGCTTCACTTGAAACTTCATTAATTCCCAATTATTGTAGGCCTAGAGTACTGTAACCCCCTGGCAATGTGATGGATATAGTTACTCAAACCACAAAGATGAGTAGGGGATGTATTGTCAGTATCTTTGTATTCCCAGTGCCTTTCTAGCACAGGGCTTGAATACTGTAGGTGCTTAATACATGCTGATTGAGTCACTGAATATCAAGGAAGATTACATGATTTTCAAAGTGCAGTGAGAAAGGTAAAATACAGTCTTGAATCAGTTCTATTACTGTTCTTTCTCTCTTCTGACTGAAGGATATACCTTTTTTTTTTAACTGCCTTGAATTATCTATTTTTTTATCTTTCCTTTGAAAGATATCTTTACTTCTGGTAAGATGAAGGATCACTGACTCTCTGTGCCCTCCTATGAATACCCTTTAAACACCTGGGCATTGTCAACCATTCTGTAACTAAGCCTCTCAAATAGTAATTGTCTCTCCCAAAATCGACAAATATTAAGTGCTTAATATACATTTTTCCATTCATTTATTCATTGAAGATTTAAGAGGTGGAGATGATGATGGGATGTTTATTATCAGAAGGTTATTCCATAGCATTATTTCTGTATATTTCAAGAAACATTGAATCTTAATTGATATATGGATGAGAGACACATTGTAAAAGAGCCTACTGAGTCAAATACTTTTCTCTAATTAATAAACAATAAGCATAATAGGATCTTATATTCACTTTCAGTCAATTTTGAGATAGTAAAGATGTGGTCCATTGTAGAATATAACTTGTTAAATCCTACTTATTCCCTACTAATATCATCACTGGAATTCCCTCAATTCATGTATATATCACCCTCATAAATATTTTATAGAGATACTAGAGTTGGCAGACAGACAGTAGTTATTAAACTTCTTTCGGCCAACTTTTTTTTTTGCTATTAAAGTTTGAAATTTTTTCCACATCTTTGATATTGTTCCTTCCTTCAGATGCCTTATATAATGGTCCCTCAATGCTCCCACAATTGTATGGCTTTCAGCATAGACTTTTATAAATAATCTATCCAATTCAATTGCTTTACTCTTGAGTGGCAGAGGTTAGGTCCACGAGTACTTTCTATGGATCAAAACATTCAGAAGGCCAATTGGGGCGGAATGAAGAAAGCCAGAAAGGGAGTAAAGTGTAAGAAGACTGGAAAGGTAGGAAAGATCCAGGCTGTGGAGAACTTGAAATGTCAAACAGAAGGTTCTATATTTATTCCTTGAAGCAATATAGAAAGCTACTAGAGTTTGTTGAGTAGGGGGTGACATTATCATAACCGCTTTAGGAAAATCACTTTGGCAGCTATAGAGAAGATTAGAGTGGGGAGAGATTTGAGGCAGGAAGCCAAGCCAAATAAGAGGTCACTGCAATAGTCCAGGGGATGGGTGATGAGAATCTGAACTAGTGTGGTGACTATGTGAGGAGAAAGGAACATATATGAGAGATATTGTGGAAATAGAAATGACAAAATTTGGCAACTAATTGGCTATGTGGGGTGAATAACAGTGTGAGGATGACAACAGGTTGTGAATCTAGGTAACAAGAAAACCCTTGACAGTAATAAGGAAACTTGGAAGAAGGATGGGTTTGGGAGAGGATGATGCCTATGGGACAGCCAGTCTGAAATGACCAATAGGTAGTTGGTGATGAGCGACTGGAGCTCAGGAGAAAAACTAAAACTGGAGATAGATATGAAAGTAGTCTGGACTCTGGAGTAAACCACACAGAGATGGTAATTGAACCTATGGGAGCTGATGAGGTCACTGAGAGAGAGTAGAGATAGAAAAGAGGGCTCAGGATAAAGCTGAAGGGGCACCCACAGTTGGTTCATGTGTTGTGGATTATTAATAAGCAAAGTTAGACAGAAAAACCGGGAAAGACAGGAGGGACTATCCAAGATGAGAAAATGGTCAGCAGTGTCAAATACAATGAAGATGCTAAGGAGAATGAAGATTGAGAAGAGACTAGATTTTTTTTTTAAGTTTTATGGATGTGTTTTGCTTTTACATGACAAATATTTGCAGATTATTCCCACTTCATGAGATTGCTCATGCAATAAGGTAAAACAATTAAGCATAACTAATAATAAAGTTACCTCATTTGAAAATGCATGCAACATTCCACATTGGTAGAATGTGTTTAAAAATTAATGTAAATCTATATTCTTTCCCTCCTGCTCCATTGGAAAAAAAAGAAAAAAATTCTTATAATAACATACATAGAAAAATAAAGCTAGTTCTCAGGGGCTATAAAAAAAACCAAACAAACATGTATGTTTCATTCTGCCTCCTGAATCAATGAATCCATCATCTTGTCATCAAGATTAGCATGATTCATTATGTGTTTTCTAGAATCATGAATAGTCGTTGATCATAGTTCTTATAGCTCTCAGAGCTTATTTCTGAGGCAGCTAGGTGGTACTTTGGATAGTGTTGGGCCCAGAGTCAAGAAGACCTGAGTTCAAATTTGGCCTCAAAAACTGACTAGCTGTGTGACTATGAGCAAGTTACTTCACCATTGTTTGCCTCAGCTTCCTTAACTGTAAAATGATGATTATAATAGCAGCTAGTACCTGAGGTTGTTACGATAATAAAATGAGATGGCATTTGTAAAGTACTTAGCATGGTGCCTGCTTCATATTAGGCACCTAATAAATGCTTATTCTATTCCTCTTTTTTTAAAGCGTTGTCGGGGTTGTAGGCTTGAAGACGGAAAAAGTTTGGAATAGCTATTGTGTAGGGTGGAATAGAGAATCAGTTAGGGAGGAGTAAAAGGATTGCCCTGCTACATCAGAGTTGACATTGTTGTTATTCAGTCGTGTCTGATTCTTTGTGACCCATGGATCAACTGTCCATGGGTTTTCTTGGCAAAGGCACTAGAGTAGTTTGCCATTTCCTTCTCCAGTCCAGTTGATATTAGATAATATAAAACTGTAGTGGATTAGCATGGACAGGAGACTTTCTCTAGCTCCATTCAGCATCATCTGACACATGTATTGCTAGGGCTAGCTCAGCATTTGGAAGCTCCAAAGGAAGGTATGGGAGAGAATAGGTATTAGGCTGTCTACTAAACTGAAAGTCTACAGAGCTGTTGTGCTGACCTCATTGTTGTATGCCTGTGAAATCTGGACAGTGTACCAATGCCATGCCAGGAAACTGAATTTCTCCCATGTGAAATGTCTTCAGAAGATTCTAAAGATCACCTGGCAAGATAAGGTACCAGACACTGAGATCCTTTCTTGAGCTGAACTGCCAAGCATTCAAACTCTACTGTGGACAGTCCATCTCTATGGGCTGGCCATATTATTGGAATGCCAGATTTCTGTTTGCCTAAAAGACTATTTTAAGGAGAACTTACACAAGCCAAGCACTCACAAAGAGGTCAGAAGAAGTGATACAATGATACTCTCAAGGTCTCTCTTAAGAACTTTGGAATTGATTGTGAGGCACAGGACTGTCCAGCATGGCGTGCTGAATCAAAGAAGGCGCTGTTCTCCATGAGTAAAGTAGAATTGTAGTAACTCAAAAGAAATGTAAAATGCACAAATTTAGAGACATCTCCACTCCAAATGTTCATATGGACTATTTGTGTCTGGCTTGTGGTAGAGCCTTCCAAACTTGTGTTGGTCTGATCAGCCACAATTGAACACACTGACAATAATGTCATTTTGGTCCTCTTCAGATACAAAGGACAACCATTAAACAACCATGATCTCTAAGTTGAACATATACATGGTCTTCTCCCTCCGTCATTATTTTTGGTTTAATTTAATTTAATGGATTGCAAAACACCCAGGAAATATATTCATAAGCATTTGTTAAATGTATTCCACCTATAGCCATGAATTTATCATCCCTATATTTTAAGCCATGGTCCAGAAGTCCCAATTCAATCCTCAGACACCATTACCTTAGCCAGATGTTTACTTCACAAATTATTTTTTTTTTTTGTTTTGCATTCTTTGCCTTCAATAGGCAACCAAGAGGAAAATATAATCTGTGCCCCATGGTCTTCAGTTTCCTGACTAAGGCTTCATAGTCATTGGACATGCTTTTTAGGGTCATTCTGGCATGATCATTTGTTCTCACATGAATCACTAAAAGTGAATAGTTGTCCTCTATTTTGATAAGTCTTAATAAGTCAAAACTAAGTCAACCAGAGAGAAATTATTTAGGGATTCTTACCATTTTTTTAATTAATAAAAGACCAATCTTCAGTGCTTTTGGCAACTCATACCATGTAAATGTTTCCTTCTTGCCCTGGTCCTCTTTCATCACCCCTAATCTCCTCCTAAATTTTTATGCAGATGAAGTGAGGTTAAAATGGAAAAGAAATGAGGAAAGCATGGGAGGAAAGCATTATGGGCTGATTGATGATATATATATATATATATATATGTTTACATATACATGGATATATGTACATATGTATGTATTTCTTGTCTTCATATTGCTTTCATTAAAACACTCTGTCTCAATTATCTCATCCATGAGCTATTTCCTGTTCAGGATATTCTATCTCTCATCTCCATTCCTTTGGACAAGTGATCTCCCTTGTCTATGATACACATTTTCCTTACAGCTATTTCCCAAAACCCTTATCTTTCTTCAAAGTACACCTTGGAGGTGCCATCATATGAGGTCTTTCCTCTTTTTTCCCCTCCCCCCCAATTCTTAAATCTGTCTCCTTTAAATCACTCTATTTTTACTTATATATGTGTATGCATATATGTATGTATATACATATATATGTTGTATCCCCTTTGTGCCCACTCAGTAGAATGTAAGCTCCATGAGGGCACGATCTGTTTTTCATCTTTGTATTCCAGTACTCAGCAGAGTCAGTGCCTTGCCGTTTAGTAGGTGCTTGAAGAAAAGCACTTATTAAGTGAATACTATGTGCCAAGCTCTGTGCTAAGTGCTGGAGATACAAAAATAAGTAAGCAGAACAATACCTGCCTTCAAGGAACTTGAATGTGGAAAATCAATGCATAAAGTAAGATAGAAAGAACAGTGGCGTATGCAGAAGGCAGCATGGTTCCTGCTATGATAGGGAGAAAGCTCACCTATCAGAGCCCAGAGATTAAGTGAGGTATTCAGGTGACTCTAGAAGGAGGGACAGGAGGAGGGTGGGCAGAACGGAGGTAGTATCAACTGGTAATGGCCAGGAAGCGACATAAATGCCTGGTTTCAGGCAAGATATGGTGGAAATTCTCCTATCAAAGCCCACGGACCCAGCGGCAAACCTGGAAATAGGTGGTTCTGGAAAGAGGAGTTTGAGGAAGATGGCTAGAGTGGAGGGAGTCTAGAAATGACCTGGAATATTGGTTGAACTGCATTGGATTTACATATGCACTCCTGTAAAGGAGTTTCAGTTCTTTTATAGACTAGCTGACAAAGCCACAGCCTAGAAGAATTATTTTTCAACTGTGCTCAGCCTGGAAGGATCACCCCATTCCCCACAGGGAGGACTCTGCTAATATTATTTTGACAAATGTACTTCTGTGTGAGGTACATTAAGTACCACTGATGAAGGAAACCCAGTATGTTCACATTCTTGAGGAAATCAAAACAAAATCTAAAAATGAATTTTGTATTTCCCTTTATATCTCTACCCCCACCCCACCCTCATCCCTAGTCATCCCTTATAATGAATAATTTTAATATAGGATAATGCCCATGGAGGATGTGTGCCCATGTTCACATGGGTTGTTTAAATGTACAGACAAGGCTCAAAGAATAGATATCCCTGGGATCTGGTGCATTTCTGTAGAGAGGAGGAGAATTACTGGTCATGGTTATATTTCAGGTGAACTTGCTGGAGTCAGGAAGGCCTGAGCTCAAATCTGGCCTCAGACCTTTCTAACTGGGTGACCTTTGGCAAGTCACTTAACCCTGATTGCCTCAAAAATAAAGCACTATATAAATGTTATCATTATTTCTTATAGTACAGTAATATTCCATTACATTCATATATGGCAATTTGTTTAGCCATTCCCAATCAATGGGCATCTAATTTTTCCAACTCTGCTCCACCAAAAAAGTGCTGCTATAAATATTTTGGTGTATAGAAAGCATTTCTTTTTGTCAGTGGCCTCCTTGGGGTATATGCCTACTAGTGGAAACTCTGAGTCAGAGGGTATGCGCAATTCAGTCACTTTATTTGAATAATCCCAAATTGCTTTCCAGAATGGTTGTACCAGCTCTACTAATAATACATTAGTATGCTTGTCTTTCCATAATCTCCACTTTTTTTTCTTTGCCAATTTGCTGAGTATGAGGTGTTTTGATTTCAATTTTTCCTATCATTAGGGATTTTGAACACTCATATTGAATGAGTGCTGTTTGTTCATACCCTTTCAGCACTGCTTTCAAGTGGTTCTTAGAACTGGTGTGGGTCAACATCCATGAAAGTTAGGCCAGGAGACACAAAACTCCAAAAACTATTTGTGGTTACTTCTGAAGTGTTTTTTCCTGGCACCTTGATTGGAAAAGCAGAATTATGATGGGCAATAAACATTACACATATTTGCCTTTCACATATGATTATACTTTATCTGTGTGTGCCATCTCAAAGTTCTAGGAAATCTGTAATATAGAGATGGCATCTAGATTATTCAGCCTAGAAACATACCTTGATTGAAAACCAAGTGGATGTGCCATGAACATAACCTGCAGGGCATGATGGACAGAGCCATGCTAGAGGCTCAGGAGGTGTTAAAATATGTCTACTTTAGCCACTGACTTTGGCAGAATGGCAACTTAGGCAGAGAAGGGACAAGTAACAAGAGAGCAAGCATAGATTAGTTTCAACATCCAATATCTCCGTAATACTGCCTCATGAAGTATGTCCATACATTCAAGAAAGTACCTACTGTGTGTAGAACTTCTTGGTGCCAAGGAAGAAATGGTCCTTGTTCTCAGTGACCTTCCATTCCAATGAGGGAACAATACACAAATAACTACAATTTGTGGTATTTTGTGACAATTGCCTTAGAAAGTTGTTTTGTTTTTAAAGAGCTTAATGAGCTCTGTCAAGAAGGATCATGGGGGCAGCTACGTGGTACAGTGGATAGAGCACTGGCCTTGGAGTCAGGAGGACCTGAGTTCAAATCCAACCTCAGACACTTGATACTTAACTGTGTGACCCTGGGCAAGTCACTTAACCCCATTGCCTAGACAAAAAAAAAAAAGGGAGAAAGAAAAGAAAAAGAAAAAGAAGGATCATGAAGATCAGGGCAGCAACGCCCAATTCTACAGTCCAAATACAGGTCTGAATTCTGGCCCATGATGACATGCTGAAGCTTTTGATCACTGATACCTTATTAGGACCTTGGGAGTCCTTTTATGCCGTCATATTCCATAGAGTAGAATGAACTCTGACCTCTCTGGGCTTCAGTTTCCTCATCTGTAAAATGAGAAGGTTGGAATAAATGATCTCAAAAGTCCCTTACTGCTCTTTGGTCTGTGACCCCTTTGATAGTACTATATGCAGAATCATCCTGCTTGATTTCATGACAAATGAAGAGTGTTCAGTAGGTCAGAAGTGGCAGGTACCTGGAAGGCTATTTATCTTGCCTCAAAAACATGAAATTAATGGGCTGTCAGACTTATAGGATCCTTTGTTGTTGTTGTTCAGTCATTCAATTGTATCCGACTTTTTGTGACTCCATGGACCATAGCACACCCTTCTATCCTCCACTATTTCTCAAAGTCTGTACAAATTCATGCTCATTGTTTCCATGATATTAGCTGTCCAACTCACCCTCTACCACCCCCTTTTCCTTTTGCCTTCAATCTTTCCCAACATCAGGGCCTTTTCCAATGAGTCCCATCTTCTCATTGTGTGGCCAAAGTATTTAAGCTTTAGCTTAGGTATTTGGTCTTCCAGTGAATAGCTTGAATTTATTTCTTTAAGTGTGGAGTGATTTGACCTCCTTGCTGTCCAAGTGACTCCTAAAAGTCTTCTCTAGCACTACAATTCAAAAATGTTGATTCTGTTTCCCTCATGGTCCAACTCTTAGAGCCATACATCATTACTGGAAAAACCATAGCTTCAACTATACAGACCCTTGTTGGCAAGGTGATGGAACCACAAAGAGTTGCTTAGGAAGGTGGAGAATCACCAGAATGAACTAATAAATGGTAAAAAAAAAAATTATATAAAAGTAGAAAAAAAGCAACAAAGGAGAATCTAAAGGTTACTTAATTTGTACTTTCAGTGAGTTCAGAAATGATGAATTTGTGAAAATCAATGAATTTATGTATAAGAGGTAGAGATAGTTTCTGGCAAAATTTTGAAGTAAGTTAAACTTCTTTTCAGGGACAGCTGGGTGGTACAGTGGATAGAGCACCAAGCTGAGAATCAGGAAGATCTGAGTTCAAATCTGGCCTCAGATACTTACTAGCTGTGTGACCCTGGGCAAATCATTTAACCCCTATTTGCCTTGGTTCCTCATCTGTAAAATGGGAGCGCACTGGTGAAGGAAAAGACAAACTATTCCAATATCTTTGCCAAGAAACCTCATGAACAAAAGTCCATGGGGTCACTTAGAGTCAGATAGACTGGACAACAAGCTTCTTTTCAACAGCTCCTCTCCATGCTTCCTTATCACTCAGCTCTTTAATTCCGATTCCCAGATGCCAAAGATATCCCATCATCCCATCCTCCCCATCCTCTCTAGCAGTTTCAGGGTTTTCCTTATCGCCCCTTTCAAAATGTATTAGTCCTTTGTCCTATTGTTTCAGGACTCCTTATAGGAACTAATTAATTCTTATTAATTATATAATGAAGGGTTTCTCCAACCTTTTCCAAAGGAGACCTGACTTTTCAAACTCCCAATGGCTTAAGATCACTTTGGGGGTAGAAGAGTGGGAATGCTTGAAGGAGGCTGTAGATCTGCAAGTCACTGGGGGAGGGGATTTGATGGTAGTTGCTTCTTCCTACTATAAATGTTCTCAAGCTGTAGAAAGAAGGAAACTACTGAAGCACCTCATTTTTTACTCATTTTAAACTTCTTTGACTTCTCTCTCATACTCCCAGTAGCCTCCTCCCTGGGAATTCTCAATATCCTGCAATATCCAATTAGCTTTGGTATTCACATCTCATCTGTACCCTCTACCCTTCTTATTGGAGGTAGAGCCATGAATTCCTCATCCTCCATTTAAAGAGAGGAGACGGGACAAACCATCTCTTCACTTCCCACCTGGCTGTACTCATTTTGGATTTTTTTTTTTTTTGCTTCTATACCATGCTACATGTGCCTTTTCAGCTTTCTTTTGTGTACTGCCCTCCCCCATTAGCTTGTAAGCTCTTTGAAGGCAGGGGTTGTCTTTTTTGAATTCGTATTCCCAGCACTTAGTACAGTGTTGTTGTTCAGTCATTTTTTCAGTCATATCCGACTCTTCATGACCCCATTCGGGGTTTCCTTAGCAAAGATATTGAAACGCTTTGTTAATTCCTTCTCCAGCTCATTTGACAGATGAAGAAACTGAGGCAAACAGGGCTAAGTGACTTGCCCAGAGTCACACAGCTAGTAAAGTATCTGAGGCCAGATTTGAACTTAGGAAAGTTGCATCTTCCTGACTCCAGGCCTGGCACTTTAATGTACCACCTAGCTACTCTGCCTGGCACAAAGTAGGTACTTAATAAATGTTTATTATTTGACTCATTGATTGAATTTCTCACTGACCAGGTTGAACTTCAAGATCAGCCAGGTGGGAAATCTGCAACAACTAGTTATTGGGCTATTCATCCTTTGTGCTGGTCTTAGAATGCTCTCCCTTCTCAGAACCTTTGGCTCCCAGCTTCCCTGGCTTCCTTCAAGACTAAACTCAATCCAGACCTTTGCAAAAGGTCTTTCCCTTGACATTCTTCCAGCCTCATACCCCTGCCAACCAGTGTATTTCCTTGAATGCTAGACTGTTAGTTTCTTAGGACAGGGCTTATATTTCCATGTTTTTGCCTTTCTTTGTATCCCTAATCCTTAGCATAGTGCCTGGTGCAGAGTAGTGGTTTAATAAATTCTAAATGACTAATTAAATTATTCTTAGGTCCTTATTGCATCTACATTTGTTTCTCAACAAGTTCAAAGAGCAAATATTTATTAAGTACCTACTGTTTTCAAGTTTCAGAGGACCTGGTTTGGAATCTTAACTTTTCTACTTACTTGTCCGTATGACCTTTGATAAGTCCCTTATTATTTCTGGTTCTCAATTTCCTCATCTATAAAAGAGATAGTTGGGATAGATTACCTCTGAGATCTCTCTTATAGTTCTAAATTTATGGTCCAATGTTGCAAACATGGAATATAAAAATAAGAAAAGGCACAAGTCTATATCTGTAAAGACCTAAAAATCTAGTAAGGGGCCAATATATATGAGTTAGACTATGATGTTTATAATAGAGATAAAAGTGAGGATATTCCAAAGGGTAGACACTGGCTCAAGGGATTAGGTAAAGGTTCTAACTAGGATGGGGCCAATGGAACTTTACCTGAAGGTGCTGACACAGGTGGTGGGACACTTCCCATAGTGGTCCAAAGACTATTGACCTGAACTCTCATCCTCAGGCCACCACCCCTAGGATCTTTTCATTTTGGTTTTCTCCCACAATCAGACCTGTTGTTGTTGTTTGTCCTTCGTTTTCAAAGAGGACCAATAACATCGTGGGGTGGTGTCTTGACTTCTATGTGAACTGGATTTAAGTGAGACAGAGTTGCCCCAAGCCATCAGCCTCAGTGTCTCTTCCAGAGTCACCAAAATCCAGTAGCAAGACAAAAGTCAAGATGACTGGCAATGGCCTGGAATGCACCAGATGACCTTAGTGTCTTCTGTGTCTGACCAAGTTCTAAGCGCTCCACAGCTCCTGCTTCAGCCACTTTCATGGGCTTTGGCACAAATAGTTCTCATTCACCCCTTCTGCCAGGGGAAGTCTTTGCATGATTGGAATAGACACCCCTCTGACATGGGAGGCCCTTTGGTTACCCTCAACCTGGTTTAGTCCATATGCCCAGATGGTTTACTGGGGTGTGGGCACTGTGCGTACTACAGCTTTTTGGAGCCAAGGGTGAGAGTTGAGCGCCGAGTGGGCACCAAAGTTGGATGAGCTTCCCTGAAAAGGGCTTGGCAAGCCCTGACACCACAAGTACTAGTCCTCCTTGAACACCTCATAGACCCCATAGAATTAGGAAGAAGTCTCTAAATCAGATGATTGCTCCAATTTCTGAAAAAAATGGGTAAATTTCCTGCTTTCCTGGTGTAGAGTAAGCTGCCAACTTATACTTAGATTCAAACCCATCAGCATAAGTGAGAAAGCAACAAATTCCTAACATGACCTTCTAGTGGGCGAGGGAGGAAATCTCACTGATCTGACCTAAAAGGTTAAATGGAAAAGAACTAAATGTATATCATGTGCAGAAACATCATAAATGTGTGGGTTTCAAAATTACCAGTAGAGAAGTAAAGGAAATCTGTGTATTTTTACAATCACAAAACAGATGCTTATTTTAGACTCTTTTCTTGAAGGTGTTGGTTATTTTTTTTTCTTTACCTCACTGCTAAAATTCTTCCTACTGCTTCAAAGGAAGCACAGCATGAGATTAAAATACAGAAGTTGCTAACTGGAGTTCAACAGGTTAAAGCCACTTAAAATAGCAACTTGGCATGCCATTTGGTTGGGTGAAATATCTACCCTTCTAATATGTAAGATTAATTGAAAGGCCCCAGTCTGAATGCCTACTGACTGTATACATACATTTACTTCCCCCTGGAAACATTATATCTGGGCCACTAACAGCAAGGGGTACTGGTTGGAACCCTTTGAAAAGGGAGTGCTAGGAGCCATCTCACTTTAATTCAGGGATTCTTAACTTGGGGTTCATGTATTTTAATATAATTTGCTTCCTTTGTAAACTTATACATCTCTAACATATACATGTATATGTATATATATAAAAATATAAATATATAAATATACATTGTTGTGTTTCAGTCATGTCTGACTCTTTGTGACCCCATTTGGGGTTTTCTTGGCAAGGATACCGGAGTAGTTTGCCATTTCCTTCTCCAGCTCATTTGTACAAAAAGAGAAACTGAGGCAAACTGGGTTAAGTGATTTGCCCAGGGTCACACAACTAGTAAGTGTCTGAGGCCAGATTTGAACTCAGGAAGAATCTTCCTGACTCCAGGCCTTGCACTGTATCCACTGCACTACAACCATATTTGTGTGTGTGTGTGTGTGTACATACATACATACATATATATACACACACATATATAGATGCACATATATACATATATGCATACATATAAATGTATATATACATATGTGGATTATGTATATCATATATATTCTTATATTCATATATAAAATTAATTTTAGAATATTTCTGAGAAGAGGTTCATAAGCTTTCCCAGACTGACAAAAGGGTCCACGCAGGACGTGTTATGATCTTATGCATAGATTCCACCCAGCAGAACTGTACATACAAAAGCATGGTCTATAAACAAACATCACAAGTGTGATTTGAACCCAGGTCTTTGCCTCCAGAGTCAGTGCTTATTCCATTATACTGTCCATAATTGACCTCTCTTATAGTTCACAACCCTCTAATTCCTCATTCTTTGTCAAATTAGTGAGGTCTTTCCAACTGGGTAAATTAAAATTGAATCTTCATTATTAACATTTTTTTCTATCACTTTCTTAAGTCTAGATTAACAACAACAACAACAACAAGCCCTGATTGGTAGTGTTTGCCAATGTCTAATGTGCTAATATTCACATTGAAAATGTGACACCTGGCCATTGTAAACTGATTTGAGCTGGCTCCAACACGCCCCTGGGTCCACAACACTAAGAACAAAAGGTCCCTATCTTCAAGAAGCTTACATTCTATCTGGCCCAGGTAATCAAATATGAAGAAATTTCTCAGAAGATACTGAGCTCTTGAGCTGTCCCAGAAATCCAGCTTGGGGTGGGGGAGGGTCACTTACTCCTCAAAATCTTTCAGACTCCATCTTAGCTAGAAGCGGAACTTCTACAATCTCTCTGAGTCACTCTTGTGTTGAACTGTCCTATGCATTTAATCATTTTCTAAATTGAATTATAATTATTTGTATACATGTCTCATCCTACACTGAACTGTAAGCTCCTTGAGGGCAGAGACTGGTTCATTTTATATCTGTATAATCTCCACTACTCAACTCCATGTCTTACACATGCTAGAAACATCATATATTTGTTCAATTGAATGGACCTGAACTAAATGAAATGGAATTGAATTGAATCAAAATTGCAACTAAAGTAAAAGGGCCCTCCTTACATTCTTCTCTGGTCCATATTGTTACTGCCAATGGAAAGATTAAGACTCTTTTGTTGATGTCAACCTGTCCTGAATTTCTGTTTTGGTCCCCACTTATTTCATAGATAGGGACAGGCACAATCTATGCTGAATTGGCAACCTCAGAGAATCTTCAAATCATGGATTGACCCAATTGGAAGGGACATTACTGATTTAGCATGAAAAATTCATTTTGCAAAAGGTAAGGATTTAGAGGGTACAGACTTTAAGAGAGGTCAGTTACAGGCAGGTATAATCAAAGGAGCATTGACTCAAGAGGCAAAGATCTGGGTTCAAATCCCACTTGTGATGTTTGTTTATAGGCCAGGCTTTTGTATGTACAGGTCTGCCAGGTGGAATCTATGAGTAAAATCACAGATCTTCTTTAGCTCATAGATCTAGGGTTGATAAAGACCTTAATGGTGACAGCATTTGCTATTTCTCTCCCCACCTGGAGGCTTTCAGTGGTTTTTGCCTCACTTGTCATCAGAAAAGAGAATGTTCTTCTCTTTTTCCATTTCTTCAAACCTTTGGCATGTAAATTCATTTCTGGTTCAGCATCCAATTAAGAGGCTTTACATCACTAAATAGTAAACTGACAGGAAATAGTCATAGGATACCCACACATTATGGTGAAAAGGCCCTTCCATCACTCACTGTAATGCATTTCCAGAAGCAAGTTCACTAGGCCTTCATGTGGGTTGGTACCAGGCAGATTATACTGTGTATGCTTTAAGGACTGGGCCCTTATTGGCCAGTCCCTATTTCTCTAATGCAAAATTACACTTCTGTTACCTTGGGCAATTCATTTAACCTTCCTAGACCTCAGTTTATACATCTATAAAATGAGTGTTTAACTAGAAGTCTCTCCCAGCCCTTGATCTAGAAGCCACTGGTCCTATGATCTTCCTGACAGATTCTACTTGGTAGAACTGAATACCCACAAGCCTGGCCTCTTTCATTTTTGTTTCCAGGCTGACTGGGCTATATCCCTCAGTTCTGGGCCTTGTGGATACCAGACCTTTCTGACTCCAAGTATAATCCCCAAGTGTAAGTTGAAATGTCAGTGGCTAACTGACCACTCAGGATCTGGTCCCTCACTTCTTGGATTTCACAATTACAGAAAACGAGGCATGGAGTGTTTGACAGTCTATTGGAGGTAGATTCAGAAAATCTGAGAGACTTGCTTATAGTCAGTGAATAAAAGTTGCAAAGAGGCATGTTTAAATTTGAAGCAACAGAAAATTCATTAAAAATCAGAGCCATTCCAAAATAGAATGGATTACTTTGGGAGCTAGTGGGTTCCATTTCCAGAGTGGGAGTGTGTATGTGTGTGTGGGGCTAGGGAGAGCAGAGAGAGGAGAGGAGAGTTCCAGAGAAGGAAGGTTAGATGACCCCTTGGTGGGCATATTACAGAGGAAATTCTAAGAATCACAGATTCTCTGAAACCGAGGGATCTTACAGGCCATCTAGTACAACCTGTACCTGACTGATTATGGCCCCCAGGTACATAGTGATATAGAATGAGTGCATATCTCTAACCACAATGGAGAAAGCCAATAAAATAGCCATTATCTTGGCTTCTTGACAGAGCATTGGCATGACCTTATACTGTAAACACAACAGCATCAACAAGGATACCCATCAGTCATTCTGCAGCATTAAATGCTCTCTCTGTAAAGGCATGTCTTTCCATGTAGCCACTATTTCTTTCAAAATGGAAAAAAAGTCCCTCAAAACAAATGGAAGGCTAAAAAGCACCCCAACCAGAAATCTTATTCTTTTTTTTTTCTTCTAGGGGATAATTGGCATCCCAAACCACTGCCCCATTGGGACTTTGCCATATTCTGTAGTCATTCAAAAAACTTTGATCCCCTGGGGAGGTGAAGCGGAAGTTGATCTTTACCATTAAATTTTTTTATAGATAGCAAAGTCCATCCTTCCACCTGCATCCAAAGCATAGAGGCAGCTGGTAGAACAAAGCACTAGAGAAAAATAGCTGACCAGAGTCTCTTAAATTGCCAGCCTACTTACAGGTGCAGTCTTGTTTTTCATCTCTGCTATAGTCTCTGGTGATTGACAAGGTTTTGCCCAGGCAGTTTAACTCTTTGTTGCCCAAGATGAACTACAGAGTTGGTTATTGTTGATAACATTCCTTCTCTCCCATCCCCTACCCCCACCTCCCATCCCTTGCCGGAAATCTGCCACCTCCTGACTGTCAAAAAAAAAAAAAAAAAGAGAGAAAACTCTAACTGGAATCATGGTACTTAGACTAAGTATAATTGGCCATCAAGGAATAAAAGAAGCCATTTTCGAGGAGAATTCTTGAAAAATGGTTAACAGGTCTCCATGTGTTTTGTCAAAAGTCTATTGATAATGGGGCAGTTAGGTGGTGCAGTGGACAGAGCACCCACTCTGGAGTCAAGAGGACCTGAGTTCAAATCTGGCCTCAGACACTTGATACTTATTAGCTGTGTGACCCTGGGCAAGTCACTTAACCCCATTGCCCAGCCAAAAAAAAAGTTTATTGATAAGACTGTAAACATGATGGTACCCTCTTCTGTACAGCAAAGTCATATGTTTTTATCTCTATGTTCAGCAACTTTAGAATAGAAACTCCTACAGTAGGCTATGTTGGTGAATATGGTGCTTAGTACACTATTGGTAGTCAATACATATTAGAACAACCAAGTACAGATCCAAGTCGTATTTGTCATCACCTTTTCCCATTTCTACAAAATAAACTCAAATTATTTTATTTTGCTAAAGAAGAGGCTTTTGCCAATTAAGCTACTAAGCTATGTGACCTTGGGCAAATCACTTTATCTCCCTGACCCTTTGTCATCATTCAAATGAGAACGTTAGCCTAAATGACCAGTAAGGTTCTTTCCAGCTGTGACATTATATATTTTATAGGAGGAAGACTTTAATGTGCTCTGTGGACATGGACCATCAATAGTTCTATGTTCACTTTTTCTTTCATGGATTTACAGCTGGAAGGAACCTTAGAGGCGAAATCCAACACCCTCATTTTATAGATGAGGAAACTGAGTCCCAGAGAGGATGTGACTTGTCCAAGATCACATGACTAGTCTGAGTCAGGATTTGAACTCAGGTCACCCTGATTCCAACCCTAGTACTATATCACTACTGTGACACCTAGCTTAATCACAACAGCCTCTACACACCTTAAAATAGCAAGAAATATATGTGAAACATCTTATTCAGTCTATAGAAGTTAGAGTATGTTTGCTAATCTATTATACTGAGTCATTTAATGATATAGAACCCTTGTAACAACTTTGAAGCCCCAAGAGGTCCAAAGACCACAGGTTGGGAACCACTGGTCATTCTTCTTCTCAGGTGTTAATGTGGATATTCATATGGTGTCACCTCATGTCACCCCTACACTCTGAGGGCTTCACCCTCACTGTTCAGAAGGGCAGTGAGAGTAGAGAATTGACTCTCTAGGTCAAAGGGGTAACCAGGCCTGACCTTCTCAGTAGTGGCTCTACTTCATTTTCTAGTGAGATAAGGCACTGTATTATTGTTGATCTCAAGTCAGTGCCACTCATGACATTTTAAATAAAAGAACAAGAGTGTGGCTACAGTGTAAAGTGATGACTCTTAAACCATAGCAAATGGAGATTACTTACACTTCTAAGCCCTGTTCAGAAGATTCTTGGGCTTTGACAGATTATTAACTGATGAGATGGTATTGGTGTTGGATGACAATTCCTTAAAAATAATTTTCATTCCTGTTTCCTTCTCTGCCTTCTTCCCTTTGGCTCATGAAACCTCAATGAGAACACTTCATGGTTTAGATGGTTGAATCAGGTCAACTCCGGAACTTTGATAAACTCCTCTGGCCTTGGTACAATGGATTTAGACTGAAACTTTTTTTTTTACATATTTTAAATACTTTTAAAATTTGATATTTTTAAAATACATTTTTAATGATCATTCTCAACAAATGGACTTTATCATCCAACATCCTTGGACTTGACACAATCTTTGGTGGAAGACATCAAATAACATGATTTTTATAAAGCATTTTGCTTAGTGTTATAGAGTACATTGAAACTTGAGCTTCTGTTATCTGTCCAGATGTCACTAGATCCAGTTTCTTACTGGTTAATATTAAATTTAAGAGTAAAGGAACTTTGTGGCCTGGAAACAATTCTATCCGATTCATAAATCAAATCATTCTTTGTGTGTATATGTGTGCATGTGTGTGAGTGTATCTGCTGAACTTAAAAAAAAAAAAGAATTCTCATTTATCATCTTGATCATTGCCATAGATGATAGCCACCAGTAACTACACATAACAAAACACCAATATTAGGTAAGAACTTCAGCCCCAGCACCCTGGCAATAATGATGCAAAAGTATGGCTGTCTGTCAACTTATTGGATTAATAGGGGCTGTCAGCATGATGGAGCTACTGGAAGCCTGAGAACTATTTCTGCATGGAGGCAGCAGCACAAACCTGAGCTCTAGAAAGGGAATTTAAGTAGGATCATTTCCTGTACAAATTCCTCTCACAAAGATTACTTTGCAGGAGAGTCAATTTCAATTTGTGATTCCTTTCAATTTCAGCATTTATTCCTTGGCTGTGACCAGGCTTTCCCACCACTGGATATTGAAAATGGAGATATTTTTAGCACCAAGGTCTGTCCCATGGGATCTAAGAAGCCCAGGTCTACTCCCATACATTTCCAAGAGAAAGAAAGAGAATATTATTTTCCCTTTTGGATCCATGATGGCTTGTCACTCCATGGGGAGAAATCTCTGTCATCAGTCACTTTCCAAAGAGCTCCTTCTGCAAGGGAAGCTGTGGCACTGGACTTGGGGTTTTCTTAGCCATGGGAATTTTTTTTAAAGTTTTTTTTTTTAAAGGTAATTACCATTATTTACAGTCCAGGGGGAGGGGAAGGCCCCACCCTGGGCTCTGTGCCAGAGGTTCTTAGACTATAGTGTAGCAGGGGTGAGCCAGTTCCAAGACAAAAGCACAATTATGTTCAGGAAAACTAACACTGGTGTTATTGGGGGGGAGGGGGTAAAGAGGGTGGCGTGGGCGTGGGAGTGGTAAGGTGGAGGGAAGGGCTTTCTTAAAAGTTTTGCGTAAATCTTTTAAGTCATTTTCATGAAAGCTACAAGGATTGGCAGTGAAAACTTTTAGCTTATGGGCGTCCTTCAAGAGGCAGCAGTGGTGTAATGAATAGAAAGCCAAGTCTTCCTAAAACTAAATTTCAGAGAAAGTGCCAACCTGCATCAGCAAAGAGGGATTTCTCATTCAGGAATTCCCTATGCTACTGAAATCACAGGGTCAGACCTTATCCCTTTAGGAGTCCCAGCTCATCCCTCATTTATTAGCTAGGCCAAATGGAAATACCTCTCCTACTTATTTAGATTCCCAAACAGTTAAAAAAAATAGAATCTGGAATACAGGGATAATAGAAGGATTTGGAAATTGGGAAGTGTTTTGTAAGCTCCTTACAAGCTTAGGAAGTGCTGGGAATTGCTTGGAAGAAGAGAACTTTAAAAAAACACAAGAGGACTCTCTCTTTAGGCTTAAAAAAAAAAGTCCATTGTTTTTCACCTCACCCCACTCTTTAGTGCATGTACACTTCCTTGTTACAGACATTTATAAGTTATGGGATCAGAAAATGAGATCTAGAAAAGTCCCTGCAGCACATTTGGATCTCTAAATCAGAAAATAATTATCTGCTAGTCTACCACTCCTATTCATTACTTACCTGTCAACTCTATTACTTTTTTTTTTTCCTTCCTGGCCCAGATGGGAACCAGATGATTCCTGTGCTAACCCTTATGAATCACTTACCAAAAGGAAAAACAAAAAAAACAAAAAAAACAAAAAACCAAACGCTTGTAATGGAAATGTTTACACACCTTGAGATAGAAGGGAACTCATTACCTCTGCCTAACTTTAAGGTAGTAGATAGGAGAAGCAGAATCAGAGCCGACTTTGAAGCCAGACACTTTACCCTTCAAAAAGACTGAGTCAATGGGTTGGGAATCTTGGTTAAGCAGATTGAATTCCAGGGAAGTAGCCCCCAAACTTCCCTGTAGCATTTATTAATATGTTTATGAAGGTCAGGAGAGACCTTTGGAACCCTCATTTCCCACCCTGTTGGAGACAGGGGAAATGATCTTTGTAAAATGAACAGGGCGAGGTAATCAGCATCTCCCTGCCCCTTGAGTTGGGTTTCACCTGCTGCAGAGGAGCACAGAGCTGCCAAAGAATTCTGGGCATTAGTGCACACTTGAATGATCACACCGATGTGCTGACACCTGATCCCAGGTTCCCAATCAGATCCATGCAGTCTGGTCCCCAGTGCGGGGGCAGGAAAGAGGAAAGGGGAATTACAAAGCGGCTTAACTTGAAACACTCTTCTCAGCCCCACCTGAATCTTAGGCGCCCCAGGGAGTCCTCTCAACCACCTGGATTTGAGATATTTTAAAGGTACAGATGCAACTTTTATCTGTCATGTTTTGTCAGAAGCTGAGGAGGTCCCATGTCACTGGGCCATGGGAAACCCTTAAGGCATGGTTAAGTCTGGATAGTGTTGTCCAGAGGTTTAGACAGCAGGAGGGTTCCGGCTGGAACTAAAGCAAAGTGCTGAGCTTTTCTAGAGAATGCAACAGAGAAAGGGAGAAGAGCTTGTGTTGCTTGCACGTTAAAAAAAAAAAAAAAAAGCCCACTCCCCATACTCAGATTAGATTTGTGTCATTACAGATAAATTCACCTTCTGATAGCCAGCTCAGTGATAGCCAGGAAGTAGGATTCCACTATTGGCTTTAATCAAAAGACTCCCAGATCTATAACTCTTGCCCTACCCTTTATTCTGAGCCCCAGGATGGTCAGCCTCGGAAGGAACAATGGATTTGGAGCCTAGGGTACAGAAGTACAGAGCACAAATTCTGACTCGGATACTTACTGTCAGTGTGACCTTGGCAAAGTCATTTAACCTCTAACAGCTTCAGTTTCCTCACCTTTAAAATGGGGATAATGATGGTGGTAGGGGCAGCTAGATTGCCGTGGAGAGCTCAAATCTGACCTCAGACACTAGTTGTGGGACCCTGGACAAGTCACTTAACCCTGTGTGCCTCAGTTTCCTCATCTGTAAATGAGCTGGAGAAGGCAATGGCAAACCACTCCAGTGTCTTTGCCAAGAAAACCCCAAATGGGGTGAAGAGTTGGACACGACTGAAAAATGAAACAACAACAACAAAAGTGGTGGTGGAAATAGCTTAAGTAAGCTGACCAAGGTCATACAAGTGGCAGAATAAGGATTTGAACTTGGGACCTCTGACTCAAAATCCAGCATTCTGTTATACCATGTTACCCCACATGCTGGGGGGAGGGAGGGGTGTTACAAGCATGTATTAAGACCTACTATATGCCAGGCACTGTGTTAAGTGCTTCATGAATGTTATTATCTCATTTGATCCTCACAACAACCCTGTGAGATGGATACTATTATTACTATCTCTATATTTTTTACAACTGAGGAAACTGAGACAGAAAGCTAAGTGAGTTGCCCAGGGTCACATAGCTAGTAATAGTATCTGAAGCTGGATTTGAATGCAGCTCTTTCTGTCCCTAGGCCTGGTGCTCTATCCACTGAGTCACCTAGCTGCTGGAGCTTAGGATAGAAGCCTTAGAAGGGAAATAACTTATCCAAGGTCACACAAATGGTTAAGTAGCAGAGATGGGATCCAAACTTGCATCCTCTGAATTCAAATCCAGTGGTCTCTCCATTTTACCCATAACACCTGCCCATTCCAACTACCTACTAACTACCTTCACCTGCATGACCCAAGTGACCACTGAACTCGTCATCTTTCTTCCCCGAATGACATCTTCTGACTTCACTACTTTTATTATTCACACCACCCTTCCCTTGGTCACACATGGCTAAAACCTCAGTCTTTGAATCTATCATCTTACATCCAACTAGCTACCAAATCTTGTTAATATTATTTTCATGGTATCTTGCACACATATCTCCTCTTTTCCACTCCCACTGCAATCACCACAGCACACATCTTTGTTGCAACCTGCTTATTCTATTACAATTGTCTTCTAATTGGTTTCCCTACATTAACTCTCCCATGTTCAATCAAACTTCTACACAACTATTAGATTTTTTTTTTATACATGTATTTGAACAGGTCACTCTTCTGCTCAAAATTTATCAAGCTTCCCTACTACCTACTGAACAAAGTTTAAGCTCCTTAGCCCTCTGTAATCACTGATACTTCATTACTTTTCTTCTTTTTCTTCCTTTTTTTTTTATTCTGGACTTAACAAATCCCAAATTAGGCATTTCTGTATATATAGAAGAGGATTGTATGTGAAACTGTAGATTTCTATGCTGTATGACTTGATTTTCTTTAAATATAGTAAACTTAACATGTAACTTTCAAAGCTACTCTACTTGTCTGTCATTCTTCTGGGCCTCCCTTCTTTTCTGTTCTATGCATTTATGCTTTTTTTTTTTTTGGTTACCCTATGCCTATGCTCTCTCCCTCCACCCCTTCCCCCATAATGGGAAAAAGAAAAGAAAAAAAAAAGAAAAAAAAAGTCCTCGTAACAAGCATGTGTAGGCAAGCAAAACAAATTTCTACCATAGCTGTATCAAAATCTTATTTTGCATTTTTGGTCATTCACCTTTCTCAATAAGTAGGTAACATCATCAGTCCTCTAGAATCACGGTTGGTCATTGCATTGATCAGAGTTCTTAAGTCCTGCAAAGTAGTTTCTTTCAATAATGTTTTTGTTATTGTATAAATTGTTCTCCTGGTTCCACTAACTTTATTTAAGTCTTCCCAGGCTTCTCTGAAACTATCCATTTCATCATTTCTAATGGCACGATAATATTCTATTATATTCATATACCATAATTTGTTTAACCATTCCCCAATTGATGGGCACCTTCTTTGACCTCATTACTTTTATCATAGAATCTTAATACTTGGAAGAAACTTCAGAGGCCATTTATTCTAATTCATATTTCAGTAGGATTACTTTCTGAAGACCTTTAACGAACAACACTATGTTACTCACTGCTACTTTTTACAGGGACAAAAATGAAACAATTCCTTCTCCCCAAGAGCTAAGAAACAACATATATGAATGTAAACGAATACAAAATATATGCAACATAAATACAACGTTATTGTGGAGTGAGGTGGTGAGGGATGGGGAGAACTAACAACTGAGGGGATCAGGAAAGGCCTCACAGGAGGCATCACTCGGGTGGAGCCCCAAGGAGGCTAGACGTTCTAGGGAAAGAGAGCATTCCAGGAATGAGGGTACTGCATGGGCAAAGCCAGGGAGGAACATAGGACCATAGATTTGAACCTAGAAGGGGAGCTTGGAAGTCAATGAGTCTAACCCCCCCCTTTTACAGATGCAAAAATTGAAGCAGAAGGGTTAAGTGAATTCCCAAGAGTCATTTAATAAGCTCTGAGGGAGAATTTGAACCCAGGAAATCTTGACTCCAAGTCTATTGCCCTATCCACTATACCTTGCAGTCCCTTAAGAGGGAGATAGAATCTCATTTAGGAGAAACAGCACATTATGACCGTGTCTACAGAGCACAAAAGAAAGCAGAGAGCAGACAACTTCTTGCTTAGTATGAATAACGTAGATGGCAAGAGCAGGTGATTAAATGGATTTATTTATTGACCTGGATGAAATGGCTTCTCTGTGTATAGTGACTGAAATAACTAGATCACTGCCCAAACTCCAATTCACCTTATGCTATGTAGATATACCCAGTATCACTCTGAGGTTGCCCCTATCGTGTCCTTAGTTCAAAAGAAGTCAATGGGTTGAGAGTAGATTTCCACCATCCCTGAGACATCACTCTAATCCCCAAGAAGAATTATGAGGAAAAAAGTTGAAAGTGAATGAAGAAAAAAAAAGATTAAAAATGTTCAAGTAAAGCTTCTTCTCAGCTCCACATAAAAGATCTAAGTGTAGTCGAAATGTCATGAAAATGAGGGTAATTTTCCTGAACTGAGCCTCTGTCAAATGAAACAGAGCTACCTCTCTCAACTCAAGTCATTCACTTCTGCCAATGGCTTGGTACACTTCTGGCCTGGAGGTTTCCGGTGTTTCTGAGACACTTCACATAAACACTGCTCAAGCTGTATGCTGTATTTTGCTTGTTGAACAAAGAGTTGTTTGAAGCTGACAAAACCTTTTTAGAATATTTTTAGATGATAAAGATAGCAGGTGATGAAAATGATTGGAACCACTTAATGGCATGAAAATACATGACATAAAGCCTCCTCAGTCTTTAAAATGGGATGCCTCCATATTTTAACAACTGGGTTAGGATGGTTTTTTGTTTGGGAATCAGGGGACTTTTGAGATGTTATTTCAACTCTTGCCATCTCCCTGGAAAACTATGGAAACTGAAAAGGAAAATAATGATCAGCATATCAAATTTACAGTTTAACTTGATGTTCAAATATACAGATATTTGGAAGGCTTTTCAGGGAGTTTATCCTCAGATCAATGGACATGCAAAATGTTATGCAAATCTGTTTTAATCTGGTAGATGATTTGCCTCTTAAATAACAAAAATGAAGACAATCAAAGACAATAGCCCCTACCTTTTAGTACAATGTTTTGGATAAATAATACAGCATTTAGAATGTTTTAAGGGTACAAGTTAGGTGTGTTCATAGAATCACATCTACACCTACACTCCACTTGTTGATTCCATCTATACAGAAGATTCTTTTGCTGGGATCAGAGACACATAAGAGAAATGGGTTTTTTGAATAACTTTGGTCAGTAATGTCTTCAACACTGGATGACACTAAAAGCTAACAACAAATTGGAAATTAATAACAAATTAAAGAGTGGGTAAAAGAGTGAGTGAGAGAGTAGGAGAAAAAGGAGACAATTAGAAAAAGAGAAAAGAAAAAAGGGGCATATGGTAATGAACGGTAAAGTAACGTGAGCAGTAGTACTCTCAGAGGGTGCCTGTCTCTATTGGTTGTCTGTGACCTTTGACACAATATAATTCCTGATGTGGGTTTCCCACAATCTTACAAGGTAAAGGAGCCAACTTTGTGAGAATTCAAGATTCAAATAATTCAACAAGCATTTATTGGATTTCTACTACATATTAGGCACTGTGTTAACTGAAGGGGTTATAAAGACAAAATTAAAAAAAAGAAGAAGAAGAAGAAGAAGGCCCTGCCTTTAAGGAGTTTACATTCTACTAGCTTGAGAGGAATCATTCTAATCACATCAAGAGTACTCAATAAATACTCTCTGAATAACTGATGGACTCAACAGGGCAGTGGTGCCACAAAAATTATCCCTCCATTTTAAGCCCCATACAGACTTCATTATTTCTGATTTGTTAAGGGAAATTCATATTCATAAAATGGACACTCATGCTTTCAGGGTTGAATGGCTAAGCTAGGAAATGGAGGTTTCCCACCAAATGAGAATTAGCTGCCCACCAGTAAAAGACTTACTATATTTTATTATTTGAACAATATGTAGGCCACTTTAGAAATGCTTTCCCTACATGTGGGAAGCATTTCCCAATCATGAGTCTATTGACTCTCACTATGACTTGGGAAAAATCCCCTGTGGGAGGCTCTTTAAACTATACTGATTTTTAGATTTGTGCATGGTCTTAATTTTGACCCGAGGCCAAATTGTTGTTCAAAATAAATATTTAACCTGTAAGTAAATATTAAGATCCTGTAATGAAAACTACCACATCTCTTTTATTATGAATTCAAATATTGAGCTGTAATAAATATGTGGGCATCCTTTTAATAGGTGGCTCTGAAGTATAATTATAAAGAAACTAAGTACCCTTTCTCTCATTTTATAGGCATCCCTTAAACACATGATGGATATTTTAGTTTTTATTATGCCATTCATGAAGGAAGTGAATCTCAGAAAATATGCTGGATTGGCAGCTAAACCAGAGTCCTCATACTAGCTTTGCCTTACTTAATAGTGTGACATCTACAATTAACCTCTATGAACTTCATTGTCCTCATCTGTGAAAGTCTTGACTCCACCTCCTCAGCATCTCTGGTATCTGGTCCCTTCATTCCACTCACATGGCCACCAATATAGTGCAGGACTTCACGAACTCTCTTGGTCTATTGGAATAGCCTTCTGATTGGTTTCCCTGAATTCAGGCTCTCCCCTGTCCAGACTGTTTTTCACACAGCTACCAATTCGATATTCCTAAAGTTTAGTTTAGATTGTATCATGCTCCTGCTTGAAAAGCTTCAAGTGGCTCTAAACTGACTTTTGGACCAAATACAAACTCTTCTGTTGGCATTTAAAACCCTTCACAGTCTATCTCCAGACTATGATTCCCCTTCGTGTACTCAAAGTGGAATGCTTGCTGTTCCCTATACAAAACATTCCATCTTCTGCCTGTCTCCTCTGCCTGGAATTCTGTCCCTCTTCACCTCTGTCTCCTGGAATCCCTAATGCCCTTCAAGGCTCAGCTCACCTTCTTTTACATCCCCTTTCTGATTTGGTTGTCAGCACCACCCCCTCCCCATCCTGTTGCCAATCACTGTGTATTTGTCATGTATTTGTTCTATACATATCTTGTATTTACTCTTTTGTGAATATGAACTCCTTGAGGTTGGGGCCTGTCTCATTTTGGTATTTGTATCTTCAGTGTACAGCACATTGCTTGACACACAGTAGGCACTCAATAAACACTTGTTGATTGATTGCTTGACGTCAACATAACTAAATAAGATATTATTGACTTCTGCCAATTCAGTGAGGATCAAATGTGGTATTTCACGTTGAAGTGCTTTCAAAAAAGTGCTCAAAAAAGCACTATCAAAACATAAAGTATTATTGTGTTAAAACAAGTGGGACTGTAGATCCAGGGCTGGAAGGGCCCTCAGAGGCCATCTAATGCAAACCTTTCATTTTATAGAACAAGTGCAGTCCCAAAGTCATTAAACAATTTCCCAGTTATGCTGGTAGTGTCAGAGTCAAGATTTGAACATGGCTCCTTTGACTGCAGCTAGGTAAAGTACCAGCCCTGGACCTGAGTTCAAATCTGACCCCAGACATTTAGTAGC
This sequence comes from Vombatus ursinus, assembly GCF_900497805.2. Lineage (NCBI taxonomy): Eukaryota > Metazoa > Chordata > Mammalia > Diprotodontia > Vombatidae > Vombatus > Vombatus ursinus. The sequence continues at coordinate 14,343,166 of NW_020948910.1, read as the reverse complement.
TGTGGGACCCTGGGCAAGTCACTTAACCCAGTTTGCCTCAGTCTCTTCATCTGTAAAATGAGCTGGAGAAGGAAACAGCAAAACTACTTCAGTATCTTTGCCAAGAAAACCCCAAACAGGGTCATGAAGAGTTGTTACACAGTAACAACCTTCGACTGCAGAGCCAGGGCTCCTACTGAACCACACTGCCTCCAGTTTTTCAAGCTAAAATATTTTGCCTTCGTCAACATAATAGTCCAATTATCATATGCATGTTACAGAATAAAATAACTGATGCTCTGATGCCATAAACTTTTCTGTTGAAGGGAACAACAAAAAAAGATAGGGCCATCATTGTCAATATTATAAATGACCTAATTGAAATGGAACTGTCAAATACATACACATCTATCATTTGGCAAGGCTTTGGAATCACCTGGCAAAACAATTCATAGCATCATTGATATAGGGCCGGAAGGGACGTTAGAAGTAACCAAGTCCCAAACCCTTCATTTTACCACTGAGGAAACTGAGGCCTAGAGAGAAATGACTTCCTCAGGGGTCACTCAGCTTAAAAGTGTCTGAAGCAGGATTTGAACTCAATTTCATCTGACTTCAAGTCCAATGTGCTGCTGCTATCCACTGCACCACGCCACCTATCTTTACATTGCATTGTCTCCTGCAATCCCCTTTTTCTAAAGACTTTAGGTCCTGCTCGTATGCTCTGAGTATAGTCAGATGTGTGAAGCTGAAGAAGTCAATATGATTTGTCAGCGCAGTTCCAGGCCTTGTTGATAAGTTGGGTCAGGGCTATGTGTCTCACTTAGGTGTAAATGTCGCCTAAACAGATGGTTGGGGAATAGAATTCAAGAAGAAGGATCTGGTCCCTAGTTTCCATATCTTGGGCATATCAGTTCTTTCTTGGGTGATGTTACTTACTCATAGAATCTGGAGCTTGAAGGGGCCTTAGATTGTCTAGGCCAATTCTGAAGCACTCGGGACAACACCAAACAGGAAGCAGTAAGTTAGAATAAAGTATTATTCTATTTTCTTTTCATTATGATGGAGAAATGGTCTACATCAGGAGTGGGGAATCTGCAGCTTTGAGGCCACATGTGGCCCTCCAGATCCTGAAGTGCGGCCCTTTGATTGAATCCAAACTTCACAAAATAAATCCCCTTAATAAAAGGATTTGTTCTATAAAACTTGGACTCAGTCAAAAAGCCGCACTCAAGGACCTAAAAGGCCACAAGTTCCCCACCCCTGTTCTAAGTTTTTTTTTTTAAATTATTATTGGTTTAATGCAGTTACTGAAGGTATTTCCAAATAAAGTCAAGACTCTACAATGGATTTCTGAGGCTGCAGTAGGGCTTCATTGGTATGCTCCCTGTCTCAACTGCTTTTTTCTTGCTGCTGTCCTTTTTGGTTCATGGCATTATAGTACTTTACCCTCACCAGAGCAATTTATTAATGATACTACAATCTCTTGCTTCTCTTGCCCCTCTAACATTAACCGTTCTCGGAAGCTCTGATCTTGGCCCTTGTGTATCTTTTGTGGTCTCATTCATTCCAACTTTTGCTCAACATTGGCTAATTGAATAATGCACAAATCTGGCACTGAAGTCAATCTACAGTCTGGCTCCAGCTACATTCTGTCTTAGACTACTCTTCCTTTCATACTTTACGCTCCCACTAGATTGGTGTCCTGCATGTTCCCTGCATACTGTTCTTTTTTGCCTAAAACACCCTCTCATTTCCTTCCTATTGACATCCTACCAATCCTTCAAGGCCCAGATCAATGCCACTTCCCTCAAGCTAGAAGTAACCTCTTCATTATCTGATATCAAAATTCCTTAATTTCTTAGACATTTATGTTCTGAGTTGTAGGAGATGTCTTATTACCCCCCAGAAGCTTAGTCTTTTGCCTATGATTTCTCTGTATTTCCCCAGCATGTAATATAGTAGTAAACTATGATATTAGTACATCAAAGACCTGTGATTTCATTGGTGTGCGAAATTCCTTTACCAATATAGATAGCAACCCATCACTAACTTATTGAGCTGCATAAAACTCAGACAAGTCACATGACTTGCCTATGGTCACATAGCTAGTGTCCAAGGCAGAATTTGAACTCTGATCTTTCTTGCTAACAAGTCCATCATTCTATCTATAATGACATGCTGACTCTCGTTGCATGTAATGGACACTTGATGTTCATGAAATCCTAATTTTTGAATGATCAAGGCACACTGATGAGGAAGGACTTGTTTGTATGTCTGGTCAACTGGGAATTTGTTTTAAAACCTTCCAGCAGAGAAATTCAGTACAATGAGTCAAAAAAGGAGGGGAGGGACAGGTCCAGGTAGGGGGGGACCTTTTACAAACATGTGATAGGCTGCATTATTGATTGATCCAGGATTTTCCAACTTCAGGAAATGGTACAAGATTACAGTGTCTATCCAAGAGGAAGGAGCTGCTTCAGTGCCTCAGTTTACTATCCTTTTCACAAATTGAACTTTACTATTTATGAGCTGGCACATAAGACTATTGGTCATTAGGTGTTTTGTATCTTAATTTAAGAACCAAATCCTCACATTTGGAACCCTCTCCCTGAATTCTGTGAGACTGCAGAGCTCGACAGTAGCTACAGCATAACAGTCTGTCGCAAGTGTATTGGGGGTTTCAGTTTGCCAGACCTGTCATCATAAATTAATGACAGGATGTTGCAAGAATGGCAAAGCTCCAGCACCATCTTGCAGTTTAATATAGCCCCATTTCCCCATTTCAATGTATTTGTGGTTAGATAAATCCTCAGAAATTTACAGCTGCTGCAGACTAGTTTATTATACTCTCTGCCTGCGCATGTGATAAGTGTAATAAGAATTTGATGTTCTTTTAGTGCATAGATTTTACTGATATTTCTTTACCGCTTTGGAAATCATGAGCTGCTGAAGCTTCCATCTGTATATATATATATATTATATATATGTGTGTGTGTGTATTTAATACATAATAAACATATATACTATGGTTTAGCAGCATACATTTTGAATTAAAATGAAAAAAATGGTGAATTTTTAAAAAAGTAGGTTATATGAAGCAATTGGATATGAAATCACCAAGATCACAAAGATTGTGGATAGGGAAAACAAAAAAACAACTCAACCTACTGAATTTGGTCTCAAAATATGAAAAACTGAACTGAAGCCCTCAGACTTTTCTCCAGGGAACCTTCTTCCTTTCGTCTTTTAACCACTTTTCACAAGCTTCAGTTACCCATTTTAGTTCTGACAACAAATTAATATTTTCTTCAACTTCTCACTTTCCTTCTACTTCATCTTTGACTATATTTTGGGAGTGGGCTTGTTTTAAATCATGCTGATTTTAAACAACATAATTTTAAGTTAGTAATGTGTTTTTACTCATGTTGTTAACCATTCCTGAGCGCGTGCACACACACACACACACACACACACACTGTCCAAAAAATTTTTCATAGCTTTTAGTAAGTGTTAATGGTGATTAAACAAACCTATAAATTAACTCTTACTTGCCCTGAAATATTTAAGTGATGCTTCTCTGATTCAATTCCCAGTGAATGAGTTCAGGCTCCTCCAAGTGTTGGCTACTGAAAAGATTGCTGAGGTTGGAAAAATACTATTTCAATACCATAGCCAGAGGATCTTGGGTTTACAGTTCAAATGGACCCTAAGATCCCCTAATTCAACCCCCTTATTTTATGGAGGATGTAACTGAAGCTCAATGAGGTTAAGTGACTTGCCCAAGGTCACATACCTAGTATCAGAGTTAAGAGTTTGAACTGAATTCTTTCATTCCAAAATTCAAAACTACCTTGCTACACCATACTTTAATTATGCTAGAAATAAATAATTGGGACCAGCAAAAACAAAAACAAAAATAAAAATCAGTTTGATGCTAGCAGGAAGCTAATTATACACATAACGATACTGGCGCTATATAACGGATAGAGAACATGTATTATACAAAGAATGAAAATTTTTCATTTCAGTTGAAGCTCAAAGCTAGGAATGAAAGCTATGAAATTTTGAAGCAAAATTATATTCTCCAACTGTTTTAAGATAATGAAAAAAAAATCTATCCACGGTACTTAAAGCCTCAATGGAGTAAGGGCTTTTTAGCATAAATCAAGAGAAGGAACTTTTGAAAATGCAGTTTATGACATATATGTTTGCAATAGGCCAGAACAGAATCATTAGAATAAAAGTATTCTTTGTGTTTACAAAACAAGTGTTTTTGCTTTGTCCCATTTCCCCCCTTACATGAAGTATTTCCTTTTCACCTGAGTAATTAGAGCAGAAGGATGTGATGAATGAAGTGCCTCATTATCAGGTTTGCATCCATGGTCTCTGAAGAATGGCTCTCTCGCTGGCTATTTCTCAGGGCTGTCTGCCCTTGCAGTGGTGGCCCATTGTGAACCCTAAATGATCCTGACATGCAGTTCTCCAGGAGACAATTGGGTCTAGCCAACAGAGGCTTCTGATTGTCATTTTCCCTCGTGTTTCCATTATTCTTTATTTGACTATGATTAGTCTGCTTTTGCCTCTTGAACCAAACATTACTACAAATGTCCTAGATGTACTTTAAAGTAAGGAGAGGGGCAAAAGATATGGGATGATTACAGAAGAATGAAAAAGATGGGCTTCTTTCCCTTCTAGATCAGGTATTTTTCCACAACTCCATAGAATCTCAAACAAGGATAATAATATTCTCTGAAGTTAATATAGTCAGAAGAAATAAAGAAAGGGGCCGAAGAGGTATCAAAAAAGTTGTGTAGGAAATTTACAACTGTTTCCAGCCTCCTTCCATAAACACACTTCATTTTACTGAAATATTTGCTGCTTAAAGGTCAAGGTGCTCTAAATAGTCTTTCCATATATATACATATACATATATATATATATTTTTTTTTTTACTTCCTTAATGCTATCAAAGGCACGCATAACTACATCACTTGAAATGTTACTTTGGTTGTTACTGTTTCCACTAGCATCAACAACAACAAAAACAAAATGTCTATGATCTTCAAGGCTGCTCCAGGCACAGTGCCCACTCTTTGCAGTGGGTTAACTTGGAAGTTGGGTAGCTATTAGTTTGTGTTTTTCAGAAAGGAAAAAGTATGCATTGAAAAGGTGAAAAAAAAAAGGAAATATACTTTAGAGTTATCTTTTTACTAAGAAATGTATTCACTAAGAATTTTTATTATACCAGAAGTGTGCATTAACACTTAGGAAGATAAAACAGCCAAGTTTTAGATTTGGAGGGAAGTTTTCATTTCATTAAGATCCAACTAGGCTGTTATCATCAGTAAAGATGTATGTGGCTCCCCAAATTGAGAGTCGAAAATTTTTCCCATGAATTAAAAAAACATCAAAGTAAACATCTGTGATAAATCATGTGTGTAGAGGATTCCTTAATTTCCTTCCTTCTCAATCCTTTCAATTAATTTTTGAGTACCCATTAATAGCCCAATATTCCTTAAATTTCAAATGATGCCATATAATGAGAAAATTTGTTTGCACAATAATCAGTGCTCCAGACTGACTTCCTAGGAGGGTGGGGTATTTGCATTTAATTTTTTTCTAAGATTATTGAATAATAAAATTGAAGATCTTGACCTAATTATTAATTAAATAATTATGGAAGGTGATGGAAATGTCCAATAACGACAATAATGACGGAAAGGGTCAATGCACAAGATTTCCAAAGTCTATCATATTAGTATTATTTTAAAAAATGGATTTCATATTGTCAATGTGTAGTCCTCTGAATAAGTTTTTAATCTTAGGGACCAGATTTTCAATCTTTTTAAAACATTTGCTTTTATTCTTTAGTCTAACAAGAATCTCAGAAAAAAAACCCATTCAATAAAACTTCATAAGATCATGGAACGAGTTTAGGAGGAAATTTAGTCCAACCTCATTTTACAGATAAGAAAATAGAGGTGCAGTGAGGGTCAGACAAGTAGGAGTAGCACAGTCAGGTCCTGAGACTCCTAAAATCAGTGATATTGGCTGCCTCCCTGGAAAACTCCAACATTGAACAAATCCTATTCTTTATCAGAAGGCTTAACAATTGTGGGCCAAGTAATTGAGGAGCCACAGTTTGGAGGAGACAGGATAGAATGGTGCCAAAGCCTACTTTCTAAGCAGAGAAAGAATAAACAAACCAATAAAAGATATTATAAAAGTCAACATTTTTAGAATGAAGATGAAACAAATATAAAATGTTTGTTGCTAAGAATATCTCTGGTGCCATATTTATTGCACTTCAAATGCACTCTCTTATTTCTCTCCTTAATTATCATTTGGATTTGTGCCTCAGAAGGCCTAGTTACTGCTATTCCCTTTTCTGGAAAGTGTGGCAAAGCTGTTTAATTCAGCTTCAGAGCCTTGAACATAATTGGAGCCTGCATCTGCTAGCATGAAAAGGGGAGTTGTGCCTTTGATTGGGACCAACTCTCCATGGCATTTAACTCAAGTGTTACTTGTCTTCAGTAGCCATAATACAAAATGCCATTTTATAGTACTTTTCAGAAGGAATACAGTACATACAGTCCTGAGAGCTTGGCACATGCTCAGGGCTCCCTTAGTGGAGAGGCTGATGTCACTTGTATCATTTTTAAACTTGCTAAATAGTCAAGAGTTGATGTTAATTAAAAAAAAAATCAGAAAAGCCACAATAGACAGCCTTCGATTATGAACTGCCAACTGCCTTGAAATTCCAGGATGTAAAATTCTTTTAAAACATCTAGTGTGTTTATACGATAAAAATATATGAGAGCCTTAATATCAGAGGCCTTTGGGCCTGGATGGATCTAGTTCTTCTTGAAATGTGCATATGTAACAATGAGAATAACACGATCTTTACACAAACCAGAACTGGCTTTGGATCTGACAGCTTGAGAGCAACTAAAGAAAAATGGCTTTGTTTTTAAAGAGTTCTGCAGAGCAGAGACATGTTTACCCACTTTCATGCCTTCCAAACATGTGCAGGGATGAGAGCTGAATGTGTTTACTAGATTATATTGTATGCAGTGGTTTACGTCTGGGCAAATTTTACACTTCAATGCCCAGAACTGTTTTTCTCACTTCTTTGTTTCATGGAATCAATTGTCTGATCTACCAAATAAGTTCTTCTAATTTTATATTTATTTTTGCACTTTTTGAGGGAGAACTGGGGTTAAAAATTTTCCTGGTAGACTAATTTTCTCAAGAAAAAAGAGTCTGCTGGGAAAAAAAATATCAAGAGAAAAATGATTAATTAATATCAAAATAAAACATTTAATGATATATTACTGAAATCATTATTCTTATAATAATGCAATAAAATAATTAAAACAAATATTGAGATTAAAATTAATATCACTCAACATATGTCTACATAGCCTTCATACACTTGAATATGAAATATTTTCAACTGAATGAGTCTAGAACATTACTGCAAGGTCAGCCAAAACAAATGAATGTTATATTTTTTAGTCTGTGTTTACAAAGTAAACATATCTTCATTTAAAACAAATATAAAAAAGTAACACTCAGAAGTGCACATTTCCTTTAAATAGTTTTCTTGTTTTAAGATGTGATAATTCCTTAGGAATTCCAAATACACAATTCTATAATATGGATTTATTAAAAAAAAAAAAAGTTAAATTGCAAAGTGGAATCACCACAGTTTTTAGTGAATCTTATAAATTGGCATATTACCCATGTGCAAATCTATAGAATTGTTAAACAACATTTACCCCATCGATATAAATTGTGTTTTTTTCCTTTGTGTCTGGTGAACAGCAGTGATATTATTCTTTATTGATTTGCCAACAGGAGCAATCCTGATGCAATCACTAATAAGTACCAAGAGTTGGACGGCCACTATTATACAGGTTTCAAACCATCAGACTCCAAGGCCCCATTCATTTCCTTGGCCATCTTTGAGGGGGTTAGAGCTCTTTTGGGGCTCTTCTTTGTTTCTGCTCTAAGAACAAGTCTGGATTCACCTTCTACCTGAGCATTCACATCTGGAATTTCTGAAGGACGAAGAGCCATTTCATTTAGTTTGGATCCTGTCATCTCATTCTTCTGAAGTCTTTTCTTCTTTCTTACTTCTCTATTAGAGAGAAAGAGAAGCAAAATTAATAAATCCTTGGAGCTTGTCTTCCTAACTATCATAAAGCCGGGGCTTTGTTTCCTCAGGTAACAGCTGAGTGGGCTGGTAAGAGAATTGGAAACCATTTCCTATGGGACCCAAAGAAGTTGGGCAAATAGGACAAAACTTGTCAATGGAATCTGCTACAGTGATTTTCTAACATCCTTTCACAGTGCTGGTTTATTCGTTTTGTATTGATTACAATATACCCTGTGCATAGTAGGTGCCTAATTAATGTTGGCTATAACAAATTAGTCATTAAAAGAACAAGCAGTTGTTTTGGTTCAGCTCCTACAATGACAAAGAAATAAATGCAATAAAGACCAGTGTTCTTCAAACACAGGCACTATAGGTGGCAGGTGCCTTGGACCTCTTCTAAGAATCCAAGGCATCCATTTTCAACTTACCTAATGCTTCATTTCCTGGAGGTGGGGTGGGGTGGGGTGGGGTGGGGTGGTGGTGATGAAGAAATAGTCAAGGCAGTAACTTGTACCGAATGTGATATTTCAGATTTGCTTATGGAAAGCATATAAACCACCTTATATATTCCTTGAATCCTTTCTTTTAAGGCCTTCTGTTGGGCAAGAATTTACCAGTCATTGACTATGTATACTTGTACAACTGGTTTGACAATAATGAATGTCAAGGCAAAAAAAAATTTTTTTTGATTGATATTTTTTGCTGACAGCTGCTGTGATGGTTGAAATTCTGGGGCATCTAGACACAACTCAGATCATAAAATGAATCATTTAGACCAGAAAATCAAGGTTTCCATATGGAATGGGAGCTAGAAGCTGCTTCCCTGGAGAGTGTTATTTGCAATAACCAAAGAAGGATTGAAGCTGAGTTATATGTTGTTGGACTTGAATTCAGCATGATGTGAGTTCAAATCCTGCCTCAGACTCTAGCTCAAGTCACTTCATTCTTCTCATCTTTGGTTTTACCATTTGTAAAATGGAGAAAAATAAACAGCATCTACATCAGAGTTGTTGTGTGGATCAAATGACATAACATATGCAAGGTACCTTGCAAACCTTATGAAAGTATTGAATATTATCCTATTAAAGGGCTATCCGAGTTTCAAAGAATTAAATGTATAATTTACTTCTGAAACACTCTCAAAAAATGGAATAAGGGTATGGTTGGAAAAACTTGTTTTTGATTCTTTCAAGCAAGAAAAGGCTGATAAATTTGTAACATGTTAGGCAGCTAGGTGGCACAGTGGATAGAGCCCTCGACCTGGGATCAAGAAGACCCAGATTCATATCCAGCCTCAGATACTTACTAGCTATGTGATCTTGGGAAATTCACTTAACCCTGATTGCCTCAGTGTCCTCTTCTGTAAAATGAGTTAGAGAAGGAAATGACAAACCACTCTAGTATCTTTGCCAATTGTGACCCAATGGGGGTCACAAAGAGTTGGACATGACTGAAAATGACTAAACAACAAGAAAACAAAAGAGTGGTGGCAGCAGATACAGTAGACATGCACAACTTGGCAGTACGTAGAGGCCAAAATTAAAATAGGCTAAACTTTGGGCAGCAGAAAGGTTAGATTAGAGATAGATGGTTGGTTGCGATGGGTCACACGACAAACAGAAGAGTGTGCAGTTTCAACCCTACATTTTTCCCAGGTTGCCCAAAATCCTTTGGCAGGTCGCAAGTAGCCCACAGGCCATATGTTATGGAGGCCCAAGCTAAAGTAAGATGGTGGACCTGATACTTGACTATGTTGACATTTCTAGAGAAAGTAATGAACAGCTTTGGGATGTAATGAAAACAGGGAAATAGACATGTCAATGAAATTGCAACTTGGGGAACTATGGAATAACCATTTACAAGGTGCCTTCTACTTTGGACACACATGGATTAGAACTGGTATAAAGAGCCATCAGTAATGCTTCAAGCGATATTTTAAGGATGGCTCACGAAAGTGTTTCTGATTGGCATGTGCCCAGTGAAGTGTTAGAGCTATAGAAAAGTAGGGGAAGTGGCATTCAGGAAGTGTTGTAAGGGGCTTAAACATATTTTCCATTAGTTCACGGCAAAAAGTTAATGTGTAACTATTAGGAAGGTGATTTATATCTAAGACAAAACAAAATAAATAGGTAAGCATGAAGATAGGTTTAGGGAAGCAGGGAAATATATAGACAACATAAACAGAGTCCATGGAATTCTGAATTTGGAGGTCAAATCCTTCCTCTGATTATACTTGCTAGCTTTATGACCATGGACAAATCACTTAACCTCTCTGGGTCTCAGTTTCCTCATCTGTAAAATGACGGAGTTGTACTAGATGGTTCTAGATCTGTGATCTTAGGGGCTTGCAAACCTAATTCTTGGCTTTCTCATTTGTATAATTAGGACAATAACACCTGTAGTATCTACTTCATTTAAACTCAGTAACCTCATGATATTAATGAAATATGAAATAAAGGGGGAATGCTTAAATACAAAGAAATGGCAAATAATAAATAGGCATATTAAAAAAGTTGAAGTCGGGGCAGCTAGGTGGCACAGTGAATACAGCACCAGCCCTGAAGTCAGGAGGACCTGAGTTCAAATCCGGCCTCAGACACATAACATTCACTAGCTATGTGACTCTGGGCAAGTCACTTAACCCCACTGCCTAACCAAAAAAAAAAAAGCTGAAGTCAAAGAATGTTAGAAATCAGTGACCACAACTACTATTTAATAGGGATTATAAGATAAGAATTGTGGGGCTCAAATGAGATACATTTATAAAGCATTTTGCAAACCCTAATAACTTTACCTAAATGTCAACTATTATTATTATGTGAAAGCAGCCCAAAGTATGAGGATACTTCAAGTAAGAATGAGGGAAAGAGGCAGCAGAGATTGAGGTAGATATTCTGGCTTCAGTTCAGCCAGGCATATTAGTGCCTGTAGAAGCTTTTTCCATGTTTGCTATGCTACTTCACCATGGTGGTGGTGGTAGGGTTGGGCATGAAGGGGTGGACTAGATGGTATGGTCCCTCCCAACTCTCACATTCTACTACTCTATACAGAAATCTACCAATCTTTTTAAAGGAAAGTGAAGGTAAGAAGAGTCTTGGAGGAAGAAGGCAAAACAAGACAAGGAAGAGTTTAAGGTAGTGGTAGGCTGAAAAAGGAGAAGAAAAACAAAAAGGAAGGTGAGAAAGCTGCTAGAAATGAGAGATGGATCCTGCACCAGCCAAAGACACAGGACAAATTAAGCTAACCAGGGGGAGAATTACATTGTGAGAGGGAGGAAGTAGAGGGAGAGGCCAAAAGAACAATTCTAGTAGAGGAAACCTAAGGAGTAATCAAAATCCTAAAGAGAGCAGTAAAGATAAGAACTTTACGGGAAATGATTCAGACCTAGAAGAGGAAGGAACCCAGAAATGAGGGAGCGTAAGAGAGACCACAATCTTCTAAGGAATCAAAAGGAGAAGAACTAAAAGGAGAGAGTAAACGGAGCCAGAGCAAGCCCGTGTAAGCCCCATTGCTTTCATTCATCAATATAAGAAATGCATAACTGAAACACAGGCATATTTAATCCTAACAGCCACATGTTCCATAAGAGGAGAGATGAGGCCAGGGAACTTTGACAGAGGAAGAAAATCATGGGATGGGATCTTATAAACTGAAGAGAGGAATTTTTAGTGTGATAAGACTCTCTAACTCCTGTTGGTTAACTGGGGCAGAGAGTCACACAAGGGTGGGTTTTATTCAAGACCCATAAATTATAGAAAGAACTAGGTGGAGTGACATGACAATGGATATGAAATATAGTGTTGGAAAAAACTAGACTCATTGACATATATTCTCCCTCCCCCATGTTCCCCACAAGAAAAGGAAAAGGAAAACTAAGTGGCTGGGCCTTAGAAAAACATACAAGAAAGAAAATAGTAGAGAGGCAGGTTTCATTCATATCTTAGGAACATGTGTTAGATCAGAAAGAAATGAGGCATATTATACCAACTTTTTTGAGTCTACCTATAAAAACCTGAATACAGGGAAATATTGCCTTGAAATACAAGTCTTTCAGACCATTCACTGATAAAAATAAAACCCATAAATCATCTTGGGAAAACATTGTGCAGAGGACTATATGAATGAACTTGGTGTCAAAGAAGACATTAAAAGGATGGTCAGATGGGTAATACGAGGGCATTTTCCTCTCTAACTTGTTTGATGGTGGTGGCAGACAGAAAACTAGCATGAAAAAGACACAAAGAAGTAAAAATTCAAGACATATTAAAGGAAACTATAAAAATCAACTGAGAAGTAAAATAGAGAATATTAATAGGTGAGAGGAGACAAAGGTAAAATAAGATTCAAAAAAATAAAGGTTCCAAGTAGATAAATAATCAAAGGATATGAATAAAATTTTTTCAAAGGAAGTTTCAGACCTAGAAGAGGTCAAGGGAATGGAATGAAACCACAGATTTTCTTCATCTGAAAAACTGATTTCTAAGAATTAGTGAGGTTAAAGTCAAAGAGGGGATTTTTGTGGGTCCTCAGACAAGGGAAGTGATGGAAGATGAATATTTTGATGAACAACTGAATGAAATGAAAGGCATTGCATGAAAAGCATTTTAAACAAAGACAAAAAACTTTCTGGGAAACTACAAAAGCAGAAAATTACAGAGAATTTGTTAATGATCTTCCCATAGGCTATGAAGTTATCAGCTGTCACTATAGATCCATTTTTTTCTGCTCTATTGGTCATCAATTCATCCACCCAACCGCCTTTCTCTTTGCTTTTGCGTTCTGCTTTTTTAGTCAGCTATGGATTCCTCCCTTCCCTGGTTCCCCTCTACCTGGTGTTGTTGTCGTTGATGAATCGTTTCAGTTGTGTCCAACTCTTCGTGACCCCATTTGGGGTTTTCTTGGCAAAGATACTTAAGTGGTCTGCCATTTCCTTCTCCAGCTCATTTTACAGATGAGGAAACTGAGGCAAACAGGGTTAAGCAACTTGCCTAGGGTCACATAGCTAGTAAGTTGTCTGAGGCTGGATTTGAACTCAGGTCTTCCTACTCCAGGCCTGATATTTTACCCATTGCACCACTTGGCTGCTCTATAACATGTAAAGAGATAAAGTTTATTTCCTTGAAACCTTCCCCTATTACTCAGATGCCCAAAGATCTTCCTCCTCTGAATACCTATTGTATTTATAATCTATATCATACTATTTAGTACTGGATTATATACTTCTATTGTTCTCTAGTTGTTTTAGTTCGGCCTTTCCAACTGAGCTGTAATCTCCAGGAGGGTAGAAAAACATCTTATATTTTTATCTATATCCCTCATGGTGTGAGGTGAGTACATAGTGCTGACATACGATACCAATACAGTTGGATTAATTATGGCAAAATGTCCAAAGAGGGCAAAGACCAGAAGTGAAAGCTAGAAGAGTAAAAACATAACAAAAAATGGAAAATTAACTTGTGAAAATAAGAAAAAAAGCCAGAATGAAGAAAAATTGTGGAACCTTTCCTATTTCTTCATGAGAATTAAGGAGTTGGAAAGAAGTATATAGCTTGAGAAGTAAGAAAAAGAAGCAGCTTAGTGGAAAAGTAAACCCAGGACTGATGACTGAGGAGTTCACAAATACTCTATGGAGACTGAGTAACCTCATGATCTTGATGAAATATGAGATAAAGAGGGAATGGCTAAATAAAAGGAATTGCTAATTATCTACATCACTTAAATGTACATATCTACATATATGTGTATTAAGAAAGCTGAAGACAAAGAAGCTAATGACCATTATTGGTATTTAATAGAGATTATAAAATATTCACAGGAGCTTCAGTAAAAGGTTGCCAAGGGTGGCAGACAGGATAATACATGCGGAATGGTACACAGAGACAAAAAAAGGGCAGACAGCTTAATAAGAGGAAATGCAAAAAGGAGGGACAGAAAGGTTACATTCTGTACCTCAGTCAGGAAAAAAGCTTTTGTTAGGACAAGCTCATAGAGACACCTATAGATTGTGGGCCACTGTTGCTGGCATATCCTGGAAGGTATATTTCTATCAGCCCTTCCCCTTCCTCTCAGGAAAACACAGTCCTACAGTCCTGGGTCCTTATTAAATGCTCATTGGATTGAATTGGATTCAATCTAATTAAATTAGAAGGAGTAGTCTTTTCTGTCAGTGGAAGGGTCAATGGTAATGTCAGGTTATCTTGACCAGGATCTATGCATGTCTATGGACAAGCTTAGTATCTTCTTGATGTTATAAAAATTAAGGCATTTCAGTAAAACCACTGAAACATGCAAAGCTCTGCAACAAAAAAGTGCTCAGTATCCCAAAAATAAACAAATGGCATTATTGATGAAATTAAGGTGCAAAACAGCATGAAGTAAGTGTTTATAAAAGCTACTAATATGGACAAGTCAATCAACCAAACAAGAAAATATCACAAACTTAAGGCAATGCTTTCACTTCTAAGTGAGAACAGCTCTCATCGGTGTGTTGATCTAGATGGCAGCAAATGACCAAATTGGTTAAATGAGTAACCCTATTTACATCCAGTGTGTGACCAATGTCTTGGGTTTTGAAGTGAGTGCATTTACTTTGCCTCCAGCAGCTAGGCCAAGAGCAATGCCTCCAAATTCACGTCACTGCTTCTAAGAAAGATAGCAAGAAAGATCCCTGGCAAAAGACTCTGGTTTGAGGCTCTGCTTGGATGTTTCTTAGCTATGTAGACGTAAGAACTTAACCGCTAAGAGTGCATTTCCTCAACTATAAAATGAAAGTAATGGTATTCATTTAGGCCAATATGATCATTTTAATTAAATACGTATCTCAGAAGATTGCTGTGAGAAAAATACTTTGTAAACCTTAAATGTTATTGAAACGTAAAACATAAACGAAGGCATAGGCATGAAGAAAGCCTGAGGATCTAAGCCAACTTCAGCTCTTCTGTATGTTTTGTGAAAAAAAGTGCATTGTGAACCTTAAAGAACTATATAAGTGTAAATTATTTATCTGTTTGGCACATTCAAACAGTTATTTAGGCAAAAGATCATAGAATTTGATAAAAATGGTCTTTCGTCATCACCTGGTTCATGTTCCACATTTTAAAGATGGGGAAAAGGAGACTCAGAAAGACTTGCTTAAAAGGGCACACAAGCAGTAAGGAGCAGAGCAGGATTTGCACCCAGATCTTCCAAGTCTAATTCTACTTTTCTTACAAAAACCTGTTATGCAGATTCTTTTCTAGTCTTTCCTCTGGTTCTTTTTTTTTAAATAAATATATTTTTATTTATTTTATTAAATATTTCCCAATTACACTTTTACAAATTTGTCTCAGATCATTGTCTTGATCAGAATAGCTAAGTTTTTCACAGCTGATTATCGTTACAATATTGCTGTTGTTTTGTACAATGTTCTGGTTCTGCTCACTTCACATTACATCAGTTCATATAAGACTTCCCAGGTTTTTCTGAAACTATCCTGCTATCACTTCTTATAAGCACATTAGTATTCCATAATAATCATATGAATCTTATTCAGACATTCCTCAATTGATGGCCATCCCCTTAATGTCCAATTCTTTACCACCACAAAAAAAGCTGCTATAAATATTTTTGTACAAATAGGTCCTTTACCCCTTTCTTTTGCTCTCTCTGGGGTACAGACCTAGCAGTGGTATTGCTGAGTCAAAGAGTATGCAGTTTTATAGCTATTTGCACATAGTTCCAAATTGTTATCCAGAATGGTTGGACCAGTTCACAATTTGACTAATAACGCATTAGTATCTCTATTTTTCCACATGTCCTCTAGCATCTATCATTTTCCTTTTCTGCCATGTTAGCCAATCTGGTATGTGTGCAGTTGTATCTCTGAGTTGTTTCAATTTAAGCAAGAATTTTCAATCTGGGGTCTGTGAACTTAAAAAAAGTTCTGATACCTGTATTTCACTATAATTACTTTCCTTTGTAATCCGACATTTTGTTGTTTGCATTTAACAACATGATTCTGAGCAGCAGTCCATAGGCTTCATCCCTTTGACAAAGTGGTCTGTGACACAAGAAAGGTTAAGACCCCCTGCCAAAAATAACTTAGCCAATTGGGAAAATTATCTAAGGGTCTTGGGGTGGTTTTGATTTCCAAGTAGGGAGGCAATATAGGTACTTAAAATCTCAATGGAGAAACAATAGTAAAAAAAAAAATAGTCAGAAACAATACTATCCTGATTTTTGACATTTTCTATTTTCCTTTTTTCTTCTTAGAGTTTGCTTATATTTTTGAAGTTATTATTTTAAAAATGTATATCCTTTCTCCTTAGATGAAGTTCCTTGAGGATTGGTTCAGTGATACAGTAGATAGATGACTAGACTTGGAGTTAGACCTGATTTCAAATTCTCACTCATTGACCACTTCTGTGACTCTGGGCAAGTCATTTAATCTCTCCCAGGCTGAATTTTATTATCTGTAAAATGGGGATAATAACACTTATTTCATGGCATCATCAGAATAATCAGATTAATAATAATAATTAATTAATTATTAATATATATGTAAAGCTCTTTGCAAACAAAGCACTATATGCTACCTAAGTGCTATGATTATTTTCTACATTTCTTATAATACTCAGATTTCCCAGGGTGCTGAACTTAATACCTAAGGATGGTAATGATTCAATTCAACAAATGCTTATTAAGTACCTACTATGTATAGGACACTGGAGCAGTTAGGTGGCACAGTGGCAGGCTGGGCCTGCAGTCAGGAAGACTCATCTTCCTGAGTTCAAATCTGGCTTCAGACACTTACTAGCTGTGTGACCCTGGGCAAGTCACTTAACCCTTTTTGCCTCAGTTTCCTCATCTATAAAATGAGCTGGAGAAGGAAACAGCAAACCTCTCCAGTATCTTTGCCAAGAAAATCCAAATGGGGTCACAAAGAGTTGGACATGATTGAAAAATGAAATATGTTAAGACATTGGGTGACAAATAAAATAATTCCTGCCCTCAAGGAGCTTAACAATTATAATACTGTCTTTTGAGAAACAAAATTTATTCACATTCCACATATATATCTATTATATTTAATTTTTCATAAAGAAAACTGTTAAAATTAGTAGAAAGATGGCACAGTTGTTGACAACTCTTTGCCGTTACCAGAGAGTGTTCTGCCCAAAGGAGGGTAAATTTTGATGGCCAAGTTAACTTGAGGTTTACTGACCAGATTTCTTTCTCAAAGACCAAGCTTTAAACCCAGTTCACTCTGGATCTCACCAATTGGACAACAAGAGGTCCCTGCCCAAGCACCACTTAACATTATTTTTTGGGCCCTCCTGGCTCGGAGTGAATGTAAATAGTAACTGTTTCTCTTTTGGCTAGCAATCATAGGGTCTTCCCCTCCCTGTTTGATTTTTTTTTTTTTAATTAAAGGGGGCATCCCTTGACTCACTTTTTAAAGAGACCTGTTCATGGAATGGGCATTGCCTCACTCAAAAGTGAGAACCTGAAAAGACCTTAGCTTAAAAGGGCCAACGTCTCCCACTGCAACCTGGGTCATCTCCAGTTGTCCTGAAGGATATCTGGCCACTGGACCCAGATGGCTCTGGAGGAGAAAGTGAGGCTGGTGACTTTGCACAGCCCTCTCTCACTCAAATCAAAGTCAATTGCAAGTCATGTCATCATCTCCCCAATGTCATGGTTTGAGAATGATGGACAAACCACAACTGCACAAGAATCCCATTAATTTTTTTTTCTATGATCTTTTCATCTGTGAGAATGAAATCTCCCAGAGATTCAGTGACTTGCCCACATGCAGCCAGGAATCAATATCAAAAGATTTAAACCTGGAATAGACCTTAGGGGTCATCTAGTCTAAACCCATCATTTTATTTGCTAATTATTTCATGTACGTTTAGCCTTCTCTCCCAAAGTAGGTTATAAGTTCAAGATGTAGTCCATGTTGTTATATTCCTTATCAGTCAGTTTTAAGCACAAAGCAGTTTTTCAATAAATGACATATGATTATTATTTGGTCTCTGTGTGGCTTATGGAAACTACTCTCACTGTTTCCCAGTCATGACATGTCCTTACTGATTAAATAAAGTTGTTATATATGCTATTTTCCCTGAAATAATAACCTCATATCTCATTCATAAGTATGTGCAGTCTTTTATTCATAACTTCTTAACATTTAGAATCATTCTTGTCCTGCTAAAAGACATAACTGATTTTTTAAATTGCCATTTTTCTCAAAATTTAAGAAATATTTACAACAGCCTTATTTTGGAGACTACTTTTTCATCATAAAAGACTCAGCTGTAGCAAAGGACTTTTAAAAGTCCTCACACAGACTCAACGTACAAAGCCTTTTCAAGGCTGATGACATCAACATTTCACTGAGCTCAGGTCATGGCCTCTCTAGGACTCAGAAGAAACGGGGACTAGACGGTCTCTAATACTCTACGAAACTTTATTATTATTATTTTGCTAGTGGTTTGCTAGCCTGTGCTAAGAAAATTTTTGCAATTTTGCAAAGTATTTTATGTCAAATGCAAAACAGAATCTGAAAATGATTAAAATTGAAGAATATACATTGAATTGAAGAATATACAAGAATTGAAGAAAATCTGTAAAATTTTTTTGAGTTAGAAAGAGGATCTTGCATTTATGTATTTACTAACAATACAAGGGAAAACGTGAAAATTTCCAAAGAGGTCTTCTAAAACATTAATATGAGTACTTCAAAATAAAAGTCAACTATATCAAATAGAAAATATGCTATAAATATCCTGGAAAGTTTTGAATAAAGAATTTTATTTCTCCCCTTAATGCAACAATACAGCGACTTTGTGATTTTATTTGGACTATATCATTATTTATTTCCATTTAATTCCATGTAAAAAGAAATGAATGATTAGAAAAGCAGACATAAGAACTCAAAAAGCATATGGGGCAATTGAATGTATGACTGAACAGGACTATACACATATGAACAGATCCTAAAGGCATCACTTTATTACCATACAGGATTTTTTTCTTTTTAAGGTTTGTGTAATGAATAAAAGTCTTAAGCTCTTTAGGAAGACAGGGAAGCAGATAACACATTTTGCAGTGTTTTCTATTAGAAACTGTTAAGGTCAAGTTCTGAAGCTTAAGCTATTCAGACTGGCTCATTCCCTAAGTGTTCAAGGTAGTTTTACTGAATTGTTATAGGTGTATAGGGCTGTATAAAGAGGACTAGATTTGACACTATGAGATCCAAGTTTGAATCCTGGCTCTGAAACTCATTGGAAACCAAGGCAAGTTGTTTGACTTCTCTGGGCCACCACAATTCAATTAAATTTAACAAAAATTTATTAAGTGCCTACTACGTGCAAGACACTATGCTAGGTACCGGGGAGGCACGAAGACAAAAATCACATAGTCCTTGATTTCAAAGAGCTTAGCGGAGGTTATCAGATGTACAAATATAAGTAAGGCTAAGGATTTTGAATTTTATCTTAACATGACTTGAAACTACTGATGATTTGGGAGTAGTAGATCTTCATCTCATCAGATCGGTATTTTAGGTCAATCAATTTGACAGCTATCTAGAAGATGTGATTGGAGTTGGGAGACTGGAAGAAGGAAGACTGATTAGGAAATGATTGGAATAGTCTATGGAAAAGGTGATGAGGGACTGAATTTGGTTAGAGATTACATAAATAGAAGAGAATAGGTGTGAGAGACTTTGTGGAGGTAGAATAGAGAAAACTTGGCAATTGATTGGATATCTGAGGGGAAAAGGAAGGAAGGGTCAGAGGTGATGCCAAGATTGTGAACCTAGGTGATTAGAAGGAGGTTATATGAAAGGAGAGAAGGAAACTAGCACGACACATTTATGGAGGCAGAATAGACAGCAACTGACTGGACAGAGGGATTGAAGGGGAGGACGATCTTCAGGCTATGAACTTTACTCACTAGAAGGGCTGTGGGACTCTTTAAAAGAAATAGTTAACTTTTCAAGAAGGAGAAGTTTTTAAGGACTCTAAGTTCAGTTTTGGATATTTAGGTGGCACTGTAGGAAGGTGGGTAATATGGATTTAGAGTTCAGGAGAGAGATTTGGGCTGGATATCTCGTAGCTCTATGAATGCACGAATATGAGAGTTAGTATGATGCAGTGGATGGATAACTGGTTCGGGAGCCAGGGTGACCTAGGTAAAATCCTGCCTCTGCCGCATATTGACTGTGTCACCTTGGGCAACTTAACCTCTCAGTGCTCTTGAAAACTTTTCAAGACTGTAAGTGGCAGAGAAGGTTCTGACCTGCATTGGTGGAGAGGGTTTTCTCATTTGTGAGCTTCTTATCTCAGTGAAATTACAGGTCTACTTCCTTTCCTCACCCCTGAATTTATGTGGCAACTGAATCCATGAGGGCAGA
Organism: Vombatus ursinus; assembly: GCF_900497805.2. Classification (NCBI taxonomy): domain Eukaryota; kingdom Metazoa; phylum Chordata; class Mammalia; order Diprotodontia; family Vombatidae; genus Vombatus; species Vombatus ursinus. The sequence goes on along the minus strand of NW_020948910.1, from coordinate 14,322,623 downwards.
TTGGGAAGGGGAGCAGATTATAAAATCACCAAAGAGAGAGTTTAGAGAAAGAAGAGGATTCAGCAGAGCCCTGGGTTCAACCACACTTAATGGACAGAGGAATGATGACCTGGCAAAGGAGACAGAGAAGGCATAGTCATAGTTAGAAGGAGAACTGCAGTAAGGTGCAGTAGTATCTCAGAAACCAAGGGAGGAGAGAGCATCCTGGAGAAGGAAACAGTTGATGATGCCAAGAACTGAATAGAGGTCTAGTAAAATGACAACTGAGAAAAGGTAATTGGGTTGACCTGTTATGAAACTATTGAAAACCTTGGAGAGAGCAGTTTAAACTCAGCAGTGAATCATAAACCAGACTGCAGTGGGTTGAGATGTGAACAAATGGAGGTGACAAGTTCTAGGGGTTTGGCTGTGAATGCCTGAAGAGGATGCGAGTTTGAGGGCATGGAAGGGTAAAGCAAAGGCTTGGATTGGGAGAAATGTGTATATGCATGGGGAGTGTGACAGAGAGAAATTGAAAATGAGAGAGAAGGGATGTTTCAGGGACCAAGATCCTGGAGGAGATAACATACGGAATCAGGAACACAGATGGAGGGGTTAGCCCTTGTTTATAAAATGGGAATTGTTGTTTGTCCTCCATTTTTGAAGAGGACCAGTGACATCATGGGTGGTGTCTTGACTTGAGGGTGAATTGGATTTAAGTGAGGCAGAGTTGCACAAAGTCGTCAGCCTCATTTTCTCTTCCTAAGCCATCAAAGTCCAGTGACAGGACAAAAGTCAAGACGACTGTCAATAGCCCAGGATGAAGCGGATGACCTTGGTGTCTTCAATGCCTGACTAAGCTCTGAGCTCTCTACAGTTCAGGCTTCACCTGCCTTCCTGGCTGCTGGAATTAATTGTTCTCATCCATTCACCCTGCGGGGGAAAGTCTTCACATGCTTGGGACTCCCCCTAAGTTGGGTTTGAGGCTTGTTGGTTGCCCTCAGCCTGGTTGAGCCCCTCTTCCAAGATGTTTTATTGGGGTGTGGCCACTGCACAAGCTACAGTTTCATGGAGCCACAGGTGAGAGCTGAACGAATCAGTGGATACTAAAGGTGGATGAGCAGCCCGGAAAAGTGCTTGGCAAACCCTCAGAGTCCTGCTGAACACCCCACACACCCCACAAAATGGGGATAATAAGAATTGCACCGCTTAACTTTCAGCGTTATTATGGGACTTGTACTTTACAAATCTTGAAGCGATCAGTGATATCATCAATATGTATATTCCCGACATTGAGGCAAAGTGTAACTACTCTCTTGGGGCATGAATTGCTATGGCAGACGCCGCATTAATCCTCCGCAAACCTGGTGAGGAACCTCTTAAAACTTGGCTGACCTGGGGACGAGGACAAAGTTCAAGATCAGTAAGACCTACCAGAGGCTTGTGCTCCACGGGCACAGTCAGCTGGAGCCTCTGGTCACCTCCATGGCACCATCAAGCATCAAGGCAGGACTTGGCCATGATATTATTATCATCATAATCATATACTACTCAATGTGAACTGATGGATACAAATGATCACCTAAATATCTTACCTGTTATAATGTTATTTTGTTAAATATTACTTTGTATTAGAGTTCCTTCCTCTCTCCCTTGCTCCTTCCCTCCTTCCTTCTCTGTCTTCCTCTCTCCCCTCCCCTCCTCCTAATCCTCTGTCTGATTTCACTGGTATAGGGAACTAACAATGAGGAAACTAGGTCTCCCAATGCAGACTGGCACACAAATTCTTTATGCTATTCCATACTAAAATACTGTACTATCATAACATTCAATTTAACAAACATTTATTAAGTGCCCACTACAGGTAAGGTAATTTGATAGAATTTTAAAAAACCTAGCCCTCTAGTTTTTTTTTTTTTTTTTTTTTTTTTTTTTACTGAGGGATGGGAGAGATAAAAATGGGGTATGATGGGGACAAAAGAGATTCAAACAAAATGCTCTAGTTATATTTGAGGAGAGAATACTTTCAGCTGTGGAGATTAGGAAAGGCATCCCAAAGTGGGTGACATAGGAGCAAACTTTCAAAGAAGAGGATTCTGAAAAGAGGAGATGAGAAGGGAAATGCATTCCATACATGGAAGATGGTTTGAACAAATATAAAGAAGAGGAAGATGGTCTCTTCAATTTAGGGAATAGCTAGTTGTGCAGTTTGGCTAGAATGTAGAGCCATTTAAAGGGGACTAATATTAAATAAAGCTAGAAAGGTAGGTTAGAACCAATGGCAGAGTACTTTCAATGCCAGGCTACAGAATTTGTATTTCATCCTAGAGGCAGTAGAGAACCACTGAAAGTTTTTTGAGTTGGGATGCCCTGGTCAGATCTGGGCAATAGCATTAAAGACTGGGGAAAGCATTGTTTTGGTAGAAACAAGTCAGTGGGAATGGGAAGCAACTGACCAAAAATAATCAGGGATGTGTGCAGAATCATTGTAGAGTGTGTGAGGGAAGGATCATAGGGGGGATAGGCTCATTATTAGGAAGGCAACAGGAATGAGATCATTTCATAACTCCTGATGTAATACACCTATCTTCAGAGGACAATTTACTTATTTTAGGTGAAATATTGTTAAATTTGTCCATAAATAAATTATCTTAAATTTAAATTATAGTTCTAATGTCTTATTTAAAAAATCCCAGAAACTAAGAAATCATAATTTAAAAAAGACAATTGCTGAACAAATGAAGAACTACCTTAGGAGGATCTGGTACTTACTGTATTGCAGGTGACTCTAAATGTGTGTCAGACAATTTAAGATCCTGGGACTTGCTGAGAACCTTTGACATCTGCAAAAGATGAAGAAGAAGAAAAAAACCTAGCAGTAAGGTAAAAAGAAGGAAGATAATGAGGCCAACATTTGTATGCTGAAAACCCACGAGTTTCCTGAATGAGGAGAGAATATACCTCTTTTGAAAAAGAATGTCTATCAGCTATGATATGTTCACTCCTATGTGGTTAAAAACAAGGAAACAGTTCTCCAACTTGAAACACTCTTTATAAATAAAATCAATTTTCAGGTGTGTGGCCAAAGGAGTGGGTCATAAATCTACTTGAATGACTCTAGGGACATTGTATAGTGTATTAACTGAATTAAAATGGCAAATATTTCTAAATGTTTACTATAGTCAGATCTGAAGTGATCTCTCAACATTGTACTGTTTGATTAAAAAACATTTCAATTTATCATTCTTTTTGTAAAGTGGTAGATAATATATTTTATGCAAGATTTCTCTTCTGATAAACATTTAAAAATATTTAGCAAAATCTATGCCTGTGTATAGCATATTAGCAAATGGGAGAAATAAATTTACACTCCGAGAATAACTATTTCATTCTTTTCTTACTTTCTTCCTTTACTTACATAGATTTGATCTGACTAGTATTTTGGCTACTTTTTATAAATTTCAATGTGTTATGTTTATATATTCAATACCTTTCATAACATGTTATTATTTCTAAATTTTGTCCTTTAACCTAGGAATTAAGCAATCAGAAAATTTCTTAGTCTCCATATAGGCCTGAATCTTTTATTCCTATTTCCCTAATTATTCTTTGGATGCATTATTGATGTGCTTTATACTTCATGAAATCTGGAGCACAATGTTACTTTTTTACATGCATGGGTAGGTCAAATTCAGCCTAGGAAAACTGATAATATTACTCATCTTAATCTGTAGATTTAATGCAATGTCATCAAAACATCAAAAAGAAACTTTATAGGATTGGATAAGATAACATTTATATGGCAGAACATATGACCCTAAGAATATTAAAAGAAATTTTGAGGGAGGAAGGAGAAAGAAATGAATATTGCACCAGATCTCAAATTATACTAGAAATTATTCTCCCTCTCTCTCTCTTTTTATATCTATATATTTTTTCTAGCCAAATCCAATAGCCTTTTCTAAATGTCCATCCTTCTTGACCTCTCTACAGCACCTGATACCATTGGCTATTGACCACCCTCTCCTCCTGGATTCTTTCTGCATTCTGGATTTTTGTGACACTGCTCTTCATTGTTTCTTCCCCTACCTGTCTGGCTGCTCCTTCTTAGTCTCTTTTGTTGGATCCTTATCCATATCCCAAGGTTCTGTCTCTATCTTCTTCTCCTCTGACTCTACAACCTCCCAGAACAATCTCAGCAGTTTCCATGGATTCAGTTATTATGCTTACGTAGATTCCTCCCTTATCTATATACCCAGCCCTAATCTCTCTCTTGAGCTACTGTCCTATACCATCAAGTCCCAAATGGACATTTCCAACTGGATATTCAATAGGCACCTGATATTCAACACATTCAAAATGTAAATCACCATCTCTTGCTATCCCTTTTCCTAATAAAACTTTCCTAGCTTTGTTAAGGGTGCCAATATTCTTCCATACATCCATGTCTGTAACTGAAAGTCACAGACTTTTTCATTCCTCTATTATCAATTGGCTGCCAAGTCTTACTGATTTTGACCTAATAACATCTTTCACATTTGTCTTCCATCACACAGTCACCACTTTAGTTCAAACCCTCATAACCTTTCCTTCCTGTCTCCAGTCTCCATTCTATTCTTCACAAAGCTGCTCAAATGACATTTCTAAAGCACATGTCTAACAAGGTCAGCACTCTCCAAAGACATCTTCATTCAACATGTCCAACACAGAATTTATCTTTTTCTACAAAATCTCCTATTTTATTACTTCCAAGGGTACCAATATCCTCCTAGCCACTAGGACTCAGAACTCTGGATCATCCTGGTTACCTCATTCTCCCCTACCCCATATATTCAATCTATTGCCAATATTTATAAAGCACTTAGCACAGTGCCAGGCACAGAGCAGGCACTTAATAAATACTTGTTCTCTTCTCCTCCCCTTCCCTTACATCTTCATATGCCTTGTAAATCCCTCCTCTCCACTCATACAGTCATTAAAGTAGTTCAGACCCTCAATGGCCAGGTCTCCCTGCCTTGTCTCTGCCTATTCTGATCTACCCTCCACCCCACTGTCAACATCATTTTCTTAAAGTGTAGGTCTGACCATATCAGACTCCTGCTCAATGAGCTCCGGTAGCTCCCTTGTGCCTCCACGATAAAATATAAAGTCTTCTATTGGGCATTTAAAAACACTTTGTCTCTTCTTATTCCCCCACTCCATCCCTACCCCAAGAGCCAGCAACAGTAGTCTGCCTGTTGTTCCCGGAACTCCATGCCAGGAAGGTTCTGTCCCCTCACCTCTGCCTCTTGGCTTCTCTTAGTTTCTTAGATTCAGCTCAAATCCTATCTTCTAGAGGGGAGCTCTCTCAGTCCCCTCAGTCTCTATTGTCTTTCCCTCTCAAATAATTCTCTATCTTATCTTATATATCTCTATTTATCTTGTTTGTACCTAGTTATTTACATGCTGCTGCCTCCCATTAAAATTAAGCTTCTTTTTTTCCCCTTAAATTAAGCTTCTTGAAGGCAGGGGCTGGTTTTATCTTTCTTTGAATTCCCAGTGATTAGCACAGTATCTGGCACATAGTGCTTTAAAAATACCTATTAACTTCAGCCAGTTAATTGATCGTCTCTGCTTCAAAAGATCCCATAAGATCCCAAAAGGATCCCATAGGATCCCAAAAGATCCTATAGTCCTTAAGGTAAAATGCAAATTCCTGATTCATGCTTAGTCAAGTAACTAAACAGATATTTAATTAATCACATATTTTGTGCTATTCACTGTGCTAAGTGCTAGGGAGATACCAAGAAAGGCAAAAACAATCCCTGCCCTCCAGGAGTTTATAATCTAATGGAGGAAACAACATGTAAACAACTATAGACATAAAAGATACATACATATATATGTATATATACACACACACATACACATACACACACATATATATACACTGTTCTTCATCTATATATGTATATGTACACACAAGATATATATGTGTGTATACACATATATGTGGACACACACATACATGCATGCATACATATACTACACATAATCTCCTAGGGAAGGCACTAATATTAAAAGGGAATATTTTCATCACATTTTTCATCACATTTATTGTTTTTCACAGCATAGTAATATTGCATTCATGTACCATAACTTGTTGAACCTTCCTCCGTCAACATGCATTTACTTCATTTCCAGTTCTTTGCTACTATAAGAAATGCTGCTATGAATATTTTGGTGTATGTGACATATTGTGCCTCATAATGAGATCTCTGGGTCAGAGGCTAAGGGTTTTTTAATGACTCATTAATTTTAAATCAACACATATTATATGAAATACAATCTTGTAACAAATGAGTGTAGCTTGATTAGAATTTTTAATAAAAGAACAATGAGTATTTATTTCTTAACACTTCAGGATATAGTTTCCTAAGAAAGCAAACAAGTCAACAGTTGCCATTAAGGGTGGAAGGAGAATAAATGATAAATGCCACATATAACTTATGTAGAATTAACTACTTTATGAAAATCAACTATTTAAAATTCACAGACAATATTTATGCTGACAGAAATTCTAAAGTCTTTGGACTATACACAAAATGTACAATATCTCTGATAGCTAAGAACAACAATGTTTTTCAATAGTATTTATTTGAGTAATTAATGCTTTCCATTTATTTGAGTAATTAATGTTGATGTCTGCTTTTCCATTTTCCATTTTCTCTGTTCCCAATTAGATGTCAGCAAATGATTCTTCTGTAATATCTGACTGAATGGCTTTAGTTCATCATTACATTTCTCACCTTTGAAAACATATTGGGTTTTCCCAAGCCACAGTTGAATACTATTATTTTTAAGAGTACTGTTTTTGTTATATATTTTAAAAACTAAATTAAATGTAGTCTTAGTGGTAAAAAAAAAAAGGCATTATGGCAAATAACAAATTCTGATTAAATCTATAATGATTTATTGATTTTACTCCATCAGTGGAGTTGATTTGAATTTATTTAAAATTTTAAAATAAACTATTACTCATAAAACAGTAAAAAAAAAAAAACAAAGCACAGATTGCAAAACGTTTATTTTTCATTCTCAATACAGCAACAAATGTTGAGAACCATCAAAAAAGTATTTACAAATACATTAATTGATAAATTGCTTTTAGTTTTCTTCCAGAAGTATTTATGAAATATGTTCAAATTATAGCAAACATTAAAGTGAATAGTCCTTGCCCTCTACACGACTTTAAATATTACTTCTATCTCTTTGCCAGTGGCAAGACTAGTCTCTTCCATCTAATGCAGTATTTTTGAAAAGTTTGCAAAATTTTAATTTTGGGGGTCTGTGGGAAGACACACATACACTGATGCGCTCTTGGCAGATCTGTGAATTGGTCTACCATTATGGAAAGTAATTTGGAGCTACTCCCTAAAAGTCATTAAACTGTGCACATCTTATGACTCAATGATACCACTTCTAACCTTATACCCCAAAGAATTCAAAGAAAGAGGGGAAAGACTCACATGTATAAAAAAAGTTTACAGCCCCTCTTTTTGTTGTAGTAAAGAACTGGAAAGTAAAGATGTGCCCATCAGTTGGGGAATGGTTGAAAAAAAGACTATATGATTTAAAACAATATTATTGCACCATAAGAAACGATGACAATGATAGTATCAGACAAGCCTGGAAAGATCTGAATGAAGCGATCAGAACCAGGAGAACAGCTGATACAGCAAATAACAACATTATAAAGACAAACAACTTTGAAAGACTGAAGAACTCTAGTCAATGCAATGACCAGTGATGACTCCAGATGTCTGATGACAAAGCATTCTACCCAATACCTGACAGAACAACATAGGTGTAGAATGATATATACATTTTTCAATATGGGGAATGTGTCAATTTATTTGCTTGACTATGATTATGTGTTACAAGGATTGTGTTTTTATTTTATAGGGGGATAGAGGGATTTGAGAGAGAGAGAAGAAAGGTAGTGATACTGTTGCCAAAAAATGAAAAGAAACCAAAAAGTGTCATTGGAGCATATTTTTAAAATTCACATGTAGCTCATATAAGCTTTGTGTATCCTTATCCCATTGGTTTATCCCAATGGTTTAAATTCTTAAAGAAAAGGTGATGAAAAGAGGTAATGCCTTTACTTTATTAATTTCCTATTTTTTCTGAGCCAAGATGTTATATTGTCCCTGAACAAAGGTAAGACTTATTATATACACACATATAAATTTGCAGGCATATATGCATATATATACATAAAATAAAGGCAAAATTTCTAATATATGCATATATATATATATGTATACATACACATACACATATACATACACACACATATAAAACAAAGGCCAGGCTTGATATATACATATTATATGTGTATAGTATTACATATATGGTATAAATGTAGAAAGTATATCCAGAATGTTTTTCAGCAGTTGGTACATCCAAATTGCAGATAATAATAGCTGTTGGGTCCTCTTCTTTGCACACCTCAAAATTATGATAAAATGCTTATTTAGTAGACTAATATTTGGACTGCATTTTGGAGAGAGTAAAGGTTATCTGATTTATGTTGTAAGTAATAGCAGTGACTCTCTTGTCAAGAAGGGAAATTTTTAAAAAATCCTGAAATGCAAATTTTGCCAATGGCTAATTTTTTTTTTCCCAGTAGAAACTCAATATACAATTCTGTTTTGTTTTACCTCTCTTCTTGATCCATTTATTTTAACTTGCAGCTGAGTAAAAATTTTCCCTGGCATGAGATAAAACATTCCTAGCAACAATGTTGACAGGTAAATGTGTTGAGGCTGCTTGAATGACTAATGTGGGGTGGGGTTCACAACTCTAGAGAAAAGCTATTAAGTTGACGATTTTGATAATTCAAGTCCCATAGGACTAAATATTATTATAAAGATGAATGAATGAATTCTGGTTGAAAATAAGTGTCACTATAAAAGAGGTCAACGGAAGAGAAAGCTTTCAACAACCTTTGTTACCACTGTAGTTTGAGACTTGCCAAAGGATCCTGAAGGAAAGAGTACTAGGGCATTTTATATGCTTCCTTTTATCCAAGAAAAGAAAATTGTTTTTTAAAAAGAGGCAAAAACAACGTGATGGCACCTCACATCATAATTTATATCATTACCAGAATATCATTTGGATAAAACTTTCTATCTTTTCCTGGACAAATAAACTTAATATAGTTAACTTCTTATTTATTAGAGAGGCATCTTAGTGTAGTAAAGGTGAAGTCAGAGGACCTGGATTCAAAAACAGGGGCCGTCACTGGCTGTGTGACCTTGGGTAAGTCATTTAACAACTCTAGATTCCCTCATTTGTAAATGAAGAAGCTGAACTAAATAATCTCTGGTTCTTTCTGGTTCTAAATCTATGATCCTATGGAAGGAAACATTTTAAGGATAATCTGAGTCTGTGGAAAATTCAAAAATCACTAGTATTTGTTGCCAAGAAGCAACATGACACAGTAAGTTTCATTTAGGTAGTACAATGTATATAGTGCTGGACAAGGAAGACCTAAGTTCAAATCTAGCCTCAGACACTTACTCACGCTGTGACCCTGGGCAAGAATATGTTTGCCTGTTTCCTCAGCTATAAAATGGGGATAACAGCAGCACCTATCTTCCAGAGTTTTTGTAAGGATCAAATGAGATAATATTTGTTTAAAAAAAAAAGCACTTGAATACAGTGCTTAGAACACCCTAAGTGCCAAATAAATGCTTATTTCCTCTTTGACATATTTGGAAGGTTTCATTCTAATTTGGAAACATTTGATATACTAGAAATTCACACTGATTCTAATAATAACATCAATAATCATGCGCTTTCTTGCTCTGGAAAAATCTCAGCCCTGAAGCCCTGCTTTCCTGTGCCTGTGTCCCCCTTTACATCTCAGTGCTGGTGTCGACTCCCTAAGACCATTAGTTGCAGAGAAGATGCCTACTTTTGTTGGCAGACATTTTCTTTATTTGGGATTTCCACATAACAATGAAATTCAAGGTGTATTTCCTATTCCTGATAATAATAGCTAAAATTTCCATAGCATTTTAAGGTTTTCAACAAGCTCTTTACATACATTAATTATCTCATTTGAGTCTCAATAGTGGTAATGCAGTTTGATTTCTTTAACATTCACATCTGGACAGTGATTTAAGGTTTACCAACAACTTTCCACACAATCACCCTATTAAGTAGGTAAAAACCAAATTATTCTTTTTTCAATTTTATAAGTGTGGGAGAACTCTTGGTACTGAAGCTGCCAGTATCAATGCAAAAAGGCACTAACTCCAATGCTACTCTCTATCTAGTATGATTCTCTGCCTCTCAAGTACAATTTTTAACAGTTGGGCAGCAGACTGTCACACAATCATTTCAGTTCATTTTAAAGATGTTACTAACTTCATTTGGTCTATTTTGGCTCCCTCTGAAGCTTGTACTAACTTAATTTTGTATATTTGTATATTTCTTTCCCCAAACTCCATCTCTCATTCTACTAGGTCACTGGATAAATATGCCAGGGAACAAAGAAGACAGAGGTCAGAAGGTATAAATATTATGACACATAATGAATTTTATACTCATGTACAATGCCAAAGAAGATGACATAGGACTATACTCTACAGCTAGAGTGGTTTTTCCATCCCAAATCACATGCATATTCTTCTCTATACAACACTGAAATTCTACATTTCAAAAATCAACAGTGACTTTCTGGTATGGTCTAACCCATTGGTATAGGCACACAATAAGACTTTAAGGTTCTTGCCTGGTCTTCAGATAAAGCAACCAACAAAGCTCAGCAACTTATGATTTCTTTTATCCTTTGGCATAAAGAAAGAGAGGGGAACTCTTTCTGAAAATAACAGTAGGATGGCTGAACTCACACTTGATGAGAAATAACTTGCCCTCATCTCAACAACAATCTCTAGTAAGCACTGTGTTAGGCAGGGTTATGGTTTCCTAGAAGGGAACCATATTGATCCTGAAAAGGGGAGTTTCCTAGCCAGAAATAATCTTAAACTAATTTGTTTCTGAAAAATAATCTCATGTCTTTGTCTTGGAACCCCTTCACAGGTGTGTAAGTTATCCCATTTCTGGTGAAGTTAAGATACAGTTGGGGGCACTTGCACTGGGGAACCATTCCCCCATTTGCAAAGACACACCTGCTTTGATAGAAGAGGAGCAACTGTGAAGATTAGAAGCATTAAGTACAAACAATTAAAAGTCAAATGAGTAACAAATGTGCTTAAACAGAATCTTTTATTACATATATCTTGATGGGAACATATTTAAATATAGTAGTTAGCTTTTATGTTTCTTGAAGAACTTACATTGGCAGTTTTATGTTGTAATTAAAGACCATGATGACCTAATGTGGCTCTGGAGTTAAGAAACTCAAGATACAGGAAGCAAATTTTTGCATACAGTTAATTTATCATATAAACAAAATAAGTAGCAGCCAAGGGATATAACTTTATTTTATTAGGGCACATTTCATATTTGGCTATTATCCTAAGGCACACACAAATGGACTTGCCTTTGTCTGAAGCTGTGATTCATGCCTACATTACTAAAATTCAGGAATCAACCATAACATATATTCTCACTACAGCTATTCTTGCTGTTTGTATTTAGCCCAAAGACATGATAGCACATTTTCAGTAACAGATTCATAGGAATTGCAAAAGACTTCAATTTGAGTCAATGAAACATATCTCATTCCAATTTTGCATTATTTCAGATAAAGTGCTTGAAAAAGAAAGGCAATATTAAAGTGGTGGATGATTCTAGAAAAATAGAAAGCTTTTGAGCAAAGTCAAGCTGGGCTCTTTGCCATGCCACTTTCTTTCTTTCTTTCTTTTTTTTTTTAAGGCAGTTGGGTTAAGTGACTTGCCCAGGGTCACACAGCTAGTGTCAAGTGTTTGGTCTGAGGCTGGATTTGAACTCAGGTCCTCCTGACTTCAGGGTCAGTGCTCTATCCACTGAGCCACCTAGCTGCCCCTACCATGCCACTTTCTACATATCATTTCCACCTAGCTTAGAGTTGCCTGACACCTCCCCTGAATCACTCATCCAATTCCTATTTCTCTCAGGTGCCTGTCTCTGAGCTATCTCCCAAGGTTTCAAGAAGGACTAACCTGCATTAATCTTCAACCTTTATTTAATCTTTCTCTCACCTTAGATATCCAATTAATGAACAAGAATTGTCAGTTCTATATCCGTAACATTTCTCCTCTCTGTCCCCTTCTTTCAACTCACATGATCTTCCCTCTACTTTGGTCCCCTAATTACCCCTTACTAGGACTATTAGAACAGCCTGCTAACTATCCCCTCCTTCCAGGTTCCAATTTCTCCCCTTTCCAATACATTCTCCACACACTTGCCAAAATAATCTTCCCAATTCAAAAGTCTGACCATATGACTTCTCCACTCAAAAACCTTAAGTGGCTCCCTATTATCTCTAGGATAAAATATGATCTGCTCAGCTTGATATTTAGAGCTCTTCATAATCTGGCTCTAACTGACCTTTTCAGTCTTACTTCACTTTATTCTTCCTAACCCACATTATGTTTTAAACAAACTAATCCTTTGCTATTCCCCAAACTTGGAATGCTGCCTGTCATTCCTATGCCCATTCATGGAATGCACTCTCTCTCCATCTTTACTTCTTAGTTATTCCTATCTCCCTTCAAGGCTAAGCTCATGTGCCATTTCCTATGGGAAATCTCTCCAAGTTCTTAGAAAACCTATTAGTTCTTAATGTTGACTATCCTCAAAATGCACACGTATGTGCATATATATCTATATCAACACATATAAGTATAATGCATATATATGGCATATATACACAAATGTATATCTAGAAATACACTGAATATCTATTTATCTATCTATCTAGACATATCTTCATAAAGCTGGCTTTTTCCACTAGAAAGTATAAATTCCTCAATGGTAGGATCTGTTTCATTTGTGTCTTTGTTTCCCCAGCACCTAGCACATGGGCTAGCAAACAGGAGATGTTTCACAGAAGCTTTGTTGGACTGTCAGGTTGGTTAAGAGCTTGAGAAAAAAGTAATTTCAGATACGACATTGAAAGACAAAGTCAGTGGTTCTGATAGCAACAGCTACTGCCACTATCCATAACTCAGAATAAAAATGCTACATGGGAAGGTCTCCCAACTCCCATGTTTCATATTCATAATGGACTAAAGAGAAGTTAGAAATATTTGGGTTCATTTTTGGAACCAGTATCATGAAGTTTAGCTCTCATGCTTTTATGTACGAGTGTATCTGAACAGATCATTATTTGGAGTTACTATGACATTTCTAATGTTCTTCTGTGTACCCATTATGGGGAAAGTCATAAATGAACACTTAACAAGGGAATACAGAACAAACTGTATTGACTAAACAGTTTGCTAGAACTGTTATGAAGTGGTTGTTGATTATTTGTAGTATATAAAAATACTGTTCACAGTCAAAGGCTTGATCATAGAAATAAGTGGTTAAATCTAGGCCCAGAGACTCATAGAAACTCAATAAGCAATAGGGAGAGAGAAGGGAAAACAAGCCCTCTCCCTGAATTATCATGTGTTAAATGAAGAGATGGGGTTAGAGCAAGATTAAGGTTGAATACTTCTAAAACCTAGTTTTTGGTAGTGGGAACTTCTGAGTTATCTGAAGTCAACTTTACTTTTTACTTTAGATCTTTGAGTAGAGGGGATGAAGATCTTCATGTGGCATCTAAGATAAACTGGTAAATTGTGGGACCTTTTTGCCAAGAACAGAACACCTAATGGGTAAATTTGGAGACAAGATAGAGATTTTATAACAATTTGGGGAGGTTTTCAGAGTAAATGTAAGTAGACTCTCTTAGGTTTGACATTGCCAGAGTAAAATATAAGGTTCCATGAGGTCTCAGGATCTTATCACAAATTTAGAGCTAGGAGATTATCTAGCTCAATTCCCACATTTTACAGATAAAGAAACTGATGCCCTTAGTAGTTAAGTGATTTGCTCTAGGCCACACAAATAGTAAGGAAAACCATTAGGTTTCCATCTCAGGTCCTCTGAGCCCCAAACTGCTTTATTTCTAAGACACCATGAAACTCACTGTATTTCTTATAGAATTCTGCCTACCTTCCCCCATTTTTACCTACAGCATAACACATAGTGACACCAGAAAACCTCCTTAAAATTCCTTTCATGAAACATATTTTTGGGAAGTTCATTTCCAGACACATGGGAATAAGGCCAATGTATTTTTGTTCTTAAGTCATTAAGTAAGCTGTAATGGCTTCAACTCAGTCTTGATTTGGCTCTGCCTTCATAAATTCTGTTGTGTTATGTTGCTCTGACCTTCGTGAACAAATCTTGGTTTTATTCCTGTGTCACTATGGCCCTTGCTCTCTGCCTCTAGATCTTTCTTTGAGGGACAAGAGATTCCTTTTTTAGTGATACTCTATGGTCCTAAATGCATTTTTTTAAAAAAAATCTATATGAAGGAACTATAAATATTTAATAGAACTTTTAAATATTGTCCCTAAATATTTACAAATCATGGAAAAAAATAACCAGGAAAGAGGAAAACACATTTGATCATTATATCCTTTCAAGGGGACGTCTTCAAATAAGTCAAAATGAACAGTTATCAATGTAAATCTTGTTTGCAACAATGAAATTTCTTATCACTTTGGGTTACTGTCCGTGATGGTGGATCATCATTTATGTTCCATCCTTTATGCATGCTTGTATTCCTGGGGTCTGTCCTAGGCCCTCTTCTCTTCTCTGTTTATATTGTCTCTCTTGTTGATCTCAGTAGCTCACACAGGTTTAATTATCATCTCTATAGCCAATCCTCATCTCTTTTCTGAGTTTCAGTCATGAATCACCAACCATCTATCCCAACACTTCTACTTGGTTATCTCCAATAGGTATCTCAAGCTAAACATATGCAAAATAGAACTTATAGTCCCTTGAAATCCATCCCTCTTCCTAACTTCACTTAAGTCTACCACTCTTCTTTCAGTCTCCAAGATTTAAAAACCTAGAGTTACCCTTCGTTCTTTTCTCTCCCCTTATGTTGCACCTCCTCCTGTCCCTGCCCAACTATATCCAATCAGTTTCCAAGTTTTGCCCACTCTACCTCTACAATATTTCCCATATCTATCACCTTCTCTCCATTTGTGTAGTCATTGTCTTGGTTCAAGAAATCATCTCTCACCTGGATTAGCTCAGTAGCTTCCTTACTGGTCTCCCTGCTTCCACTTTCTCTCTTTTCCAAATAATCCTCTATGATGCCATTAAATTGATACTTTAAAAATACAATTTTGAGCATGTTACTTTGTTGCTCAAAACACTCACTGCTACCTTTAGATTAAAATACAAATCACTCTATTAGGCATTTAAGCCCTTCACAATCTGGCTCTACCCTATCTATCTGCACATTCCACGCTACTTTGCCTCACACTATGTGTTACCGAGATTAACCTCCTTCCTGCCCCCTACCCATCCCTTGCTATGACATTCTGGCTTCCTGCCTTTGTCCAAGCCACTTTTCCTTGCCTAGAATGCTCTCCTTCCTTAATATCCTTCTCTTGGAATCCTTGGCTCACATTATATCTCAACTCAATATAATGCCTGACTGATCTTCTGAGTCGATAGAGCCCTTCCTCCAGAAATTACTTGGTATTTATTTTCTATACATGTCACATTTACTGTTCTGTGCACATATTGCATCACCCCAGTAAAATGTTTCTTGTGGGAGACTGTTTATCTTTTCATTTGTTGTTGTTTAGTTGCTTTAGTTGCGATTCTTTGTGACACTATTTGGGTTTTCTTGGCAAAGATACTGGAGTGGTTTGCCACTTCCTTCTCCAGCTCATTTTACAGATGAGGACACTGAGGCAAACATGGTGAGGTGACTTGCCCAGGGTCATTGTTCAGCCTTTAATTTTGAAGAATACAGGGGGCGATGTCTTGACTCTCATGTGAATTGGATTTAAATGAGGCACCCTCTTTTCCAGAGTCATCAAAGTTCAGTGACAAGACGAAAGTCAAGATGACTGGCGATGGACCAAGATGCAGAGGATGACCTTGGTACCTCCAATGTCTGATCAAGCTCGAAGTGCTCCATAGAGACTGTTTTAGCTGCCTTCCTGGCCATCTTTATCCCCCCATTCCACCAGGGAAATTCTTCACATCCTTGGGGTAGACACCCCCTTAACTCACCAATGGGTTTGAGGCCCGTTGGTTACCCTCAATCTGGGTTAGCCCTCTGCTGAGATGGATTACCAGGGTATGGCCACTGGAGCATAGTACAGCTTCTTGGAGTTATATGTTAGAGTTGAGTGGATCAAGTCGATACCAAACATGGATAAGCAGCCCTGAAAAGGATTTGCAAGCCTTTACACCAGAGGTACTTGTCCTCCTTGAACATCAGTTAGTAAGTGTCAGAGGCCAGATTTGAACTCAGGTCTTCCTGAATCTATTCCTGGTGCTCTAGTAACTATGCCACGTAGCTGCCCTTTATCTTTGTGTAATTAGTGCTAAATCATAGTCCCACTCACATAGTAGGCTTTTAATAAATGCTTGTTGAATTGAATTGAATCAAGGTACCCATTAAGCTAATTTTGCTTCACTACTCAAACTGACTTAAAAAAATAATGTCTTTCATATTCTTACGGTTTTAAGTATAAAATATAATTTTCATCCCCTTTAATAGTAAAAAGCAAACTAGATTAGAAGACCTATCTACACTAAATGCATGACCCTAGGCAAGTCAAAGCCTAGGTTTCCTTATCTGTAAGGAGGAGATATTTACATTACCTACCTCACCCAGTTGTTTGGAGGAAAGTGCTTTGTAAATTCTAAAGTACTACATAAATGCAAATCATCACTGAAAAGTCTTTTTAAAATATTTTTATTTGAACAATATAATGGTTATTTGCAAAAATGCTGGAGGAGATGAATGATAGCTTTTCTATAGGCTTAGAAAATGACTTTAAATTTTATTTACCAATGATTTTTTTAGGGCTGTATCTCTGCAGGCTGCAAATACATTTATATGCTGCATCTGTTGAAAAAGAGGAAGACAGAGGGCTTGCTAATCTGTTGATATTTGGGGGGATTAAAAATGAGAGGTCTGACAAAAGAACACTGGACTAGGAGACAGGAGATCCAGATTTCAATCCTGGCCCCAACTTTACTAGAGATGGGCAATCCTTTAATCTGTGAGCCTTGGTATCTGCATTTCTAAAATGGTGATAAGAATAATTTTAGTATTTGCCTCCAAGGGCTCTTATAAGGGAAAGTGCTTTGCAAATCCTAAAGCACTACAGACATATGAATTATCATTATTACTAAAAAGCTGAATCCTAAATTTCCTCCCCACATAAGCAGATAACTAAGGTTATATTTAGGATACAACAAAGCAAAAACCTCAAAGAGAAAACTAGCCATTGCTATCAGCCCTACTTTCTTCAAAGCCCCTGAATTTGTGTCCTTCCTGATAACATCAATACTTTCCCTTCTGTTTATCAGCTGGGTAGTTTACAGTGCTCTACCACATAAACTCTGGAATGAGCCTTCAGGCAAACTCTCTGCTTCATTTCCATAGCCCTTCCCACCTGCTGTGGCTTGGGTTTCTGTTGATTTAGGGATTTAACTCCACGTCTGCCAACTCAGGAGCTTGGGCCTTGATGGAATCCCACTAATTCAGTCTCCTCCCCTCTATATCTCATGTAGTAGATATGCCAGCACACATGTGCTGCTCTCAGCCACCAACCTTTAAATGAAATCAATGCAATGTTGGAAGGTACCTGGCACATTTAGCAGGTGAGCAGGTGTGTTCCACTTGGACGAACCTTTTAAGGCTAGCTGCCAAGCTGTTACAAGGTATAATTTTGTTTCTTAGTCTTCAGTTTGTATAGAAAAAAAAAAACCCTACCTAGTTTTAAATAGGAGTTTATGGAGTACAATTCTGGAACAGTATGTCAAGAAGGTCAGATACCATAAAGACAATGCAAAATTAGAATGAAACAGACACAGAGACAGACATAGAGAGAGACAGAGACAGAGCTAGATAATGGCACAAATTATGATCTATTTCATGGTTTGGGGGTGCTGTGTAGCGCAGTAGTGATAGCAGCAAACAAAGTACTAGACTCAAGAGTCAAAGAAGCTGGGTTCTAATTCTAATCCTATCCTTAACTAGTTGAGTGACTTTGGGAAAGCCACTTAAGTGTCTGTTTGCTTCTATGAAACCAAACCTATTTTACTGAAGTAATTAAATACAAGGTGTCCCAAAAATCTTGGTGCAGTTTTAAGCTTTAATAGCTTAAATAGCTACATTGATGTTTAATTGCTTATATAGCTTTAATAGCTATTAAAGTTTAAAACTGCACTAAGACTTTGGAGATAGCCAACATATGACTCAAGAAACATGACTATACTAGAATTCTCGTCATGTTGGGAACCTCAGTCGTACTTTTCCATCCTATTATTTTCAGATGACAAACCAGAACCCAAGTCTCCTATTCTGTGATTCTTTATTTTTTTTTAACTACAAGTTGTTTCTCATTTCTACTTAACAATTAGTCACATACTGACTACCTGTATACATCATGCTTTTCTAAGTAGAAACAAAATATACTAATTAAGGACTACACTATATGAATTTGGATATATCAAGAATAAATCTTTAAACACAATAACTATGTATATTTATATATACACATATATGTGTATATATAATACGTGTATGTGCATGCATGTGTGTACATATACATATATACATACATATAAACACTACATGTAGATTTACTAAATGCTCACATTCTTTAAGGTTCAATTGAAGTCCATCTCTTCCATGAAACCTTTTCTAACTACTTTGGTCCACATTCATTTCTCTCTGGCTAAAGTAGCACAGTCCTTCAGCTTGTACCATACTATTTGAATATAATTTTGACTTCAATACTTCAGAAGATTTGCAACTCCATCAATGTGGATGTTCCCTTTACTGATGCAAATTACAACCCTTTCCACCCCTTCTCAACCCCTGTACATTGGAGCAAATTGTCTTCGCAATTGTCTTGTTGTTCTTGTGGCTGACAATCATCACCAATCTTCTAGTTATAGTCTCTCTTAACTTTGCTAGCATGGCTTCCAGATGACAGGAATACAATTTGTCATGGGGCCTACACTGGACCTTCCAGAACTTATGCTTAATTTGGCAGTCTTCAAGAACCCAGAGTCCTCAAGTTCTTTAATTCTTTCTTATTTTATTAACCAGAGAGAATGTAAGCTCCTTGGTGGCAGTGAAAGACTTGGGCAGAGGACAATATATCTGCTGAATTGATCTGAACTGACAGGCCAGACGAGGGAAGACTGGATCTAGAATTCTAGGCATTCCTGCTGAGTCAAGAAAAAGTGACACAGCATGGGTAAAATACTAGCACTTGGCTATTCAAAGGATGGACACTGAGAAGTGAGAGTCTCAAAGCATGTTTGAACCTAAGAGACCAGTATGCAATGTTCAAGACACATGTACCAAAAGGCCTACGTCTAGTAGAGCGCTGACAGCACTTATCTATGGACCGAGTGATCCAGGAAGGCCAAAGCAGTAGTCATTAACTGCAGCAGGTCGAGGCAGGCAGAGTTCGTTTTCAGGACAATCAAGCATTAGGGATCCGAGGACTTAGTTCAGGGGAAAATAGGATTCAGTGGCACTGGAATTTTAAGGCAGAAGTCAGAAGACTTCTGTCAGAATAACCACTCAAATCTTGCTCTACCACTTCCTATTTCTGTGATTTGGACAAGTCATCTTACTTTCATAGGTCTGTTTCTTCAATTGTCAAATGCAGAGTTTGGATTAAATTAACTCTAAATATACAATCAGTAAAATGTAATACTATGATTCTAAGATTAAATGAGAATAAGGAGGAACAAATCAGACTGTAGTGCATGACCAACAGTAAGACTGATTCAATGCTGAGCTGGTCATAATGACCTAGGACTACTTATCTTCATTTCCAAGTCTAAAGACAGGTTCAGTCCTAGAATTCAATAAAGCAGCAGCTATCAGTTGGGGTTAAGTGGCCCTAGATGCAACAGGAAGCCAGGTAGGTCATCAGAGGCAAGGGCTGTCCCTTAATTGTCGAGTAGTAGGACAGAACCTCACTAAGTGCTGGGATCACAAAAAGGATTGATTCAATCACTCTCAAATGATTAACTTACTGACCAGATCCCAATGCTGTTCATATTGACCTCAGATACCAATCTTTTAAAGAGATTCCACTGTATAAAACATTTGATGGGGCTGGTTGGAGGGGGATATTAAAATTTACATTAGCACATTCCAATAACTGGAGATGGATCCCATCCAACAAAGCAGGCATAATTTTAAACATAATATGAGAATGTATCTGTAAATACAAACATCTATATTACTTAACTGCAGTTGAGGAAGAAGCTAGAGTATTCATAACTAAAGCAACAGATAAAGTAATGAGATCAACAAATCAGAGTTACAAATAATCAGTCTAATTATCCTGAAGGAATAGAAATACAAGTGTACACTCAAAGCATAAAAACTCCCTTTCTCTCAAATATTTACCTCTTGTGGAGTTGGAGATCTCTTTTCTTCAGTTACTTTAGTGGAGAAATAAGAAGAAGACTTTTGTACTATCTCTGATGACTGGGTGTCATGCTGTTCTAGGATTGAAAACACAGCAATGTGATATGCAGATATCTAGGTAGGAATGTATGGAAATAATATGAGCAGGGAAGGGATAAATAAAGCAGATTTTACTAATAAGGTTGACAGTCTCTCTTGTTAATGACTATTTCATCATATATATATAATAAACATGTACACACATGTATATACAAGCAAAATATACATATATGCAAATATATGTGTATACAAATACACATACATGTAGGCATATGCACATATAACACACTATTAAAATACTATGATATAATATATAAGCCACCAAATATAAAACTGTAAAATATTATAAATGGTTACCTGTAACCAGATTTCTTGCTACTATAATCACAGATACATAACTGGGCTTTTAGAAAAATTGTGTATTCAGAAATGGAAGAAGCAAAGGAGCTGTCAAAAACAGAAACTGTTCTGGGGATTGATAGGGCTGCCTCCAAACACAGTCTTGTGTTTGATATTGCTTGATATTTTTTTCCCACTGTTCTGCTGTCTGACATTCTGACATTCAGAGATTCATTAAGGCTAATAAGCATCCTTTAGACATTAAGAACAAAACAAAACAAAACAAAACAAAAACTCTGAGGGCCAAAGGACTAGCCTCCACTAGTATGAATGAATGAATGAATGACTGCATCAGACAATCAATAAGCAGTTACTAAACACCTTTTATGTGCCAGGCAGAGTGCTGGGTGTTGGGATACAAATATAAAAAATGAAACAATCCTTAACCTCAAAGAGGCTCACAATCTAACGGGGAAGACAACAAATACATAAGTATTTGTATTAATCAAATACAGAATAAATGTAAAGAAAAAAAAATACAAAGTGGTAAAACACAAGGTAGTTAGGGAGGGAGGACACGAGAAGCTGTGGGAAATCAAGAAAGGTGGCCTATAAACAGTGGTGGTTTAGCTGGATCTTGAAGGAAGAAAGATTCTTTGAGGTGGCAATGGGGAAAGAGGACATTCTACATACAGCCAGTGCAAAGGAATGGAGACAGGTGATGGAATGTCATGTATGAGGAGGAGAGAGAAAGTCAGTTTGTTTGGGTCATGTAATGGGGGAGAAGGAATAATGTATCATGAGATTGGAAAGATAGTTTGGATCCACACTGGGAAAGGCTAAAAGAGAAGTTCATATTGCCTCCTAACATCTAGCTAAGATAAGATTTCTTGGAATAAATAAAAGTTCTGATTAGGGGATATGGATCATTTTAAGACATAAAACACTTTCAGGGGTGGGGTAATCTGTATAAATTGTCTCTGTAGGAAGCTCAAAATATCACTGGATTTCTGGGGGTCCAAAGAATAATCACAGAAAGGGAGATGGGAAAAAGCTAATGACAAATTCTGTCCATTTCAAACTTTGCATGGCGCTGGCACTGCATTCAGGGAAAGACCGAGACTCTTTTTTGACTCAACAAGTAAACTCTAGTCTAAATATAGTTGTCCAAAAAAGTAGGTATGGGGTAAGCCTGATTAATAAGTCATGAAGTATTATTAGTATTACTGTTCAGCCAGATTGGGGGCAAGGGAAGGGGAAAATAAATGTTTATTAAGCACCTACTATGTGCCAGAGGGGGAGGGGGCAGCTAAATGGTGCAGTGATACAGCACTGGCCTTGGACTGAGGAAAACTCAACTTCCTGAGTTCAAATCCAGTCTCAGACAGTTAAAAGCTGTATGACCCTGGGCAAGTCACTTAACTCTGTTTGCCTCAGTCTCTTCATTTGTAAAATGAGCTGGAGAAGGAAAGGGCAAACCACTCCAGTATCTTTGCTAAGAAAACCTCAAATGGGGTGATGAAGAGTTGGACATGACTGAGTGACTGAACAACTACGTTCCAGGCTCTGGGCTACAAATATTAACTCAGGCCTAGCACTCTACCCACTGCACCACCCAGCTGCCTTTAAAAACACCTGGAGGAACGGGTTGAAGCTGAAAAGAGGCAAATTAATGGCTAGCATTTACAAAGCAATTTGAAGATTGTAAATATCTCCTTTTTTTTTTTTTTTTAGTGAGGCAATTGGGGTTAAGTGACTTGCCCAAGGTCACACAGCCAATACGTGTCAAGTGTTTGATCTGAGGCCAGATTTGAACTCAGGTCCTCCTGACATCAGGGCCGGTGCTCTATCTACTGCGCCACCCAGCTGCCCCTCAAATATCTCCTATTATCATCACAATAACCCTGGGAGACAGGTGTTATTATTAATCCCATTTTATAGATAAAGAAACTAAAGTAGACAGAAGTTAAGTGAATTGAACACCAGTGTCTAAAGCCAAATTTAAACTCAGGTCTTCCTGACTCCAGGTCAAGCACTCTGTCTACTGTGATGCCTCGTTTTCTATATTGTGAGTTAAACAGGCTTTTGATGAGTAGTAGAACCCTAACACCCATTTATAAGGTTACTTGCTTTTAAGAGAGAGAGAAGTTTAAGTCTTAAATCAAATGATTTGGAAACAAATTCTGGATACAACCCATCAATATTGGTTTGGGAACTGTCTGGAAGACATTTTGAGTTAGGATCTCTCATTTTTAGGGTTTGAAGAATATGTCCAAATCCTAGGATTATATATCATTTAATTACCAACAAAGAATGTTAGGGCTAGAAGGGACCTTAAAGAATTTCTAATCCAACTCCCACATTCTACATATGAGAAAGCTGGAGCTCTGCGTACTTAAATGATAGGCGCAGGATCCCAAAGTTAATCAATGACCAGGCCTAGAACTGAGATCTTCTGGCTCTCAGTTTAGTGTTGTTTCTTTTTCTTTACACCGTAATCTTCACTGGTGAACTGATGGTTACTTCAATAGAAGACTGATTTACTTCCCTTGTGATGAGGGGTTTTTGTTTTGTTTTTTTAGTTCCTTTTTTCTTTTCAAGTCCAATTTATACTCTTGTCAGTTTTATTTTCACCTTTGGGGATCTGGTAGTCAATCTACAGCTGTCAGCAAGTCAGATCTAGAATTTCCAGATGAACTTACATTTTCTAAAATAAAGCTTCCTCTCCATTTACTTGGGGGAGTGAAACAACCTGTTGTGGAGGAGAGAGTAACGGGTCGAGACTGACATCGATGACTTTACAAAGTGGGAGTCAGAAGTTTGGAGATCTTAGGTGCTCGAGAACTGAGGAGATATTGTGGAAAGCTGAGAGCTGCCAAAATTCTGTGGAGCAGGTGGCTGGGGAAAAGGCTATGGGGAAGAAGTTTGATAGCTGGAGGGGGACCGTGTGTGATTACAGACAGTGAGGCTAATGTTACCCAATCTCAGAACACAATAGATTTCTAATGTGTTAGTAATCCTATTTTTTCTTTTTTGGAGGAGAAAACATGAAATGAACAAACACCTCAGTCTGATTATTTATGCACACAGATTACTTAGAGAGAGGTCACTTCATCTTTCTGGGCCTCAGTTTCATCATCTGTAAAATTAGGATGTTGGACTAGATCACCTCTTGGTCCTTTCTAACCCCATATCTCTGATCCTATGATCAGCTCGGTAAACTAAGCAGTAGAAAATGATAAAAATCTTACACCATCAGTTATGCCCACATTAGTGTATCAGGAAAAGAGCATAAAACTTACTTTTACCAGCCACATAATTAGCTGGAAAATAACCCTGCTGTCCATTTGTGAGGCTGCCAAACCACCAGTTATCATTATCTTTGTACAACACTTGGATAATGTCACTCCGATGGATGGTGAGCTCATCTGATCGATGCGCTGTGTAGTCATAAAGAGCTACTACCTAAAAGAGAGATAAGACCACCACAGCTTTATCACAACTGTGCCACAGAGAAAAACCCCCAACATTCACTTCCTCTTGCAGAAAAGCAGCTGAAACCAAAGCTGCACTTTGGTAAGGCTGAGGCTGTCTCAAGGTTTGCTAATGGGATCAGGGGTGGTGGGAACGCAGCAGGAGAAGCAAGATAAAGGACTGTGGGATTGAGAAATGGTTAAGAGCATTCAATACACTAAGATTAGCTTCAAAACAGCAGATGTTAGTTGTTTCAAGCAATTTACTTGTGAAGGTGATGGGGAGAAAAAAAAACTCGTGCATTCACTTTCTTAGAATTGTATCACCACCTTTAGATCCCGTTCTATCCTTGTGCGGAGCAGATGTGCTTGAATAAATTCTTTGACACTTTGACAGTTTTGCTAAAAGGAAACCCCCAATGGAAAACTTGATTGTAAAAGCTTTATTTTGATCACTTGGTTTATTGTTAATGCCTCTTTGGTAGAAAAAATTTCTGTATAAAAATCTGTGTGTTGAATGTCTATATAATAATCTGTATAATAAAGTTTTCATTTGCTCTCTGAAAAAAAAACCCTCCATCAGATAGGAATTTAAGATGAAAAACACCTTTGATTAGGATCTTTACTGTCTTTATAGGAATCATCATTATTTGATACCTATTTGATTTGTGCGTATCTACATAACTGAAATACCCTCCTCTCCCGAGAAGTCATAAAGAATGATGGAAGATCTCAATAAATATAGCAAAGATGTGATGCATTATAGTAAATCATGTCTACACTCATCATAAAAAGTGATAAATATTTTGCTTTCTTCTGCTTTTCATGGGATCTAACAATTATTAGAGTCTATAATTATTAAAGGAAACATGGACAGATTTCAAACCCATGCTATTACAGGATCAAGGTCAACAATGGCAATCAAATGTAAATCAATTTAACAGGTGTTTATCAAGAGCTTACTTTGTCCCTGGAATTGTATTAGGTGCTGTGATGTATCCAAAAAAATTAACACAGATCCTTATCGGAAGAAATTTACTCCAAGAAACTAAATATTATCTTCCAGTCCTCATTCATTTTGGTCTAGGATGTCATAACAACATTTGTATAAAAACTGAACTCTTTATTTTTCCTTCAAATGTTCTTCATCTCTCACCTATTCTTGATTTTGCCTATCATTATTTTATTTCACTTTGGAAGTTAATGAATTGCTTAGAATTTGGGTTGCACATTGAGAAATTGTTTTTATTCTAGTATTTAGGGAAGGTTTTATTTTTCAATTCAATTCACAGGATCATACATTAGAACTGAAAGAGATCTCAGAGGTCATCGAGTTGAACCCCCTTATTTTATGGATGAAGACACTGAGGTTTAGAATGAGTGACTTTCATGATCAGACAACAAATAAGTATCACAGACACTATTTGAACCCAAGTCTTCTGAACTCCATGTTCAATGCTTTAATCACTCTGCCAAGCTGCCTTTATGCTAGCTCTAAGGTTTAAGATGCTTATAAAATATACAATTATAATTGTATTGCTGTTTGGTCATTTCAGTTGGGTCCGACTCTTCATGACCCCATTTGAAGTTTTCTTGGCAAAGGTATTGGAATCCTTTGCCATTTCCTTCTCCAGTCCATTTTAGACGAGGAAACTGAGGCAAACAGGGTTAAGTGATTTGCCCAGGGTCACCTAGCTAGTAAATATCTGAGGCCAGATTTGAACTCGGGAAGATGAGTCTTCTTGATTCCAAGCCTATTGTACCAGCTCGCTGCCCATATAACTGTATAAAGTCAAATATATAATGACAGATAAATCCTTAAAACAGCCTCACCAGAGAGAGCTATCAGAGTCACACAAAAATGAGTTATTCAGAACTTTACTATGTTCTAATAGACTAGGAAGCACAATTCCCTATTTTCCTATAGATATATTTCTTAGATATATTGACTCTGGGTTGACTCTGAAACTTCCAGAAAAATGTTGGTAAAAGGCAGCAGGGTGCAGTGTAAAGAATTCTGGACTTTATAGTCAGGCAGCACCTGGGTTTGAATATTAATTCCAATATTTACTAGCTAAAATGGGCAAAGCACATAATCTCTCTGAATTTGTTTCCTCAGGTATAAAAAGAGCACATTAATGGCTATAATGCTTTCCTTATAGGGTTGTTGTGAGGATAAACTGAAATTACACACACGTGTGCACACACACACACACACACAAGCACGCACACAGACACACACACACATATATATATATATATGAAATCTTATAAATCTATTATTAAACATCAGCTATTACTACTTAGTCCCTGAGTTATCTTCTCCCTAATGTTACTCCTTCTAAAGTAAGTTTAGAAGCTAGGACCCCAATCAAAATTTGACAGTGGTCCTTATCCCTTGCCTTTTCTTCCCAAGAATCATAGTCCCCAGAAATACATATGGTATGAATCCTATGTATCTTATTTTCACATGGCCTCAAGAACTGCAGGAAATGCTTGAAGGAATAACAATGTTTACAGCAAAACTTGCTATAATAACTACTTACTTTAATTCAATACTTGAAAGTTTTTTTTAAATGTTTTTCTATCAAAAACCCTGCAAAGTAAGTAGAAGTAGGCTCTCTAATGAGAACATGGAAGCTCAGAGATTTGCTGATGATCACACAAAGAGGAAGGAAGGATGTAATGTAAGATTCAAATCTGGGTCTCTGGGCTTCTTGCTTAGCACTTCCATGCTACTCGAGAAACACAGTAAAGTTCAGTTAGCTATAACTTTTGGGGAATGAGTTATTCTGGAGATCCAGGCTTTATGAGTAGTTTACAGTTTCAGCAATTTTGGGCAGAATTCTCCCAAAGTAAATTTCATATGCCAGTCACTTCTCAAATAGAATGTCTTTTCTTGAGGACTCAGTAATTATTATAAACATCAATTACTGTATTGTGTGGGGTTGGGAGGTTAGGTTTACCCCTACCCTAAGTGGTCTCAGATTGATATCCTTTTTTGGATCTTGCATTTGTTTCTTACATTTCAATTCAATATTTTTATTAATAACTTAGATGCTAAGTCAGAGATGACAAGCTTACTAAATTTATAGCTATTATGAGACAAGGAAGGAAAACTATTATGTGATATGACCTAGTTTAATTTCTTTTGTGATCCCTGTTATCCCTTGTTGGATTTTGAATTCTTCCTCTAGCCAAATGAAAAATGTAACTTTCAATTGTCCTCTATTATTTTATGATATGACCTGTTATAAGTAAGCTACTTACTCATTTGAAGTTAATAGTAGTATATCACATAAGATGCTGGTTTAAACCTATCTTTAACCAAATTACTTTCCAGTTTTTCCAGCAGTTCTTGTTTAATAAGAAGTCCTGCCAGTAGTCTGTGTAATTGGGTTTACTAACCACTGTTCCATTTGTTTCTAGATCTTGCTTTGTATAGTGTCTTCCATATATTTTTTTTAAAAAACAAATACTTGATCTTTTGTTCCTCCAAATGAATTTTATTAATTTGTCAAGTTCTACAAAGTAACACCTTGGTAGTTTGATTGGTTTAAGGAGAAGGGAATAATCACTTATTTACTATGTAGCAAGCAAAGCACTTTAGTGCTTTATGAATATTATTCCATTTGATCCTCACAACAACCCTGGGAGGTATATGTTGTTATTAATTCTATTTTATAGTTGAGGAAACTGAGAAAGACAGAGATTAAATGACTTGGCCAGTGTCACACAGCTAATAAGTATCTGAGGCTAGATTTGAACTCTAGTCTTCCTGACTACAGGTCCTGGTCCTGTATTCTATCCAATGTACCACCTGGTTGCCTCTACACAGATAAGTACTACACCAGCAAATTAATTTAGGTGGTATGGTAATTTTTGACATATTGGTGAACTTAACTATGGAAAAGGAACCTCTCTTTTCTGTCTCTCTCTTTCAGTTTGTATTCCTTTAATCTTGCAATGTTGGATATACATATATGTATATGTACATATATACGTACACACATATACATAATATATAAATATACATATTATATATGTATATACATACATATACATATACTTCCTGAGAGTTTCTTAGTTGGGTGACTCAGATATTTCATGAATTTTGAATAGAATTTCTCTTTCTATAACCTTTACCATTAATACTGCACTGAATTGCATCTATGTTGTGGCCCAATTTTGTATCCTGTTAATTAACTAAAAATATTGTCTCAGTTTTTTTTTAATTGTTTATGCCCTTGGGTTTTCTATGCAAATTATAATATCTGCAATTTTTGTTGTGGTTCAGTTGTTTCAGTCATGACTGACTCTTAATGACCCCATTTGGGGTTTTCTTGGCAAAGATACTGGAATGGTTTGCCATTTCTTTCTCCAGTTCATTTTACAGATGATAAACTGAAGCAAACAGAGTTAAGTGACTTTCCCACGGTCAAACAGCTGGTAAGTGTCTGAGGCCAGATTTGAACTCAGGAAGATGAGTCTTTCTGACTCTGGTCCTGGCACTCTATCCACTGCACCACCTAGCTGCTCCAGTATCTGCAGCTAGGGCTATTTTTGTTTCCTCTTTTTATATTTTATATTTTAACTTCTCTCATCTTATTGCTATAGTCAGTATTTCTGATATTATGTCAAATAACAGAGGAAAGAGGGGATATCCTTGCTTTTCCCCTGAATTCAGTGGTAAAGTTTCCAGAATTTCTTCACTGTAAATGATGCTTATTCAGTTTCATACATACAGTATGCTTTTCATTTCATCGACAATCATTTATAAAGAGACTGTTATGTGTGAGACATTGAGCTAGGCAAGGGGGATACGACAACAGAAACTGAATAATATATGTCTTAAATAAAGGAGTTTACATTCTCATAAAGGAGAAAACATGTACAAATACACACACACACACACACACACATATATAAAACATTGATACAATATAATCTGGAGAGAAGTGGGGAAAGTACTAGCAGCTGAAGGGTCTAGAAAAGGCTTCATGAATGAAGCATTTAAGCTCAAGTTTAAAAGAAACAATATTAAAGGCCCTTCCATGCGCTCTTTTAAAAATTATTTTTATTGAGTATTTTTACATCACCTAGATTTTTTTCTGTATCATTGCTCCTCTCTATCCCAGAAAGCTGTTCCTTACAACAAAGTTTTTTTTAAGAGAAAGAAAACTAGTAAAACCAGTCAATACACAAAAAACCTGACACATTTAATCTTATATTCTCACAAACTCCTTACCTTTGCAAAGGAATGAGCAGAAATTTTTTTTAATATATTTCTTCTTAGGGGCCAAGCTTAGTCTTTATAATTTACAACATTCAGTTTTGATTATTTTGAATTTGTTCTTTTCATTTACATTGTTGCAGTCATTGTGAATACTGTTTGCATGGCTCTGCTTACTTTGTTTTGCCTTGGTTCATTTAAGTCTTTCCATGCTTCTTTGTATTCATCATATCCATCATTTCTTAAGCACAGTGATGTTGCATTATATTTTTGTACCATAATTTGTTTAGTCATTCCTCAATCAATGGACACCTACCTTGTTTCTAGTTCTTACATGCATATCCTCTTTTAGTGTTTTAATATAAATGAGTTTTGTATTTTAATTGTGTAATTTTTGTGATCACATTCTCTATATCATTTATTACAAATATTTGCTTTTTTCCTTAT
Source organism: Vombatus ursinus (assembly GCF_900497805.2). Taxonomy (NCBI): domain Eukaryota; kingdom Metazoa; phylum Chordata; class Mammalia; order Diprotodontia; family Vombatidae; genus Vombatus; species Vombatus ursinus. Next base: position 14,292,457 of record NW_020948910.1, on the reverse strand, counting down.
ACCTTCTACACCATCTCTACCCATTGAGCAGAGGAATTTGCTTCCTACTTTATTGAGACAATAAAGGCTTTCTTTTTCACACTTCCTCTTCTTCCCTACTGTATATATGTAATCCTATTGTCATCACTTTCTATTTTCCCTTCCCTTGTTTTACTCTCTGTTGAAGAACTGAGCCTACTTGACACGGCTAACTTCTATACCTAGGCTCTCAATCTCACCCTTCACCAGAACCTGTCCTCTGATAATTTTTTTTTTCACAGAATATGATCATAGATTTAGAATTGAAAAGTACCTTAAAGTCTAACAACCTAATTTCCTAGTTGAGCAGACTCAATGCCCAGAGTAGTTAAATGATTTGTCCAAGGTCAGATAGGTAGCAAGAAGAAGAATGAGGATTCTAAGCCAGGTCCTCTGATGACAGAGCAATCATTCCTTCCGTTGTCCTATATGTCTTTCTTTCTCTCTCTCTTTTTAATTTATGAAATAATACAAGCATTTCCATAACATGGTAGAATAAAAAAAAGATGATAGTACATGAAATTGCAAATCTATTATGTACATCTTGCTATTCCTTTTAAATATATAAAGTTATCATGTAACATTTTTTCTTTTGTTTTTCTTTTTTTCTTTCCTTCCCTCCTCCCCTACCACCCTAGAGATGAATGGCTACCATAAGACACAAATATGTGGACACATACATGCACACACACAAACATTCTACACATATTTCAACTTATCAGTTCTTTCTCTGGATGCAGATAGTATTTTCCTTCATAGGTCATTTGTAGTAATTTGGGTATTTATAATAGTCAAAAATTGTAGTACATGATCATGATGGAATATTACTGTGCTATAAGAAATGATGAGCTCATTGATTGTAGAAAAACATGGACAGACTTGCATGAAGGGGGAAATGAGTAGAACCAAGAGAATGTTGTATACAGTAACAGCAATATTGTTTTAAAAAGAACTTTGAGTGACTAAGTCATTTTGACTATTATAAATGCCCAAAAAATTAACTACAAGGGACCTTTCTCTTATCTTTAATAACTTCTTAACCCCTGGTTCCTTCTCTACCATATACCAACATGCTCTGGTCTTTCTCCTTAAAAAACAAGTCAAACTATAAACACCCCACTATCATTATCAAACCCTGCTAATTTAAATCTGGCATACCCTTAAGCTATTAGTTATTATCCTATATCTCTTTTCCCTTTCATAATCAAACTTCTAGAAAAGTTCATCTACATTTCTTACTTCCCTATTATAACCTACCACTCATTTTTTCAATTCTCTACTGTCTGCTTCTGATCCCACATTCAGTATGGTTGGACCAATGCACAGCTCTATGAACAGGACATTAGCATGCTTGTCTTCCCACACCCCTAATAGTTATGTTTTTGTCTTTTCTCATCTTTGCCAATATGGCATGGAAAAGTTCAATGTTGTTTCAATTAACATGATGAATAGGAAATTTTGTTCTTCTCTTTAATTTTTGTTTTAAGCTTGTCTTTCCTTTTTAGATGTATCCCTTGTAAATTACATACTGTGGGTTTTATTTTCTTATCCAATCTGTCACTCTCTTTTGTTTTACAGGATTGCCCCACCCATTCACATTTAAAGTTATTAGAGTCAGATTTATATTTTTCTCATTAGTATCTTAAGTGTTTTTAAAAATTAGAATTTTTTTGAGGGGGGCATTTCCCCTTTCTCTTTTAAAGCAGTACTTTATCCCTGTTACTAGTTTTTATTAATCTGTTTTGATGAAATAGTTATCTTTTTCCGTCCTACTCCCACTTGTCAACTCATTCCGTAGTTTTGGCAGTTTGAAAGTTTTACTTAACTTACTTGATTTCTTTCATTTATCAATTCTTCCCACGCTACCCTGCTTCTCCTTTTTCTCTCCTGATCAGTTAAGTTATTCCCTTCCTCCTCTTTCCTTCAACTTCCTTTGTTAGTTTTTTTTCTTTTCTAGGCTGTTTTTCTAAGAATTTGTTTACCTTATTCTCTTCATCATCAATTATCTTCAATTTCTCTCTAATTTGAACTTTTAGTCTTTGATCAATAATCTGTATAACATACATCCCTTCTTTAGATTCTTATGTTTCTCATGGAAATAAAGCTTCAAAAGTGCCAAATTTGAGTTCCTACTTTTAACCAATTTCTACGTTATTGCCTTTGTGGAATCCTCCCTTTCATTTCTCGTTTTAAGTCCTTCCATTGCCACCTTGCCTATGCTCCTGTAGTTCCTCTTCTCTCTGAGAAACTATGAAAATTATCTCCCTTTTATTGTTCATTCATGGGCTTAATTTGTAGTTTATACCACACACTTCCCTCTATACTTCACCTCACCTTTCCCATTTATCTACCCTCTCGTTCTGGAATTCAGTCCTGCAAAATACAATGATTTACCCAGAGGAGGAGTTGTGGGGGTGTATACCAAATTTCAGGGCTCTTTCTCCAACAATTTGTCCTATTTCTTTAAATTTTGTTTGTATGTGTGTCCCCTAGTGCACTCAGAAAATTGCTTAATGGTCCTATTCCTTCTACTCCTTTTAAAAACCAGACAGACGGGTTAGTCTTTCTCTTTTTATTTATTTATTTTTTAAAATAATCTCTAGAAATGAGGTATTTTTCCCCTGGCAGTTGTATTTATTTACGCTTCTTTCTTATATTTCTGTTGTTTGGGGTTTTTTCAAGTAAAATATTCTGCTCATTTTTTTTAACGGCTCAAATGCTTCATTTTTATTCAATGTCCATTTTTTTTCCCACTAATGATTAGGTTCAAGTTTACAAGGTATGTTATTTGGGGTTGTATATTGAGTGCTTTTGTTTTTTAGAATGTATCATTTCATTTCCTTCTGTGGCTCCAAGTGGGTTGCAGAATAGTTTTGTGTTATTTGAATTTATTTTATGTTTGAGGTTATTCTAGCTACTTGCACAATTTGTTGCTTTTCACTGGAACTGTTAAATTCAACTGTTATATGTCTTGAAGTTTGAGGTATAGGATTTTTTTCTGAAGCCAACATGTATATTCTTTTGATTGGTGCTTTGTGTTCTGTATTTAGAAGTTTTGGGAAGTTTCTTGCATTATTTCCTGCATTATGGTATCATATTTTTTGATTTGTCACATCACATTCTTCTGGAAGACTTATGATCCCAATGATTGTATGCATCCTTTCTTCAAGATCAATGGCTTTTGTTTGTGCTAAGATAAAGTATTCTTTTGGCATTATGGCCTTTTGCTTTTCTTCTTCAACTTGTCCTTAACTATATTTGTATTCTAATTCTGTTATTCTCTTTTACTTCATTGGAGACACCTGCTACTGATAAGGTTCAGGGGCACCCCAAAATTTTGGAGTGCAAGGTTGTCCCAAAAGAATTCGCTCAGGCCATCTCAAAATCAAATAAAGGCATTTACTGGGTGTAACACACCACACCATGCAGACCCCCTTATGCCTTAAGGGAGATGCAGTTTAAGGGAGACCCTAGTTTAGGCAGATTAAGGAAGATATTCCTCCTCCCCTCCTCCCCCTAGCCAGGAGAGGTTAGGGATTATTATAGAGTAAAACCTGCCACTTAGAGACAAGTAGGCAAAGGGGTGGAGAGATGAGGTAATCAGGGATGGAGTTTGGGTATTATCTATTCCATTGTTCACCCCAGGGCAGAAGGGCTCCCCATTTAAGTTTTGTATTTCATGAACTGTTCTACCAGTATTTCATTGTCTCCTAAAGTGGCTTTAAGTGGTACCTGAGATAATGGGCTTCTCACAGACCACTCTATTTTAATCCCATCACCCCTATACATTTAAATTATTCTATTTTAAAAATTATTTCTATTGTGAAGGCCATAAATTTTATTTCTTCCCTTCTAACATTCTCTCATGATTTTTATTTTCTTTGGAGGCACCTTGGAACATGTAGTTATGGTGCCATGGGTTATATATATGTACCAATGCCTATGCTTCATCAGGCATTTTTTATATTTCCTTTGTCTTATATTAATTTAGAAAAGTTTGCATTTTTTGAAGTTTCAGTACTCATCCTTCCTTTTAATTTTAGTACATCTCTATGAGTTTATCTGGTTTGGGTATAGATGTATAACTACATTTTCTTCCTTTTGAAATCTTTGATGGTTTCAAACCATTTTTCCTTATATTTACCCATCATTTCCTTTTTTAGTCCTCCCTATTTGATAGTGAATGTCCCTGTTGTGCCAGACTGTAAAGTTGATTCATCTTTCTCCCTTATTGGGAAATTTACCTATCATTGTCCTAAGGGGGTTCTGAGGCAATAGGACAGGGGCAGCCAGATTTCAGTCCCCTTTCCTTCATAGTTACTGTGTGGACATGCACTTAGCTCCTTATTCTAGTTCTATCTATCCTTTAAGTCAGGCCTGCACAAATGGCTGTGGGCCACCTGTGGACCCCTAAAGGATTTTGGGCAGCCCACGAAAAATGTAAAGTAAGTAAAAGAAAGTAAAGATGTAATGGGCGCTTTGTCCGAGCCCTACTTAACCCACCTTCCACTAGACACTATTGTGCTGTCATGTAACTTGGTGAGTGGGTTGCCACTGTGCACTCTCTCCTGTTTGTCATGTAACCTGTAGCAACCAACCATCATCCCATCATCAGTCTGTTTCTAGTCTGAGAGGAGCAAGAGTCATATCTTTTCACTGTGCTTTTGGTCATTACTGGCACTGAACAGGGACACAGTGAGTACAGCCACATGCCAACGCAGCTGATGCGATGTGAAGTCTCTACAGCCCCGACATTCCCTTACCCTAGGCTGTCTCTCTCTTTCTCTCTCCCTCTTCATTCTTTTCCTCCCTTTCTCCCTCTCTTATTTCTAGCAGTCTGATTCTTCTTATTCACATCTGCTGGATCCTCAGCCATCTCATGCTCTAGGGTGTTTTTCAGGTCTCCGCCTAGGCCCTTTTCTCTTTTGAATTCTCTTAAGTTCAATAAGTTCTCATAAATTCTCATAGGTTCAACTGTCATCCCTAAATAGATAATTCTGAACTCTATGTTTCTAGTTCTAATAGTGCTCCTGAACTCTAATCCCACATCACCAAACTGCCTATTGGAGTGCTCTACTATGTTCTACTATCTCAAATTCAACATGTCTAGAACAGAATTAACTACTGTCACCCTGTAAAACTCTCCCTCCTCTGAACTTCTTTATTTCTGTCGAAAGCACCATCATCCTTCCTATTAACCAGACACAACCTTAAGGTCATCCTGGATTCTATATTCTTCCTCATCTCACATTTTCAGTCAGTTCTCAGATGTTTTCAGTTTCACTTCCATAACATTTATCTCATCCATGTCTTTCTCTCCACTCACATAGTTGACACCATATTCAGGACTTCTTCATTTCTTAAAATGAACATTGCAAAAATATTTTAATTTGTCTCTATGCTGCTATTCACTAATTTTTCTAATTGATACTTCACAAAATTCCAAATAATCTTTCAGAAACACAGGTTTGATTACAGACATCATAGTACAGTACGAAGAGTACCAAAGTCTGCATACTGCAATATTAAATCCCAATCTACCACTCACTATTGTGTGGCTTTGGGAAAGTTACATCATCTGGGCTTTGGTTTCATCATTTGTAAAAAAGAGGGGACTGGATTACTTTGAAGGCCTTTTCTAGCTCCACATTTATGATTTATGACTACAAATCACTCCACTGCTCAAAAATCTATAGTGGCTCTTTATTTATGCTAAGATAAATACAAACTACATTATTTGGCATGTAAATTTTTTCACAATCGAACCTACCTTTTCAGACTTACTTCACATTTTTCTCTTTCATGTACTCTATATTTCTGCCAAACTGCCTTCTTTCTATTCCTTAAACATGGCATTCAATTTCTTTCCTTTGTGTCTTCTCATCGGCTCAAATAGTTCAAAATGAACTATTCTTCCTTACCTTTACCTTTCTGGAATGATCTGTTCCTTTCAATTCCCTGCTGAGATGCTATTTCCTTCTAGAAAATTTTCCTTCATAGCTAGTATTCTTCCCCACTTCATATGAGCTTGTATTTACTCATTTTTTAATGTATTGTATCTCTCAGCAGAATGTAAGTTCCTTGAGGGCAGGAACTATGAATTGAGTTAAATTATCATTTAGTAAATATTTAATACTATTTTTGGATTTGGAAATGAACTGTTTCCATTTAATCATATGAATATTTGCCTTTTAGGATATTTACCCTTTTTTCTTTCTTACCTGCTTTCCTACTACTTTTAAAAGCAAAATGTTATCAAGACTTCACACAAATTATTTCCTTATCTAATTCTCATCATGAATTTACATGGTCAAAAAGTTATTTTATTTTTAATCACTTATAACAGAAATTAAATATGGATTAAACATTCAGTTGAGATCACAAGTTTTAATTTGAAGTCTAAATAATAATTAATATAGTTGACATTTACTTAGTGCTTTGAGATTTAAAGAGATTTTCTCTTTTGAGTATCTCAACAACATTGTGAGATAGGTACTACAGGTTTTAATATGCCCAATTTACAGATGAGGAAAATGAGGCTAAAAGAAATTAAGTGATTTGCCCATAGGTCACATAATTAGCAAGTGAGAGATAGGATTCAAACCAATGTCTTCCTGATTTTCAAGGCAAGACCTATATAAAAATTGAGTTATCTGGGAAAAGGTTGTTAACCTTTCTGTATTCTAGGCAGAGAAAATAAAACAACTCATATGAAAGGTACTCTTTATGACTTTTAGTAACTTGGTAAACTTTCTTTTGAATTGAAGAGATGACTCCATCCTAAGCTTCTGATCTACAGTATACTGCAAACAAAATTACTGCCAAACAAAATTAAAAGGGAGATTAATTTAAACATTTTGTAAAAATTCAATCATAATTCTAGAAATATTGTCTTACTCCTTATTTTAGATATGTCAGACCTTTACTATAACCAATTACCATATTTTGCATAATTATAAATTCAAGCATTACAAATCTGAATCCATGCAAACATTTTACAAGATCCATCATTCACACTAATTAGGATCTAGATTGTATTAAGATGACTCAGTTTAAAATATATATGCAGCAAATAGACAACAATTTTATAGTAAATTTTGACAGGGGAGAGGGGGAAGCAAAAACAGATATCTATAAAAATGAAATTTTATTACAGTAAAAAAATTATCTTCGGGTTGTTTTACTTATAGTGAAGTTGGTTATATTTCTATTTGACAAACAGAAAGAATGTAAAGGCTAGTTTCTAGTAATGAGTAGCAAAAATAAATCATATGCCTACATCTATGGTTTTTTTTTCCAGGATCTGTGATCTCATTATTAAGTGTGAAGATCCCATCTTGCCTATATTGATCTGTAATTCCTCTGTCACTTATAGTCTTAGAGAACTGCCTGGGGCAAGAATTACACTGAGGCATTCCTGACTACAAGGTCTCAATTCTATTCACCATACTAGGCTGTATCTCTCTCTTCAATGAATACTGATCATAAAATTTGCACATCAACTATATTTCTGACCAGATCTATCATTTGATCAGTGCAGGGAGCTCCTTCTTCCAATAGAGACTGGCATCTTCTCTGCAACTTTGAGCCCTTTTAGAGCAGTGGCTTCCCACTTTTTTGATACCTAAACTCCAAACCTTCTAATATCCCCAACCCAATAAATTCCAGAGGTCACCATCCAGATGCACATAAGAAATAAATCAGATTAATTTTCATAAAGAAAAGTTACCTCCATGACAAACTCCTCATGGCTCCTGGGGATAGGCATACCTGAGTTGGGAAGTATTATTTTAGAGAGCTGCCTGGGGCGCTGAGGGGTTAAGAGACTTATCAAGGGTCACAAAATCTAGAATGTATCAGAGGCACCTGAAACTAGGCCTTTCAATTTCCAAGGCCAACTCTCTCTATGGCACACTGTCTCTCATAACAACTTCCCTTAAAAAAACAAACAAACAAACAAACCAAACAACCCAAATCCCCCAAAATAATGCCAAATGACAGCAGATAATCTGGAAAGTGAATTATTTGTGCAATACTTACAGTCTCTGGACCTGGCAATGAGCTATCTGTTCCTATCCTTTTAGGTAATGATACTAGAGAATTGTCACTCTAGAAGAAAAAAAATCATTTAATTAATTGAACACTTAGCAAGAGCTGTAAATCTAAACAATACATTTTTTTGTGACATAAAACTAATAAAGATAGTAACATATAGCAGAAAGAACATTTCACTAGAAATCAAGATCTAGGATGCAGTCCTATTTATGACAGTGGCTATGTGACATTAGGCAAATTAATTAACCTCTTAGGTTTCAGTTTAATATAAAATGAGGGGACTGAACTAAAGAGATTAATTACATGTCCTTTCTGGCACTAAATCCTATGATCTTTAAGAATGCTTCTAGATCTAAAAGTCAGTATTTATCTACAAACAACTATAACGTCTAGCAAAGCAAATTCTAAGTAGCAAGCATTGGATAAGGGAGAATATACCTCATTGGTGATTTTGGTGTGATTAGACAATACTTCTATTTTATTAGTATTACCACAGACAGTACAAAGGAAAGTCTTCTCATAAAGATAAAAGACTTGATAAGATAATAAGGATTGTCTCTAAATTTACAATCTATAATTCATATGTTCTTTTGTGCCAAATAGTCACCTTGAAAATGCTGTAGGGAATATTTGTGGATTTATTCTGAACTTGACTTGACCTCTGGACTTTGACAGTAAGGGTGCTTTTACACCTAAAGGCTCATTTTCCATCTTATGATTAGCACTGCTTAAATCCTTTTATTCCTGAGCCTCTCACTCACCTACTTTGCTGCAGGGAATCATCATTATTTTAATGAAACTAGGCCTCAATAAAGCCAGTAAGCTAAATATACATTCTTCACAGATATTTCTAAAGCATTTGGAACAAATCAAACAGCTCAACTACAAATTTATGAGACAATTTGGCAGGGTTCTATAGAGTGGGTTAAAACAAATTTAGAAGAGGGAAAAATAAGAGCATGTACTTTTATTCAGAGACACCTTTCTTTAGAAGAACAGAATTCTGAGACATCAGGTAAGCCAAAACTTCTGTGTTTTCATGGCCTAGTGTGTGGAACTGTTTTTACAGTAATTCTTTGTGAATGAGGTGTAAAATATAAACCAAAATCATATGTTGAGAAGATAGTATATTCTAAGTTTAAGGAAGAGAATCAGCTCTTTACCCCACATAATAGCTTCATTTGACTGGTCTTGGCTCATTTCCAGTGACACAAGGGAACTCTCACTATACTCAGAATTGAAGAATCAAATATCTTTATCTATCCAACGTGTTGCTGTTCACACTGCAACTAGAAGTTAAAGATGGCACTTTCAAGAAGATCTTCCTAAATATTCTTTAGACCTAGTTGACAGTTTGTTTTTAAATAGAGTAAAATGGGAGGAGTTAAAACCTGAATATGCTCTTTGTTTCTGATCTGGTCTATTTTTTTTTTCTAATTCTAGAAAAGCCAGAAAATATGAACTCCCAAGTAACAAGCAAAACCGCACCAGAGAGGTTTTTGTAAGAATGGACCTATTCTTAAAATAGCAATTCACTCACTGGAAGTACTTCAAGAAACCTTGGTGGATTTGATTTCAACCAAGTTAATTGTTATGATTTAAATGAACCCAAGGTAGAAAATTTCATTGCATCATTTTTTTTCAATGAAAATAAATTCTTACTTTTGAAGCTATTACACATATACACATGTATTATACAACATATATATTAATAAATCATCATCATTGGAGAAGGGTAAATGATGTCTCTCCATCTTCAAAAAAGAAGAAAACAGAATCTGCAAACTATAGTCCACTGAGCTTAACTTTTATTCCTGAGATGATTTTAGGACAGATCATTAAAGAGATAGTTGGTAAATATCTAAAAAGGAAAGGAGTGGTTACAAAGGGCCATCATGGTAGATTCAAGAAACAGATCATGCAGAATAGCATTTCATTTCCTTTTTTTGATAAGATTATTAACTAGTAGATGAAGTGAATGCTGTGGATGCAGGTGCCCAGATTTTAGCAAAGTTTTTGATAAAGTATCTCATATTATTCTTGTGGAGAAGATGGAGAGATATGGATGAGTAATATAATTAGGTGGATTCAGACTATTAGCATGGCTAGATTCAAAAGTAGTTGTTAATGTTACAATGTCATTGTGGCAAGACATTTCCAGTGGAATGCCCCAAGCATCTAAACTTGACCCTATGCTCAAAGAGTCAGCAGTGTGTTGTGGCATCTAAAAATATTAAAGTGATGTTGTAGGGGGTGGGAGGGCAATAATAGGGGGATAAATTCCAGGAATATGGAGGTGATGATCCTGTTGTACTTTGCCCTTGTAAGATCTTGCCCAGAGTACTAGGGTTGAGATCTGGGTGCCACAGTTCAAAAAGAACATTGATAAGTTGGAATATGTCTAGAATAGGGCAATTATGATTGTGAAGGGCTTTGAGTCCATTATATAGAAAGATCTGTTGGAAGGAAGTACTTAGGATTTACATGATAGCTGCCTTCAAGTATCTGAAGGGCTTTCATGTGGAAGAGAAATGAAGACTTGTTCTGTTTGGTTCTAGAGGTGCAATGGGTGGAAGTTGAAAAGAGGCTAATTTGGACTTGAAGTGTAAAAAAAAAAAATCTTTGGCTCCTTTCAGCTGTTTTTCTTAAACTATACTTCTCTTGCTCACCCCTTCTCACCTTTGTATTGAAGTCACCATAGGTAAGAAGTAGGGAACAAACAGGCTTTTTAAAAGTCAAGCTTATTTTTTCTGATTATTAAACTTTTATTTTTTTTCTTCCTCTTAGCCCAGTTTGCCTGTGGGCCACTCTGTCACCCAACAAAAAAGAAAAACAAAACAAAATCTTTTAATAAATGTAAAATCAAACAAAATATAGAAGTCAAAACAAAAATATTGGCCATTTCAAAAAAAAATCCCATTCTGCATATTTAGTCCATAACTTCTCTGTCAGGAGGTGGGCAGAATCCTTTATCATTGGTCCTGTAGAATAAAGTTTGATCATTGAGTTGATCAGAGTTCTTAAGTCTTACAAAATTGTTAACTTTTTTTTTTCAATTTTTTATAACATAAATTGTTCTCTAGGTTTTGCTCACTTTACTCTATACAGGTCTTCCCAGGTTTCTTTGAAACTGCCTCTTTTATTGTTGAGTAAGAAGGCTTTTGAAAATGATATTCAACAATGGACAACATCTTTTCATTTCATAATTGAACAAAAGGTATAGAGAATGTAATAACTGACTATACTAAGTGATTATGAAAAAAAAATTTGACTATCTCTCATCCACACATCAAGATCTTTCAGTATTCCTGGTAATATAATAATAGAAAAAACTCCATTTAATAACCCCTTGATAATAAACATCAAGTGAGGCCTAAAATACTGAAGTAGATGCTTGCTAAAAGTATTTGCCACTGTGATGGAGGAGATCCAGCACACAGTTCAGGTTAAGAAGATCAACTACCTATTGATGGTGAGGTCCTCCAAATGCTATTTGTTTTGATTGCAACAAGCCAAAGACAGTGCAGAATCTTTTTGAAGAGATCTGTAATCACTCAAAGGAGTTTGGTCTGTTCACACACTCAGGAAAGACCAAATAGATGAAGAATGTCTATTGACTAGATTTCAACATGCATTTAAATATAGCTATAGCTTGTTTAATAGTTTGTATATTTGGATCAGGCAATATAGGTGGACACTGAGCTAGGTCCAGAACTGAAAACAAAGAGGACAGCAGGCTGGATTGCTTTTGGGAAATTTCAAAGCACTCTTATGGACTCCAAGCTTTTCCATTTTTCAATACAAATATTTTTACTGGTGTTGCTGTATGGCAGTAAGATCTGAAATATCATTGCCTACAAAGAACTAACTATGAGTACCAGTTGGACAGCAATGGAAAGACAGCATGGAAAGATCTGAAATATCATTACCTACAAAGAATTAAAGATGAGTGCCACCTGGACAGCAATGGAAATAAAGCATAAAGAAGGAGGAATCTTGAGTAACAGGAGCAAAAGATATTATGAAAGAATTGTATAAAAGAAAAAGAAAATGAAATATTCACATGGTGAGAGTGAGACACAACAGGTCAACAGGCAGAGCTGCTTGTATATTTTGGTGAGTCAGAAGGGAGTAAGGTCTCTAGCACATTGGGTAGGTGTCTTTTGGTAACTTTTTTGGAAGACATGGACAGGATGAGTAGGCACAGATGGTTTGAGACCTGTATCATTGAAGTGAACTACTAAACTGATGAGATGAAAGATCCACTGGAGTCTTTGTGAGTTGGGAAAAACATCCTAACAATCAGAGGTGTTCAAAAATTAAATGGTTCAGATGTGATGGAGTTTCCTAACATGGAGGGCTTTCTTCAAATACAGAGTAAATGACCATTCTTTTGTAATGGAGTTTCCTTTTGTGTATGGTTTGGCCTAGATGACTTTTGAGGTCCCTTCTAACTTTCAAATTCTGTGATTCTCTTACTTTTTCCAAAATTAGATGATAGTTTCACCCATTTTGTATTAAGACAGTGATTTAGGGAGGTTATGCTCACAAATATATACACCTCAAGATTTTCTGAATATTCTGATCACTTATTGATACTGCCTACTTTTCTTGCATTTATCTCTATCTTTTTACTGGATCTATATGTTTCATCTCCTAATTTCATTCATTCCTATATATCTATATCTATAATGTGTACATTTGTGTATATATAAAATCTCTTTATCTATCTATCTATCTATCTATCTATCTATCTATCTATCTATCTATCTATCTATCTATCTGTCTGTCTGTCTGTCTCTTTCTCTCTCTTCTTTCCCCCAATTGGCAGAGAGGGATTGGAGATGGATGAAAGTACCTAGCAGGAATGCTTGAAAGCCCTCTATTTCATTAATATCCATTTTTCCTCCTGAAGGATTATACTCAGTTTTGCTAGACAGGTGATTTTCAGTTGAAATCCAAGCTCCTTTGCCCTCCAGAATATCATATTCTAAGCCCCCTAATACTTTAATGCAGAAACTGCTAAATTTTCTGTTATTTTGACTGTGGTTCCGTGATATTTGAATTGTGTCTTTCTGGCTATTTGTGATATTTTCTACTGGGAGCTCTGGAATTTGGCTATAATATTCCTGGAAGTTTTCCTCTTAGAATCATTTTCAGGAAGTGATTGATAGATTCTTTCGATTTCTATTCTACCTTCTGGTTTTAGGATATCAGGGCAGTTTTCTTTCATAATTTCTTGAAATGTGATGTCTAGGTCCTTTTTTTGATCATGGCTTTCCAATAATTCTTAAATTATCTCTCCTTGGTCTCTTTTCCAGATCAGTTGTTTTTCTGATGAGATATTTCACATCTTCTTCTATTTTTTTCATTCTTTTGATTTTGTTTTATTGTTTCTTGCTATGTTATGGAGTCATTAGCTTCTACCTGTCCAATTCTAATTTTTAAAGGATTATTTTCTTTAGTGAGCTTTTGCACCTCTTTTTTCATTTGGCCAAATTCAGTTTTTTAAAGCATTCTTCTCTTCAGTGCCTCTTTTACCATTTTGCCAGTTCTGTTTTTTTAAGGTGTTACTTTCTTTAGTATTTTTTTATGACCCTTTTTTCCCAAGCTGTGGACTCTTTTCACAACTTTCTTGCATCACTCTCATTTCTTTCCCAAATTTTTCTTCTACCTCTCTTATTTGATTTTTAAAATCCTTTTTGAGCTCTTTCAGAAATTCTTTCTGGGCTTGTGTCCAATTTGCCTTTTTTTTCCCCCAGGCTTTGTATGGAGCTGTTTTGACTTTGTTTTCTTTTGAGTTTGTGTCTTGATCTTCTCTGTCACCATAGTAATGTTCTATAGTCAGGTTCTTTTTTGTTACTGTTTGCTCATTTTTCTGGTCTATTCCTTGACTTTTAACTTTAAGTTAAAGTTGGACTCTGCTTCCTGGGTGAAGGGGACATTATCCCATACTTCTGATTGTTTTGTGCTGCTGTTTTCAGAGCTAGTTCTGGAGGTCTGCTAGTTTTCCATTCTTCCTAGGTAGTCTGATTTAAGGAGAGGTGTGGTTACTGCTCTCCTGGTCTGGGCTCTGGTCCATGAGAGACCACAAGCACTCTTTTTTGCCCTTGAACTGTGACGGGAGCCTCTGCTCCCCTGTGGCCACAAGCACTAGTTACGCTAGTTCTCCTCTTCACCCTATGAATGTGACCCAGAACTGTGCATGGGTAATGCAACGGGTCCTGCACCAAGTATCAGCAAAGGTCCCCCTGTAATCTCCTTTTGACTAGCTGTCTGACCCCCTTACCATCTATGGGCTGAGAGCTCCCAAAGTTGTTGCTGCTGCTGTAGTTGCGGCAGCCACCAACATGACCTGCTGCTGGCGTGTTTGGGCATGTCTTGAGTTGCACTGCACTCCAGGACTGACCACCACCCCAGTGAGACAGACCTTTCCTTCCAACCTCCTATGTTGTCGTGGGCTGGAAAATTGTTTCACTGAAAGCCTTTTTTTTTTTTTTTTTTTTTGGTTTGGCCGCTCTAGAATTTGATTTGAGAGATTATTTTAAAGTTGTTTGGAAGGGAATTCGGGAGAGTTCAGGTGAGTTCCTGCATTTACTCTGCCATCTTGGCTCCACTATAAGCTTTCAGAAAGAGTGGTCAGTAAATCCATGAACAGTGAGTGCCCAGTGGGTAGAGAACACTGAATTGTCTCAAATTTTAAGGGAAATTGAAGATAATCTATATCCTCAGAGACATTATTAAATCATAGGTTCAGAGCTGGAACGGAACACATCAACTCTAACCCAGTCATTTTAAAGCTGAGGAAACTGAGATCAGAGACTAAGTTTCCAGTCTGAGGTCATACAGGTAGTAACCAGCAGAACTGTAACTTAAATCTAGGTTTTCAAATTCAGAACTTTTTTTCCATTGTATCACTGAGATCTAATGGTAGATACAGGAAGCAGAAACAAAAATAAAATATCAGTAAATACAAATAACACAAGTAGAGAAATACAGAAATACAAGGGGTAGGTAATTTTAAATAAGTATATATATATGATATATACATAAATGCTATACTTTGAGAAGAAAAAAAGAAATGATGGTATAGCAGTTACTTGAGTGACTAGAGCTAAATAGTTAATTTAGAAAGGTTTTTGGAAAGTAGTGGAATGGCAGAAGAGACATGGGCTGGCAAAGAGTCAAGTTTTTTTGATTGCTGACCAAAATGGACTCAAATATGGGTGAGGTAAATATTTTGCTTGTTATATTGCTGATGTCTATTCAGGTGGATGCCAGGAATGATGTCTCATTCCACTATTCAGGTGGAATGTAAGTCCACGATAGTTTGACAAAGAATTTTTAGGAAGGGAAATGAGGAGAAGAGGGAAGAAGCATCCTGAAAAGTTGTTTTACTGACTCAAGTAATATAAATTGTGATATAAAAGAAGATACAAGGACCAAGACCTTAGCTAGTTAATGACCAGGAATTTAAAGCAACAAATTTGATTCAAGAAACAAAGTCACTCATAGGGTTTAGATGATGGGAATTGTAGAATAAAAATGACTTTGGAGGGAGATGATTCTTGCTACCATCTATTTATCTACTAGTGAAAGAGCTATTTATTGATGAATCATCTGCACACTGGTATTAAATGAAACCACTGAATATATAAGATGTACTCACTAAGTGAAAGGGAAACAAACAGCAGAAAGCCTATCACCAATTCTTGAAGGATATTCACAGTTACCTTTATTTCTTATTCCTTTGCTTGTAATCCCTGACTGTCTCTTCCATTCTTCAAACATCTGTGTGTGGCATGTGGGTAGTATGGTTTAAAGTGTGACAGGTGCTTGTAGTTTCCTTTCTCAAGGTCACAGGTGATAGAAAAACCACAGCTTTTAGCCCTCCTTCTACCCAAACCCTCAAGTCCTTTTTTCCCATCCAGCCTACTGTTACTTACAGGTCTTTCTCCCAACTGAACTAATAAGACTTTTTCCCAGGCATACGCATAGTGCCCAAGCCACCAGAAACTCTGGAAACAGAAGCAAAGGTTTATTGTTGGCCTGTTTTGGGACCCATTAAAGCATTCCCAGCACCAGCAATTCAGTGACTGTCCTGCCAATCCTCAACCCTGGATCACCTTCACCATATACCTTCATTGCTTCTACATGTGATGTATTGAATGCTGATGGAGGAAGCCACACACCAATGACAACTGGGTTCACAACAAATTCACATCATCATAGCTCAACCAGACCCTCACCATTGGAAGAAAAAACTTATTGTGCCTTTAATGGACTATCTCACTCTCTTCAGTGGTTGTAGCAATACCTTTTCTTAAGCCTTGAGCACTTCTGCCTTCACCTGATTCTGTCAGCAAATTTTCTCATCTACTTTACTAGCAAACAACAACAACAACAACAAAAAAAAACCAAACCAAACCAAAAACCAACCAACCAACCCCCACCCCAAAAGTCCATACAGAATGAGCTCTTTTTCTCCATACTCACTACTCCATATTTCAGTACAGCTCTATTTTCAAAGCAAAGTTATACTGATCCCTTTTGTTTTTATATCATGGTCATTTCTGGATATGGTACTCCCATCCTCCTGTCCAGAAGTGAATCCTTTTTCCTAACAAAGACAAACAATTAACTAAAACAACAATGACCGACTCTGAAAATAATATTCTGTCCCCAGAGTCTCTACCTCAAGTAGAAGGAGGTATATTTTGTTATCTTTTCTTTGGAACCAAGTTTTGTCATTACAGTAACTCAGAGTTCTTCTTCTTTTTAGTCTTGTGATTCACAATAGTCATTCTGTGCATTGTTCCTATGGTGCTGCTGATTTCTTTTTGCATCAGTTCCTACAACTCTTCTCAGGTTTCTAAATTTTATTAAATTCATTATTTATAAATTTGTAAATTGTAGTTTGTTCATCCATTTCCCAGTTGACAGACATATTCATCTACATCTTTCCTCATTTTCTCTTCCTTCATTCTTATATTTGAGAAAAAGGTGCCCTTTCTTGCCAAGGTTAACCTGTGTGCCTCTACCCTTGATGCCCATCCTCCTTCATCTCCTTTAAGAATTGTCCAATCATTCCTTCTCTTTTATTTTTATTTTCTTCTTAACTACCTGTTCTTTCCTATCTGCTTACAAAACATGTTTAGATCTACTCTATCCTTAAAAAACTCTTTATTTGATTCTTTTCTCCCACTAAAATTTTACTTTTAGGCTCATTTACCTTTCACAGGCTGATGACTAGGAAGAATCATCTTTATTGAGTGCCTGTACTTCCTGACTACCCAGTCACTTCCCATTCCCTTGCAATCTGACTTCAGACCCTACTTTTCAATTGAAAGTATTCTCTTCATTATAGCGATAGCTTAACTTCTTAATCCAATGATCTTTTCTCATTCCTCATTGTTCTTGACCTCTGTGGCTTTTAATATTGTTGACTACCATTTCTCTAAAACTTTTTTCCTCCCTTGACTTACATGATACCTCTCTCTCCTCATTCTTCTTTCTGTATTACTACTGCTTTGCTGGGAGATCACCTATTTCTTGCCCCTTAGTATGGATTTTTCCTAGGACTTTTTCCTGGACCCTCTTTTCTTCTCATATCTGGTCTCTTGGGATCTCATCAGTTTCTATGGATTAAAGCACAGTGCCTGGCACATAGTAGATAATAAACGTTTGCTGAATGATCAAAGTATCATCTCTATGAAGATGGCTCCTAAAATCTATGTATCTACTTCCAATTTCTCTCCTGAACTCTAGTAATAATGCACCAATCAACTTCATACAGGATTTTTTCTACTGTATGTGCTATAGGTATCTCAAATTCAACCTCTTCAAAATAGAACCTGTTATCTTTTCTGCTAAACCCATCCCTCCTTCAAGCTTCCTTATTTCTGTTGACACTACTTTGATTCTCTTGGTCATCCAGGTTTATAACCCCATTTATCCTTAACTCTACACTCTCCATCACCTCTCTTCCACACCCCCTGTTCAAGGGGATAGGCTGTGCAAGTTCCTCCAGGTAATAAACATCAAAGGGAGGATCTGAATGCATTCCTTTAACTCTAGTGAGTGCTCTTTTCACTGTACCACAATCCCCTCTCCTCAATTTGTCTCCTACAACAACAGAGTGCCCCAGGAGAATACGTTTCTTGAAGGCAGAGACTGGTTTTTTTTGGGGTGGGTCTTTGCATCCCCCAGTGCCTAGAATAATACCTTGCATATGCTAAGCATTGATAAATATTTGTTGAATTAAATGATTATACTGATAAACTGATTGATGATTAGCTTCATTCCCATAGAATCCTTTCTGCTAGGTAACAACATGGGTTAATAGATCAATAAGATAAACTCATCAGGATGATATCACTCTTCTGTTCCCTATATTTCCTTCTCTAGTAAAGTTCAAATTCCTTTGCCTAACATTTAAGGTGCTCCATAACCCCAGTTTTTTTTAGTCTTTGATTCCCTCCATGCATGTTCCAGCCAAACCAGACAACTCTCTGCTTCTCTGCTACTCACTATGCTTTTATACATCTGCTTTTGTTAGAAGGCTTCTCCCTAGGCCTAGAATGCAATTCACATCCTTGCCTTGCCTAATGAATCCCTTCCCATTCTTTAAAACTCACTTCAATGGCCATTCCCTCCATGAAGCTGCTCCTATTCCCCCTGGTAAGTAAGGACCTTCTTCCTCAAACTTCACATAGCACATTCTTAAATAACTTTCTAACAGATTTAATATTGGGTATTATCACTACCCATGTTCACGTATTATTCCCAAACTACACAGTTAAGCTCAGGGCTTATCTAAAATTTGTATTTCCCTTAAGCATCTACCAGAACGTTCTGCAAAGAGTAGGAGCTTATTAAATGTTTTGTATATTTGTATTTAAGTTAGCTAATGAATTATTCTATGTGTATTATTTCTTTGCAGGTGACTCTGTAATCTATATGTACAACCCTAGTCTTTCTCTTGGAACTCTAGTCATGCATTTCCAACTGCTTATTGGATATTTATAATTGTACTGTAGGCATTTTAAACTCAACATGTCTAAAACAGAACTCATTAGCTACCCCCACCCCCCAAACCCACCTCTCTTTTGAACTCCTCTATTTCTGGTGAGGGTATAATCATGCTTCCAGTTATTTGGATTTGCAACTTTAGTTTTATTCTTGATTTTTCATTGTCTCACTCCACATAATCAGCTGCCATGTTTTGATTGCTTTTACCTTTATAACATCTTTTTTTTTGCATTTGTTCCCTTCTCTTTTCTCATGTGACCACCAAGTTAATTCAGGCCCTTAACATCTCTTACCTGGACTATTTCAATAACCTTCTAATTGGTGTCCCTGACTTAAGTATAGCATCTCATTTTTTAAAATGTTCACATGCAGTAAATGAAATAAAAAGCTAACTACTCTATTAATACAGTTGAAAAATCCATTACCACACCTGGACAGGAGTAACTAATATGTTGTAATCTTTATCACAATGTTGAAGTTCATCCTTTAAAATTTTAAATGCTTGCTGTAAGCTCATTCTCTAGTGCAATCTCTATGTAGCTGCTACCAAAGTGATTTTCCTAAAGGGCAGGTCTACCTACCTACTCATTAACTCTTGGAGCTCTTGCCTTCAAGATAAAATATAAATTCTTCTGTATGGCTGTATGGCTTTTAAAACCTTGCACAGGGGCAGCCTTAGGTGATGCAGTGGATAGGACAACTGGCCCTACAGCCAGGAGGACCTGAGTTCAAATATGGCCTCAGACACTTACTAGCTGTGTTACCCTAGACAAGTCACTTAACCCCAACTGACTCAAAAAGACCTCCCCAAAACAAAACACAAAACCTTGCACAACCTGGTCTCTACTTACCTTTCTTACCTAACAACATTATTCTACGGTCCAGTAAAATTGGTTTGCTGGAGTTAGCTGTTCCTCACATTCAATACTCCATCTCTCATCTCCATGCCATTGCACTGGAGATCAATTGGAATGTACTTCCTCCTGACCTCTGCCTTTTAGAATCCCTTGTTTTCTTCAAAACTCTTCTCAAGTACCATCTTCCTTATGAAGCCACCCCTGATCTCTGACTGCTAGGGCCCCTTCCTCACATAAATTTCCCTTGTATATACTCATTTATGTATGTTGTTGTTTAGCTGTGCGGTCATGTCTGACTCTTTGTGACCCTGTGGAACATACTGTTCATAGAGTTTTCTTGGCAAAGATAGTAAAGTAGTTTGTCATTTCCTTCTCTTAAGGCAAACAGAAGTTGACTTGCTCAGGGTCACACAGCCAGTATGTGTCTGAGGCTGATTTTGAACTCAGCTCGTCCTGACTCTAGGCTCAGCACTCTATCCACTAAGCCACTTAGCTGCCTCCCCATTCATGTACATTGTAAGCTTATGTTTTCCTTTGCATCCCCAGCACCTGGCACACAGTAGGCAGTTAGTAAATGCTTACTGACTGATTGAGAGTAAAATAGGTTAGTAGTTAATTTATAAATCTTCAGAAAACTGCTAAGAGATGATTTTAATGGTGGTAGTTTCAGGTATGGTAGCAGAAGAAGAACCATTTAGATAGTTGGGCAGGCAGTAGTTGATGCCTGAAGTAATCAGGAGTCATTTAGCACATGCTTTTTCATGATGATAAATGGTAGTAGGAAGTTATGGTCTCTAGTGTTATACCAGACCATTGTTGGAAATAATGTACATATTTACATAGTGATTAATGACTTACACGTAGCTTTCCTCACAACAATTCAAAGAAGTAGGTAATAAAAAGGTAAAAATTATCTTCATTCTTCACTTTACATATGAGAAAACAGGTAGAAAATGGTTACTCTAGCTGTTCAGGGTTATATAAAATACAGAACTTGCACCTTAAATTCATCTTCCAACATTAATACTAGTATTTTTTTTCCCATTTCACCACACTGTATTTCAGATATATAAATAAATAAAAGCAATAGCCTTTCCTTCCAAGAGTAGTGCTTTCTACTTTAAAGACTTCTTCATACTCAGTGAAATTTCACTATCCTTTATGGTGAAAGTATACCTAAACAAGTACTAAGTAAATGTGGACAGGAGAAGTGATGTTAGTGATGAGGGAAGCAATGGAGAGAAGACGATGAAGATGACTATAAAAATAGGTCATCTCTAAATCTGAATTGAAATTTCCAAGTTTGTTTAGGTAAGTTCTCATTCAAAAATACCTTCAGAAAAGTTGATTCCAAATTTGCATTAGAAACTATGAGAGAGTGAGAGGGCAACGGGAAAATCTTAAGATGGTTTCAAGAAAAACACATAACATCTAGTTTCATTTTTTCTATGGTCTAAAATGTGTCTCATTTTATCTTCAGTCATCAATCTCTGACCCAATTACCTGTTTACACCAAGTATATATTGGATTAGTATTTGCTCTTCTAGCTGTTTTCACCAAGATTCCGTCTACTAACTGGGGAAAAGCAGAAAAAGCAAGGAGAGTCAAATAGCATGATGAAATGTATCACAGGAATAGAAAGTCTTGTGTATTTATCTTGGCATTCAAGTAAACAAACTGTAGAATACTACAAATGAAAGCAAAGCATTTATTAAACACTGACTACAAGCCAAGCACTGCAAATCCAAGTTGTCCCAATCCTTAAGAAGCACACGTTTTGATAGGAATGACAAAACATACAGGGCAAGGGTGTTTTATTCTGGGAAGTCACAGGGATGAAGAGCGGACTGACATGACTTTACCAGAAGTAATGGTAGTATTGATTTGATTACTGTTTCAAGTAAAAAGGTGGTGAGTGTGGGGGGAGGGCGTGGCAGGGCAGATTTCAAGAAGACGATCAGAAATGATGGGCTGGATGCATGTGAAACATGGTCTGTTCTGTTCTGGTCTGAGGCTGGCTATATATAGTAGTATAATGGTCATTCCTAAAGTTTCCATTTTCCAAACTTCCCAAAGCACTCAGTTTCCTAGGTAATTTAAGTACAGTTTCAATTTAACTTTTGGTTTTTAGATAGATGAGACAGACTAGTTGAAGCAGCAAGCTACCCTGTGGGAAACACAGGAAGTGGCATGTACTAGACCAGTCAAACCACTACCACCACTTAGACCACTACCTCTCATCAGATTGTGACGGAGACAGCTTGACCCTGAACCCAAGAACTCTGGGAATAGCAGTGACCCCCAGACCACCAGACCTGCTTTTAGTCTGGTCCTTATAGCTATTATTGAGGAGAACCATCCCTGGAAAGAAAGAGTCTAACTTCCTTAACACCAACCAGTAACTACTGATAGTCAGATAAGCCCAAGACCTTAGGGAATGCTAATGCCCCATAGATCACCAGTCCTACTCCCAGCTCAGCCCAGTTCCTGAAGCCACTATCCCTGGAAGCCATTATCCCTTGTGAAGATGCAGCTTGGCAACTGTTTCTGCAGGGACTGCAGTCTCAGTCCCTCAGCCATCACAGAGAAGAGGGTTGTAGCCATCAAAGTCTTATAAAATAGTTCAACCTCAGAAAGAGATATCAGTAAAAAGGACATTCCAGATGCATTACCATCTACATTTACCTCTATACTTTAAGAACCATGGAACTGTTTCATTTGACTTGCTGCTGAAAACTCCTATATGTATTACCTTTCGATTAGAATGTGAGCTTATTGACAGCAGGCATTGTCTTATGCTTTTCTATTTTTATTCACAATGCTTTGCACATATAAAGTGCTTAATAATTGTCTTTTCATTCACTCATTGCTATGGGGTACATAAATACCTTCAAAAAATGATCATGTGTTAAATTTATTTCAAAAAGGAATTTTTTGGTCATCTCATAACTTGTTAAATAAAAAAAATGTTTAGCATATTGCAACATAAAGTTTTATATATAGGTAAAATTTATATAGGCTATATAACCAAAATAATTATTAAATAATAAGATGTAAAAATGAACTTAATGATTAACACAAAAACATATTTGATAAACTTTGTGTCTTAAAAAACAAAGGCTTTCTTTATACAGAGCATCCCAAAAATCTAAGTTGCAATTTTAAACTTTAATAGCTTAAAACTGCTTTAAGACTTTTGGGAAACTGTTAATAGGACGTCACTGACAGTCTACCTGAGGCATTTTAATAAGCAGAACAACCTATCTTTGAAATTACCTGTAGCTAAAGTTATCATTGTAACAATATTGGATCTATGCAATTCAACATTTCTGTCAATGAGTTGGAAAAAGGCATATGTATCTATGCATACATACATAGACAGATATATCATATATTCACATGTGTATGCACATGATGTCTATCAGACCAAACCATGACACAAAGCTGGGAGAGATAGCTAGTATCACAGATGACAGAATCCAGATTCAAAACAATTTGAGTCAATGTATCTAAGTGACAAAAATAAAATGAAACTCAACAGGGATAACTGCAAATTTAGGTTAAAAGTCAACTGCCTAAGGACAGGGTGGAAGAAATCTGTTTTGGTAGCAAAGCATATGGAAAAGATCTGAGGTTTTTACTTAGGCAAAGCAACTTAAATCCTGTAGATAGTTACTTGGAAAACATGGTAAACTATCCTCAGTTACAAGTGTCTTTCATGTGCTCCATAGAGTATAGAATATTCCATATGATCCAGAGGTGTCTTTGCCTGTCTATACTTGCCTTGCCTCCTTTTCTTCCCTTTTTGCACAAAGAGATCTAAGCCTCAAGGGGATGTTTGCATAGAAATGAAAATAACAATAATGACAGCATTTATATGTGTTTGCAAAGTGCTTTACATATGTTATCTCATTTGATCTTCACAACAATCCAGTGAGATAGGCGCTATTATTATTCCTACTTTAGAGACAAGGTAACTGAGGCCCAGAGAGGTTAAGTGACTAGCCAAAGGCCAGACAGAATTTGAAATCAAATAAATAATTTATCTAAAGCACTTTGCAATCAAGTTCAATATAAATATTAGCAAGTAGTAGGAACTGGTAGATATTGACCCTGACCTAGGCATAGGATGGAACAAGCCATATTAACAAGCCAAGAGCAGTCAGGATGAGAAGGTACAACCTGTCAGTCTGGCAAAGAGCAGGCATAGGGAGAACACTATTGCCAGGATTTCGAGTGCCCTTAGGAAACAAATAGCCTCGGCCTTCTCGCTTAGCTCCTTGGAACACCTGCAGATCTGGAAGCTCTGCTTCCTCCCTCTGGTCAGTGTTCCCTCAGTGAATCCACAGATGTGAGCAGGTGTTTACTGGGGCCACAAGGATGCCTTTGGGGATGGTATAGCCCACATATTCAGCATACTTAATGGGTAAGAGGAAACTGAAAAGACCTGAGTTGCTGGAGGTGGCATTGGGAAAAATGAAAAGCAGAGCTCAGAAGAAAAACAAATAACTATGAGAATTTATTTTCTCTAGTAAATTTAAACCAAGATTTAAAATTGATTTAAAAAATCCCAGAATATGGTAAAATATTATAAGAAGAATGAAATTATACATATTCTTTGACCAAGGAGCAGATCACCTAAGTAAATCAAAGAATCTTAAACAAATGCAAACTTATGGGATTAAAGAATGCTGGTATAAGTACTATACAAAAGTAAAAAGCACACCCAAAGTGTAATCTAAAAGGTGTTTTTCTCCTATCTTTTTTATAAACAAGCTTAAGGAAAAGCTTGAATTATCTAGTCTTTGTAATGTCAAACTGTTGTATGTTAGCTACTTAAAAGTGCCCAGACCTTAATAAATGCTTGATGACTGACAATTTTGCATGTAAATTTGGATTTTAAAAAAGATAAATAGGCTTATTCTGAGTTACAACTTTCCTGAAAATGAAAAACTAGTTGTTTTATGACTTGAGTAATAAAGCCTTGAAGTTTATCAGTTCCTCCCCACCCTGCAATAGCACACAGGAAGAGGATGGCAATGGGTTTCATTTTATGATTTTTGTGAAGGTACATTCAATCCTGCTGGCACATTATAAACTTTTCCTGCAGCAGATGAATTACTGAAAATAATTTGTTTCTTTTAGGATGCAAACAATGCATGTGGGCTCCTGGATTTATGTTTAAATGAGTTGAATGAGATTTTACTTTAAAATTTTGAAAAAAAATATTTTTTTACATATATACATATGAATAAATAAAACCATTAAAATGTTCTAATACCATAATGGTATTGTATGCTGTAGTAGAATCACAGGAAATATGAAGTAATGGCTTTTAACTATTAGAAAGTCAAAAAGTTTCAAATTAAGTATAGATAGTATCTAATGTTCCGATCCAGTCAGCCCAGTGGGTGGTATGACTTAACCACTATGACCCAAATCAGTACTTTTCTGCATAAGTTTAATTAATAACAGGAAAAATCAAAACATGTTACAAATGTTTTCAGAGTGACCAGATGGTCTAATATTTAAGCTTCTCTTAATGGAGAGCTGGGTAATACACAATTTTATCTATGAACGAAACCAAGCAAGATTTCAGGCACAGAACAGAACTAATCTGTGCAGCTTCTTTGTTGGTTTTGTCCAATGTGTGCAGGGATATCGAATCATTATTTTAAACCTTTAATCAGGGAAGACCATTTTACTTTTGTAGGATGAATAAAGTGAAACCTATGTAAATGGGGACCATATTTTAAAATCTTGCATTATTTTCATTTTACATCATATAATATTAAACTGGGGGGGGTGTCTCAAAGGGAAGGCATTAAAATTAAGCTTCTTGCAGAAGGTGACTCTTTAACAGAGATTTGAAGGAAGCCAGGGAAGCCAGGAGGTGGGGATGAGGAGGGGAGAGAGTTCCAGGCATGGAGGACAGCCAGAGAAAATGTCTAGAGTCTGGAGATGGAGTGTCTTGTGTAAGAAAAAGCCAGGAGACCAGTGCCACTCGATCGAAGAGTATGTGGAGGTGACTGTTATAAGAAGACTGAAAAGATAGGAAGGGGTCAGGTTTTGAAGATAATTATGCCAATACAGATGCCACTTAAACTCTGATTATTTTGTTTTCATTTCTATCTCTAATATAAATCCTTTTAAAAATCACAAATATGTTTTCAGTGTAGCTTCAAAATACTCATGTCTTGTTTTATATTTAACACAATTCCACGAAAAATGAGGAACCAGTTGTATACACAGTTCTTTTAATATATTGAAACAGGAAGGGCACATATGTTTTAAATTTTGTTCCCGGTGTAAAAAACATAAAGAAAGACATGAGAGACACTCACATTTTTTATAAGAGTTTCATTTTGAATTCAGCTGCATTTCCTCTTTGATTTGCAAACAATTTCTCTACTTAAAGTAAATATAGGTGTTCTGTACTACTCAACTTAACTATTAACTAAGTTTTACACCTGTCTTCCAGGGTTCAGACAGTGACCTTTTCTCTCATTAATCTGAGACTGATATTATACTTAAATTGCCATAAAGACAAAAAGCAGGTGCAGTTACTGTTAAAGAGACATAACACTATTTCTAATGTGAACTACTAAGGATTTATAGAGTGTGAGCATATAGTTCTTCATGGATGGTTTTTCTATCCTTTCACAAGAGGAAAATGCTTAATTAAACTGCTCCAAATCACAAGGAATTGTGTTCTTGAAAATCCCTTTTCTTTTCAGTTCAAGTGCTGGTATCTGCAAAGTTGGAAAGTGGTATGGCCTAATGACCATGGGTACTGCTTCCATGGGACAGTATAGTAGCACTCTACAGAGTGTAACCTTGGTGGCTGGTGCTTCATTCTAGTCATAGGAATGACAGAAGCTAATATTACCAGAGCAAACAAGAGTTACCCAGTCATGAACCCTACTGGGAATTTATATTCTTAGCATAGTTAAGCAAGGGCTTCAAAACTGTGTGAACCACCATCTGCTATTCTTTCTGAAACCACTGTATGGAAATCTCTAGGGACACCCTGATGAAGTGAAGGAAAACAAAGACATAGCATGCATACCACAAGAATGCCACAATTTTGAAATTGGGAGGGGGGTTATTACATCTACCATCAGTAAAATTAATTCAATAGTATTTACTAGTTCTCTGACTTGTGAATATTAATGGGCAATGGGGATTGATCTAACTAGTGAAGACACCAGTTGATATGAACTTGAGGAAATTTGACTTTTTTTAAAAAGCAAAATTCATTAAAAATTTATTTAGTAAAGTCATTAGATTGTGAGCTCCTTGAGAGCAGAGATTTTTTTTTTCCTTTTGTTGTATACCCAGTGCTTAGAACAGTGCCTAGGATACAGTAGGTACTTAATAAATGCTTGACTGACAAAGTCAGTGGACTACTGTGAAATAATCTGTTGTAATCCCTGACCACAGGAGTTAGAGCTGATATTTGTCATACATATTTAGTTCCTTGGCCTGAAAAATTTTCATAGCAAAATCTTCTGGATTCATTCTTATGAATGAGATCTATTTGTTCATTGGATCATAGCCTTAAGGTTAAAAGGGGCTTTAGAGGTCACTAGTCCAATTCTCTCATTTTACTTAGGAAGAAACTGAGCCACAGAAACATGAAATGACTTGCTCAATGTCATACCAGAAATAAGTGGCAAAATTAGGTTTTAAACTTGGTCTTCTGGGTCCCATGCTGTTTTCCACTTAATATATATTGGAGTGAACCAGTAGCATTTGAGCTTGAAGGCAGATGCTGTTTCATGGGGTATCCTTGGTCCCTTATACACAGTAGGTACAGAATATTTGCTGAACTAATTAACTGAATTCACCCTTCAAATATAGAAGAGAATAAACAGGAGCAATGGGTCGAACACCTAAAAATGGCTAGACGATGAGTACATTCTACTCATTGTATTCCACAACAATAATTTTAGTTAATACTTTATCCTCTGGTTAAACGGGGACAAGACTAGATGAAATAGTTTGGCTGTTTTCGTGGTGGTGGTGTTGTTTACTAATATATGTATTAATTAAGGGTTACAAACTATATTTGTAATTTCATTGGGATGAGGACATTTCCTCCACTAACACAGGTCAGAAAATTCTTGACAACTTACAGTCTGAGAGAGTTGCCTAAAGTACTGAGAAGTTAAGTGACTTGCTTATAATCTTACAGTCAGCATGTAATGGAGGGACTGGAACTCAAGTGTTCCTGGCTTTCAGACTGACTTTGTATCCATTATGCTATATCTTTTTTTTTTTTTTAAGGTAATTGGGGTTAAGTGACTTGCCCAGGGTCACACAGCTAGTAAGTGTCAAGTGTTTGGTCTGAGGCTGGATTTGAACTTGGGTCCTCCTGACTTCAGGGCCGGTGCTCTATCCACTGCGCCACCTAAATGCCCCCATTATGCTATATCTTTAGATACCTATATATCTATAGATAGAGATTTATAATTGATCAGTTCTAGACTGATAAATGAGGCCGTTAGGTGGCACAGTGGATAGAGCACTATCCCTGAAGTCAGAAGAACATTGTCCAAATCCAGCCTCAGACACTTACTAGATGTGTAACCCCGGGCAAGTCACTTAGCCCTGTTTGCCTTGATTTCTCATCTATAAAATGAGCTGGAGAAGGAAAAGGCAAACCACTCCATCATCTTTGCCAAGAAAACTACAAATGGTGTCATGGAGAGTGAGACATGACTGAAACGATTTAACAATAACAAGAGTGGTAAATACTCTTCACTTTCTACCCAACTTCACACTCTTAGCAAATGACTTCCTTTTCTCCTACCTGAAGGAAAGTGTTCCTTCAAGGTGAGTTTTCCCAACTCAAGTTCTCCACATTAGAAAACAACAACAACAATAACCACCACCCTCTGTTTTGGCCTATCTTTCTCTCTTGCTCCATTAGATGAGATGAAGTTTTCTTCCCCTAGACAAAGCTGATCTCTCTGTAACTTTGATCCCAACTCTTCATGTCTTCTCCAAGACCTTGCTTCTTCAGTCAACTCCCATCTCTCATTAGTAGGCATTATGGTACAGGGGAAAAAACATAGGATTTAGTCTCAGAGGACCTGGGTTCAAATTTCAGCTCTGCTACTTACTGCCTTTGAAACTATGAGTGAGTCATTTAATGTCTCACAAACTCAGTGTCTCCATCTATAAAATAAGGTTGAAACAGATGTCCCTAAATGATGTTTAAGCTCTTCCCTTTTGTTGCTTCCTTTCTCCCATATATAAATAAGTCAGGTGAACTTCATACACTAAATACTGTCATCCCCTAGCCTTTCTTGGAATGACTTTATTCTAATGGGGAGACAAGAAGTAGATATAAAATATCTACAGCATAAATCTCAAGTTGCTACATACACAGATACATCCATGATGTATACAATGTAATTAAATACACAGGTGTTTGGGAGGGAGGGTACTAGTGGAGGATCAGGAAAAGTTTCCATGCAGAAGATGGTGCCTGAGCTGCATTTAAAAGGAAGAGAGGAATTCTATGAGTTAGAGGTGAAGAGAGACTATATTCCTGGCATAGGGGGCAGTGGGTCCAGGAACAAGGAGGTGGGAAATTGAGAGTTCTGAGTAAGTTTGGCTAGATCACAGAAAACAGGAGGGGAAGCACTATCCATCAGAGTTGGAAAGGTAGGTTGGCAGTAAGTTGCAAAGATCTTTTAAAAGATAAACAGCACAGTTCATATTTTATCCTAGAGGTTTATATTTTTATGACAGATGACTCCCCAATCTATAACGCTAGTGTTGTACAGCATTTATAGATATCTCCAGCTAAATGCCTTGTTGTCACTTTTTTTTTTTGGAAGGGCAATTGGGGTTAAGTGACTTGCCCACAGTCATATAGCTGGTGAGTGTTACGTGTCTGAGGTCGGATTTGAACTCAGGTCCTCCTGACTGCAGGGCCGGTGCTCTATTCGCTGCGTCACCTAGCTGCCCCCCTTGTTGTCACTTTAAAGTCAACATGTCCCAAACTAATTTTCTTCTCCCAGTCTTAATTTCTTTATTTCTGTTGATGACACCATTGTCCTCCAAATCATTCAGGTTCCGCACCTCGGAGTCACCTTGGCCGCTTGTCTCTCCAGCACAGTACTGTGGAAAGAATCCTGGCTGTGTAGTCATAGCACCTGGACTCAAACCCTTGCCCCTGCCCTCCAGCCCTTGCACGACACTGTGCAAGTCACTGAACCTCCACTGGTCTCAGTATTCTCCTATGTAAAATGAGAGGCTGATCTAGATGACCTCAGAGGTCCCTTCCAGTTCTACATACAGGGGCGTCCTGGCACCAAGCTGTGAGGGCCAATTGTCACGTTTTTCTCGTGAGCTATCAGGGCTTGATTTATTGTTCTGTTTGTCTACCAGGGATGGGGAGTCTGAGGCCTTGAGGCCACATGTGGCCTTACAGGTCTCCAAGCGTGGCCCTCTGACTGAATCCAAACTTCACAGAACAAGATTTGTTCTGGTCTAGACTTTAAAAAGTGATGGAGAAAACGCTATTAAATCATATTAAACTTAAAAGTGCGTCGTGTTTTCAGGGAGCTGGCTGTTAAACACCAGCATCTCATTGTCTATATCAATGACCTAATGGTCCTTCAATGCCCCCATACCATCTGATCAGCCACCAAATCCTGCTGCTTCTACCTCTTCTGTATCTCTAATATGTGTTCAGGCCTTCATTATCACGCTTGGACTACTGCAAAAGCTTTCTTACTTGTATCCTTGCTTCTAGTCTTTCTCTTCTCTGTTCCATTCTTCACCGAGCTGTCAGACGAATCTTCCTAATGCACATCTGACCACATGACTTCTTTACTCAAAAAAAACCCCAAAAACCCAAAAGCCAAACTTCTGTTGGTCCCCTTCTTTCTACCAATTACACACCCTGGCATTCAAGGTCTTCTAGGCTTCCTGGATAATAGTTCCTAATTACTAACTGTTACTGAAGATCCCAAGAGCCCTGGGAATGGCTGTGCTATCTAGACCACTGGCCCTACTTATCTGGATCCTGTAGCCATCATGAAAGAGAAATGACGGAGACTATCATCTCAACCAATGCCAACACCAACAGCTGGGCAACTAGCACTGAAGGGCAGGTAAGCCCAGGAGCCCTAAGAACAACAATGGGCCCAGACTCCCAGTTCTGCTCTGGTGGCATTCGCTGAGAGGGGCAGCCTTTGTGGAGAAAGGACCAGTCATCTCTGACATCATCATCACCACCTACAGATCTACTGCCACAGACAGGTCAGGTAATATAGTTTACTATTATCTCTATTCAAGCAGCAAGATACCCTGTGAGAGAGACAGGAGGCAGATGTGCTGGGCAGGCCAAATCACACAGAACACAATCTGTTCTTTGATTCTGATGGAGAAGGCACAGGACCCTGTGCCCTAGAACACCCGAAACCTGCAGTCTCTCCACCTACAATCCCTGATTCAAGCTTACTTCCTTTCATTTACTCAATACTCCAGCTAAACCAAACTATTCATAACTCTCTTGTCTGGACTTCTGAACTTTTGTGAACTCCCTTCATATCTTTGCCTACTAAAATACTTTGGACTTCAAGGCACAGACCAACTGTCACCTCCTCCATGAAGACTTCCCTGATCTTCTCTCCCTGATCCTTTTCTTCTATTGTCACCTTTTTGGAAATCTATGCATGTATAACACAATACAATACCTATGTGTATGTGTATCTGTATGTGTATATATATATATATGTATATATACACACACACACGAAGCATATATATGTATAACCCAATCATTTTCATTGTAGGTACTTGTGTGACTTCAGTGTATATACTTCAATTAGATTTGGGGACAGGATTGTGTTTTATACCATCTTTTTCTCTCCAGTGCCCTGTACAGAAAAGACAGATCACACCGGGTAGAGTGGTCTAGGATGGCTTCATCCTAGGAGATGGGTCAAGTTAGATATTCTGGGTGGTAGAGGGAATCCTAGGAGTGCGTAGAACATAATGTACATATTATTATGTAAACAGTGAGTAGACCCTCTTAGAGCAGACTGTTTATATTTGGGAGTTGGGGGATCAAAGGTTGGAAAGAAAGACTTGGGCCAGATGTGTGTGTATGTCTGTGTGTGTGTGTGTGTGTGTGTGTGTGTGTGTGCACGCGCGTGTGTGCACATGTATATATGGGTACAGATTAATGAGAAATTCATTGAATGCATACACATTTATCACTGGCCTAGGTACCTGAGGAATTCAGAGGAATATAAGCAATATTTATATTCTATGACCATCATGAATTTTAAAAATTGCTATGTAAAGGGGACTTGAGAACAAAATAAGGTGATTTGGCGAATATTACTAAATAACAGATATTGAGTATGAGATATTTTGCAATAATAATGATAACAAAATGCTCAGTGCACTTTCTCTGGCTGTCCCTCATTCCCGGAATGCTCTTCATCCTCCGCTCTGCCTATTGACTGTCCTAGCTTCCTCTGAGTTCCAAGTGAAATCTCTTCTTTTACTGGAAGCCTTCCCCACCACAGTAGAGCCTTCCCTCTTTTAATTATTTCCTATTTATCCTTACATAGTTTACTTTGTAAATATTTGTTTACATGTTGTCTTTCCTATTAGATTGTAAGCTCCCTGAGGACTCCTTGTCTCTTTTTGTATCCCTAGCACTTAGTACAGTGCCTGGCACATAACAGGTGCTTAATAAATATTACTGACTGATACCGTGCTTTAAAGTTTATAAATCAATTTATATACATTATCTCATTTGAATTTCCCAACACTGATGTGGTGAAGTATAAGTCTTATTAGCCCCATTTTACACAGGGGAAATTGAGGCTTAGATTAATTTACTTGCCCAAGGTCATACAACTATTAAATTCCAAGAGGCAGAATTCAAAGCCAAGTTTTCTGGACTTAAATACAAGTACTTTATCCACTCCATTATTCTTTATCCACTACCTCCTTAGAGTAGAAATAATATTAGTTTAAGTAATGGGGTTAATAAGTTAACATAATAATAAAAAATTACCAAACAAGACAATACCTAAACTTCTCTTTCTTAATAGAGTATATCTGAGATTAGGAAACTATTATAAAATGCTACTGCATTTTACTTCCCAGAGTTTCAGATAAATATGATCTTTATTTGATTATAGCCCTTAAGCATTTAATAAGCATGGGGATCCATCATCTGCCTAGAGGGAGGAAAAAAAAAACCCTGCCAGGCTCAACTTTACTAAGTCCTGTAACACAAAAGGAAAAAACAGAAATACAAACACAGCTGCCACTTAAAAAAAAAAAGTCTACAGGGATTTAAAAAAAATCAAATGTCTATTAAATAACAGAACTACTGAGAACATTATTCAAATACACGTCCAAATCACTTTTACCTATAGTTGACTTAATTTCCAACATCTGACTTCATCATTTAAAGCATAGAATTATATAACATTGATTACTATTTTAACATTAACATTAGCACTATTTTCATTATTTAAAAATGATTAATTCTTTCTTTTTTAAGAGAAACTTTAAGTTGTCTGTGATAATCACATAACAGTCATATGTCAGCCTTTGCTTTATTCTCATAATCCCAAAGCAAAAACACATATTAGTCCCAAGACAAATATGACCCAGCTGCACCAGCCAACTAGTGATTCTTTGTACACAGCTTTCCCCCTCTTGTCTCTGTGTCTTTGTACCAGCTAAAATACTCTGTCTGCTTTCTCAAGTTCACCTCTTTGCTTTCCTGGTTTCTTTTAAGACAGATCAAACCCCACCTTCGGCAGGAGACCTTTTCCATCTTTTCTCCCACCACCCTTTCCCTAACAGCTCTTAGTGTCTTCCCATTGGAGATTCCCTTCTATCCACTCTCTATACATCTTCTCTTTACTTAGTAGTTTACACATCACCTCTCGCAGTAGAAGAAAAGCTCTTTGTGGGCTTTGAGATGGTTTTTATTTTTCTTTGTATGCTCAGTTGTACTGCCTGGCACAGAGTAAGTAAGGGCTTAATAAGTGCCTGTTGATTAACTACAGCTAAATAGAACTGAATAATCACACATGCAAATATTAATCACCAATTTTAAATCTCAGGAAAAGTTGGACAGAAAGTCTTTCAATTTCTTAGAAAAAGACTACCAAATTTTTCTCATGAAATGAAATATTATGGCAACTGGAAATTAGAAGTCTTAATAATGTGAAAAAAATTAAAAACCAGAAAATATTTAGGAAAATAAGAGGTACCAACTCACGGAACCTAGCATTTTACAAATAATGTAATGTTAAGGTCAAGGAATTCTACAAAAAGAATTCCAGATGTCAAAATAAATGGGAAAAAGATGACTTGAACTAACTATCCACCCCCACATGTATATCAATTTTCTATTCTTCCTTCTTTATTATATTCCATACTGCACACATTTAAAAATAAAATAAATGGATACTGGTAACATGTAGAGCCAATGAAGACACATAAGATACTACATATTGTGAAAAATAACTACAATTTTATGGTAAAGTAATACAAGTATATGATATTATTATTACTATTACTTAAAATAAACACATAAAAGGAATGAAAAATCATGTTTACTTTTAAATTAGCCAATCAGTGGAAATAATGATGGAAACATATAAAACAATAGGATTATATTTTAAGTGTAAATGGTTTGCAAGAGAATTTGTATTTCCCCTGCACAAAATGTTTTAAATATCTGAAATGCATTCATATTTTGGCATATTAATTAAAGCAAGTAATTGGGAAAATGATGATAAGGTATTATTCAACTACTTACTGTTGGGGAAATGGAAAAAAATGTAGTTCAGGGGAAAAATGATTCACTTTCTTAAAAGTGATGAAAAACTTGGTTTAAAGGAGGGAAAAGGAGTTTTTCTACAGTGAGAGCATATAGAAAATGTCATTTGTAGTTTTGGACCAATTTTTGAACTGGCTTACCATTTGCAGTGTGCTTGATGGTATTCGTGTAGGTTTTCCTACTGGGCTGAAACCTCCTGTGAAAAAACAAGACTGTGAATTTTTGCTTATTATTCTTAACCACTAATAGCTATTTTATTTTGAAAACATTATGTTAGCCAGACATACCTCACAAAGCTCTCATGAAAAAGAACTCGTGCAATAGCACCTTTGAAAGCTTTGGTCATGGATCCTTTAGTCAGTAACAGTCAGAGGGTTTATCTAACTAAAGATCTGACACCAGGTTATAGCTAATCCAATGCTTCCATTCAAATGGTTTGGAGCAATAGCTTAAACACTGTTCACATGCTGTCTTATGCTTAAAACTGACACTATTATCTCAGCTTAGTTGTCTTTCTTTTCATGGAACGGTTGAAATTCTGACTTGAGGACACAAAGTTTTCAGGCAGAAATGATCACAAAATGTGTGAAAGGAATTACTTCCTTATTTTATCAAAAAGAATAAGTATATCTATTCAGTATTCCTCTTTGATCATCAGACTTCCTACCACAATACATCTTGCTGTTTATTTTATTCAATCACCATGGAGTGTTTTTAGAAAAATAAGGACTTTTAATTCTTTCCTTTAGAAATGATTACATTGATGGCTAAACTCTGGAAAATTCTTTCATCATCTGTGGATTTATCTTTTTTTTTTTTAGGTTCATGATAGCTTTTATCACATTTCTTTTTAACAAGGGACTATTTAAAAATAGAACAAGTCTCTTATCTGTATGGATTTGGGTTGAAAGTTTAGTTCAAGTTAAGGGTGAAAATGAGATCTCAGGATCATATTTTGCTCTTCAGTCTCTGCCCATCAATAGACCCACATCTGATATATGAGTCAGTGGTCTGTTAACATAAGGCCCATGACTTCAATAACAAAGGGTGTAAGTGAAAAAATAAAAGACTGTTAAAATGTCATATTGATTTCAAAAGTAAAATACTATTCTTAATAATATTATATTATAATACAAACATAAAATATAAAATATAGTTCTTTACCTTAAAATAAAATATTGTAAAATATAGTTCTTCACCTTAAAAACATATAACTCACTTAAATATTAAAGATTTTCTTTAAATGTGCTAATTAATATTCAAAAGAAACATGTTACTTTTATTCATGCAATTGATCTGACTTTTGATTAGCCTAATAATAGTCTTTTATTATATACAGAAATGGAGAGGGGGAAGAAGGAGAAGGAATAGTAGAAGGACAAGGAAAGTGTACCTTAGGAGGGTAACCAGGATACCAAGATGCTGGGCAGAATTAAGAACATGTAATATAATGAACAATTGAGAGAACTGGGGATGCTAAACTAGGATATTCCAGAGACACCTGAAACTCAACATGTCCAAAATAGAAATCATTACCTCTCCCATCTTTCCTATTTTTCTTAAAGGCATTAGGCTTGTAACATCAAATTTTAGTTGAATCTTCACTGACATGTCCATTTAGATCTATTGACACTGGTCTCAGGCTGCATGAACAGCTCTAGCTCTAGGCATTTTCTCTGACTGTCCCCCATGCCCACAACACTCTCTCTCTTCTGCTCCAACTACTGACCTCTCTGTCTTCCTTTAAGTCCCAACCAAAATCCCATTTTCCACAGGAAGCCTTCCCCAACCTCTTTTAATTCTAGTGCTTTCTCTCTTTTAATTACTTCCTATTTATCCTGTATATAGCCTGCTTGGCATATATTTGCATGCTGTCTCCCTCATTAGATTGTAAGCTCCTTGGGGGCAGAGTTTGTCTTTTGCTTCTTTTTGTATCCTCAGCACTTAGCACAGTGCTTGTCACACAGTAGGCACTTAATGTTTATTGAATGAATGAAAATAATAAAAATAACAGTACTTTAAGCCTTTCAAGAGATACATGCTATACTACAGTAGTATAAATTTTCCTTAAGGGCTTCAATTAATTTAACTTGATACTGTAGCAAAACCTGCAATATCGCAGTCTCCAAAGAATCAAAGTTATGGGTGATTCTAAAGTTAGTGGAGAAATACATGCTGGCAGGGCAGCTAGGTGGCGCAGTGGATAGAGCACCGGCTCTGGAGTCAGGAGGACCTGAGTTCAAATCCAGCCTCAGACATATAACACTTACTAGCTGTGTGACCCTGGGCAAGTCACTTAACCCCACTGCCTAGCAAAAAAAAAAAAAAGAAAAAAAAAAGAAAAGAAAGGAAATTCATGCTGGGCAGAAGCAAAATATAATACATTTCCAATGATGACCTATATGCAAGAACTGGTATAAAGGGCAGGCAGCATTTGAGAGATGTAATATTAGAAACAGAGGTAATAGCAAATAATGAGAGCACAATTGAATAATCTGAGTGCTACACTGATACCTATGAAATGTAAAAAAACAGAGAGGAAGGCCTCTATGGAGTTTCTATGGAGAGACAAGATTAAGAATCACACAGCATGAGAAGGCATGAATGGGTTAAAATCTTGCTGATGGAGGGTATGTCCATATCGATGAGATCTCAGATCTCAGTAGAATTAAAGAAATTGTTCTGCTTAACCTACAGGTCTGTCATAGGTTAAACCTACACACACACACACACACACACACACACACACACACACACACACACATACACACACACACACACATTTCTAGTATACTAATTGAAAGGACAATTTGCATATTTGGCTTTTTAAATTTAATTTTAAAAATCATTAAGCATCTTAACCATGTAAGACACTGTATAATATGTTTATATATATGTATGTAAATAATTAGGCAAATGTAAATAATTACATACATATACATACATAATCTCCTCTACACATGTGTGCATATATTTGTATATAAACACATACATAAATATATACATCTACATATATATATATAAAAGAGAGAGAGAAAGGGAGGGGAGGGAGGGAGGAAGGAAGAGTAAAAGAAGGAGGGAGGGGGAGAAAAAGGGAGAGAGGGAGGGAAGAAGGGGAAGAGAGAGAGAGAAAATGAAAGAAAGGAAGGAAGGAAGGAACAGAAGTCTAGGAAAAGTAGGAAAGGTCAGGTTAGAGAGTTTTAAATGCCAAAGAAAGAAAATTATATTTGATCCTGAGAACAATAGGGAGCCATTGAAATTCATTGAAGGAGTGTGGGGTGTCAGCTCTATACTAGTCTGGAGAGATTACCTTCGTGGAGTTGGGAAATACTTGAAGCATGCAGAGCACTTTGAATGTTATTGGAATAGTCCACTCAAGAGATAAAGAGGAACTGACCTAGGTTTGTGGCTACATGAGTAAGGAGAAGGAGAGGCATAGGAGAGATGTCAAAGTAGAACCAATACAGTCTCCTGACTCTCTAGATTTTCCTCTACAACGGCCCTATGTGGGTGCCTCTTCCCTGCACCCCCAATCCTTCCATTCCTGCCCGATTCTGCTTTTCAGTTTCCTTTTATGTGCTGTCATCCTCCATTAGAACATAAGCTCCTATAGGGCAAGGACCCGTATTTGTATTCTCAGCCCTTAGCACAGTGCCTGGTACAAGGTAAGCACTTAATAAATGCTTGTTGACTTGTATCAATCAGTGTAAGCTTCAACTCAGATTCTAATATTTAATTCATTACCCCACTCATCACATTTTCATCTCTCCTCTAGGTCTCCAAGAAAGCCTTTCCTGCTCTCCCATCCATCCCTTCATCTGAGAATCTTGGGTCACATTTCTTTAAAACAACTGAGGCCATTTTCCAAAAGCTTCCTCTTCTTCATCTCATATGACTAGTCATCTTCTCTCAAGATTTTCTTCTTTACCCATCTCACAGGAAGAGTTGGCTCCTCTTTTTGCCAAGGCAAACTCTTCTATATGTACCCTTGATCCCATCCCCATTCTGTTTTCTCCAAAAAGACTACCCCCCCACCCCCGTCCTCCCCACACAATCTCTCCTTATCTACAGGTACCTTTCTTGCTTCCTATAAACATGTTTATGTCTCCTCTATTCTTTAAAAAAAAAAAAAACTTACTTGATTTTGTCATCCTTGCTAGCTGTCATTCTGTATCTCAGGGCCTCAGTTTCTTCATTTGTAAAATGAGGGCAGTACTCTGGATGATCTCTAAGGTTCCTTCTAGCTCTAAAATAGTATTATTCAATTTTGATTGTCCTGACTGTCACATTAAAGTATAATAAACACATATAATGAATAATCGTGACTCTGGGATAGTTCTCCCATCTGATATCCCAACTACAGTATGAACTAGATCCCTAGGGCATATCACTGTATAACTATGTTAGAAGACCCATTTGGTTTGTGATGAAGAGTTTTCTATTAGTGTTCTGGAGCAGCTGTCCAGAAAAGATAATTTTGCATCTTTTCTGGCAATGCTTTTCAATTCACTGTGATAATGAAATATTTCTGTAGGCTTCCAGATGCTGGCTCAACTTGGGTAAGTCACCATAAGAATGTTTATATTTTTTGGCAAGCATTGCAAATGCTTTGTTTTTCAGGAAATTAGCAAGTTTTTCATATCCCCCTCTGCCTTCTCCCCCTTCCCAGGTTTATTTTCCTCCTATACAAGACTTACTTGAACAACAGAATACTACATACTTTCTTTAGTTAACACCTCAACACCTATAACTCAGGAACTTGAACCAAGAAAATACAGAATGAGAATACATTTATCAGTGCTCAAACTATCATATCACAAGTCACATTTCAACCTTACACTTGGGTCCAGGGATCTGATTCAATTCACTGTCGTGAGGTATTTATTAGATGCCCCTGGGGCACATATATGGAAGAGAAGGGCTTGCTATGTTCTCTTTTTCATGTATCTCTTTTGAGAGTGAGCTAAATTTTAGGCAGTATGGCAAAATCTTTTTATGGGAAATTTTGAAGTTCCCCTAAAAGGTGCTAAGCTAGGATGGAATTTATGCTGCCAACCAATGGCTACAGAGACTTGAAGCAAACTTGTTACATTGTGCCTAAGAAAATATTCATAAGAGGAAAGAACAATGTCTATTTAAACTTTTAATATAGTTCAGACCAAAGCTTTGTAATTTTAGGCACAATATTCATAAAAAAAAAATTGAAGCCAGGAACTTGTTAATGCTTTCTAATATCCTTTAAAGTCTCATTCAATCACAATAAATAAATATCAGAAAAATTAATATCAAAACTTCATTTGACAATAATTACCAGTGTTATAAGAAAATATATAAAACCCCTTCAAATATAAACACCTTGACCTTATTATGATACCTTTGCTCAAGAGATGAGAAACTAAAAGTATAATATGCAAAACTATAATTTTAATCAGTTTTCATTCATTCATTGACTCACAGAATTTCAAAGTTGGAAAGAAACTCACAGTTTATGTAGCATAATCATTACATGACTGAATATCACCTCTATAACATTCCTTAAAAGGGATCACTTAGGTTTTGCTTGAAAACCTCTAATGAATGGAAATTCACTACCTTCTGGGGCATACCATTCTTCTCACGGAGAGCTCTTTTTGACAGGAAGCTTGCCCTGACATTGAACTTAAATCTGCCACTCTAGCTTCTCTCCACTGCTCCAAGTCCTGCTCTCTGAGGCCCAAAAGAACAAATCTAAGCCCTTCAAATACTTGAAGATGGCTGTCATCTTTCTTTTCAGTCTTCTTCCAGGTAAAACATTTCCTAGGTTCCCTCAATCAATATTTATGAGGTGTAATTTTGAAATCCTGCTACGTCTTTTGCCCATCTGCTATGAAAGAGGCAGCTGTATTTCTTGGTAAGGCTGACTGCTGCCTGTACAAGTGATCCCATCCCATGTCCTCCAACAGATTACTTCCTCTGTCATCTCTACTCCCTTACTTTTCTTCAATCTCTCCCCATTTACTAGCTGCTCCTCTGTTGCCTACAAATATGTCCATGTCTCCCTCATCCTCAAAAAACCTCTTATTTTGGCCATCCATCTCCACTAGCTATCATCCCATATCTCTCTTTCCTTCCGTGGCTGTGAGAAAGTCATCTACAATAGGTGCCTTTACCTTCTTTCCCCTCTCTCTGTTAATTGTCTACAGTCTGGCTTCTATTCTTATCCAACTGAAAACGCTCTTTCCAAAGCTACCAACAATCTTTAACTTGCCAAATTTATTGGCTTTTTCTCTATCTACATCTTTTTTGACTTCTCTATAACCTTTGACACTGTCGATCACCCTTTTCTCCTTGATGCTCTCTTCTCCTCAACTTTTCTCAACCTGTGACTCTGAAGATCACTCACTTCTCCTAGGTCCTCTCTTCCCTCTAGATTTTTGTGACATCACTCTCTCCTGGTTCTTCTCCTACCTAACTGATAGCTCCTTCTAAGTATTCTTTGCTGGATCTTCATCCAGATCATGCCCGCTAACTGTGGATATCCCAAAAAGCTCTGTCCTAGACCCTCTTCTCTTCACCCTCTGTATTAATTGGTGACCTTATCAGCTCCCGTGGATCAAACTATTATATGCTAATGATTCTCAACTTTACTTATTCAGCCCTAACTTCTTTGCTGACCTCCAATCTTGCATCTCCAATTGCCTATAGGACATTTTAAACTGAATGTCCCACAGACATCTTAAACTCAACATGTCCACAACTGAACTCATTATCTTTTCTCCCAAATCCTCTCTTCCTCCTCCAGGTTTTCCTATTTCTGTCCAGGGCACCACCATCCTCTCAGTCACGTAGGCTTGTAACCTAGGTGTTATCCTTGACTTTTCATTTTCTCTTACTCCCCATATCCAATATGTTACTAAGGTCTGTCAATTTTACCTTTGTAACATTTCTCACATATGTCCCCTTCTCTCCTCTGACACTACTATAACATTGGTGCCTGTTCTTATTACCTCATACCTGGAATACTGCAATAGCTGCAGGATGGTCCTCCTGCCACAAGCCTTTCCACACTCCAGCCTTTCCTCCACTTGGCTTCCAAAATGATCTTAAAGGGCAAGTCTGATCATGTCACTCTCCCTACTCAATAAACTCCAATGGCTTCCTATCACAACCAGGATCAAAGAGAAAATCCACTATTTGGCTATCAAAGTCTTTCATATCCCGGCCCCTCCCTCCGTCTCAAGTTTTCTTTTCTTTTCTTTTCTTTTTTAGGCAATTGGGTTAAGTGACTTGCCCAGGGTCACACAGCTAGTAAGTGTCAAGGGTCTTGTCTGAGGCTGAATTTGAACTCAGGTCTTCCTGACTTGGGGGCCAGTGCTCTATCCATTGTACCACCTACCTGCTCCCTTTTCCACTTTTCTTATACCTGATACCCCCATGTATGTTCAGTGATCCAGTGACTGGCCTCTTTGCTGTTCCTCACACAAGTCACTCCATTTCCCAACTCTAGGCATCTTTTACAGGCTATCCCCAATACCTGGAATATTCTCCTTTCTCATCTCCTCTTTCTCCGGCTTTCTTCAAGTCTTAGCCAAAAATTTCAACTTCCATAGGGTAGCCTTTCTCAATCCCCTGTAATTCTAGTGTTTTCCCTCTGTTGATTATTTTCAATTTGTCCTGAATATAGCTTGCATACACATAGTTGTTTTCATGTTGTCTTCCACGTTAGACTGTGAGCTCCTTGAGAGCAGGGGCTCTATTTTGCTTTTCTTTGTATCTCCGGCACTTAGCGCATGCCTGGCACCTAAATAGTAGGTACTTAAATGTTTATTGATTTGGACTAACTGTATTGTCCAGCTCACCTCCTCTGGATACTTTTCATCATAAGAGGGTCTTTACTTTCCTCCCATGGGGTGCCTATGATTGAAGACAATACTTCAAACGTCTTCTCCCCACAGTAGGGTATAACAGGGACTATTACTTCCCTCACTATTATTCTTTTATTGCGGCCTAAAATTGTATTTGTTTTCTTTGGCTATCATATCTTGCTGTTGGTGGTGTTGTTTTCCAGATGAACTGTTTTCTAGCCGTGTACTTATGAAGTTAATTTTTTTTGTTTTTGTTTTTGGCTAGGCAATGGGGTTAAGTGACTTGCCCAGGGTCACACAGCTAGTAAGTGTCAAGTGTCTGGTCTGAGGCCAGATTTGAACTCAGGTCCTCCTGACTCCAGGGCCGGTGCTCTATCCACTGCGCCACCTAGCTGCCCCAGAAGTTAGCTTTTTTCAATGCAAGGTTAGAACTTGGCATTACATGTCCCACCTTGCTATGCCCCCTTCTCCCCCTCCCAACTTTGTATCCTGCTGAGGCATTTTTGGATTCAAAATAGATTATCTGACATGTTTTCCATTTCTTCTAGCTTTATGTCATTTGCATATCTGATAAGTATGTCCTTCATATTTAAATTCACATCACTGATAAAACAGTTTTACCCATTAGCACGAGAGGGGAATGGCAAATTAGTAGGATGCTGCTATAGAGATTTCTCTTTAAAATGACTATTCTTTTTTTTTTTTAAATGACTATTCTTTATATCTGGCCATTCAACTGGATCCAAATCTATTTGTACTCTCCATTTTATCAACAAGGACAATATGCAAGAAATTGATGAAATATTTTGCTAAAATCTACATGTTAACTAGTTTATTACTCCTGGCTGATCAATAAAAATTTAGTGCTAAATGATGAATGAGCTAGAAGGGACCTTAGAGATAATCTAGTCTAATCCTCTCATTTTGCAGATAGGAAAACGAATCTCAAAATGATGAAATGATTTGCCCAAGGTCACAAGGTTAATATAGGGGGCAAAGGCAATGTGGATAATGTAAAGCAAAGCCAGGATTCAAACCCAGTTCCTCTGACTGGAAATCCAAGGTTCATAAGATCAAAGACTTAGAACAGTAAGGGACCTCGGAGACAACCTAATTAAACCTCATCATTTTACAGATGAGGAAACTGAGTCCTAGAGATGTTAAGTGACTTGCCCAAGATCACCCAGATAGTACATGACAAAGACAAGATCTGAACCAACACCATATGAATTCAAATCCAGCATGCGTTCTATTGTACTCTGCTGCCTCTTGAGGTGTTCTCATCATTACATGAGATTTAGCTTGCATCTAACATGTGTAATGCATCGTGTCATAAAATAGGAGAGATACAAACCAAAATAGGGGATGGTCTTTCCCCTCAGGGAACTTTTAGTCCAGTAGAAGACAGGACATGTGTAATTAAAATAAAGCACAATGAAGTGGAAAGAACACTAGCTTTGGCATCAACAATCAGGTTGGGATCCCAGCCTCTGAGTTAAGTTATTTATTTTCATTGGAACCCAGGTTCCTCCTCTGTAATATGGGAATAAGATTACTACTTACATCCACATACTTAGATTTATTTTGAGGAAAATGCTTTTGTAAATTACAAATTGCTTTAGAAATGGAGAAATAATCAACGGCAACA
Organism: Vombatus ursinus; assembly: GCF_900497805.2. Classification (NCBI taxonomy): domain Eukaryota; kingdom Metazoa; phylum Chordata; class Mammalia; order Diprotodontia; family Vombatidae; genus Vombatus; species Vombatus ursinus. The sequence goes on along the minus strand of NW_020948910.1, from coordinate 14,248,162 downwards.
CAAGTTACATTCTATTACACCTATTATGTTCTTCTTAATTTCTTGCTGGGTATTATACTTTTTATTTATTTTTTATTTTTTTATTTTTTTTTTAGGCAATTGAGGTTAAGTGACTTGCCCAGGGTCACACAGCTAGTAAGTATCAAGTGTTTGGTCTGAGGCCAGATTTGAACTCAGGTCCTCCTGATTTCAGGGCCAGTGCTCCAGCCACTGCGCCACCTAGCTGCCCCAGTGTCATACTTTTTAAAGAAAAGATACTGTGGCATCTCATGATTGAAATGTATTGTATTAGCAGAAGAATGTTGGTATTTAACAGAAAGGTATTTTTCTTCAATGAGAAGTTCGGAGTCAATGAAAGCACTCCACAATTTCTCAAAAGTTCTCTTTTCTATCTATTCTGGGCCCAATTCACTGTCTGTCTGATGTGACTATCCAAGATATATATATGACCTTTGCTAAGGAAACTCTCCCTACTGATACAGATTAGGAACTGTTCTGCAACTTACAGTCTTAGAGAGTTGGTTAACTGACTTCTCCATGGCCACCCAGCTAGTATGTCTCAGAAGCATAACTTGTACACAGGTCTTCCTGATTCTGAGATCTGCTCACTATCCACTACACCAAGCTACAGACATTCTTGATTCATGTTTGTCCTGTATGTAGAAGTCAATTGAATTTTTAATTAGATTACAGATAGATATCATTTGGGAATCTCAATAGTATCCCATAGCTTGATGCAAATATCAGAATGTCATTTGCAAACAGTAGTCTCTGAGGGAGCTCACCTTCTCTAGGGAATCCCTCTTCAATTTGGATTCCGTGATGCCCATCCTCCCTGCGGAATACACATCTCTGTTTTATGTCTTGCTTCATGTTAATAATCATGGTTTTGAACAAAGTTCTCTCTGTTATAGACAAGGAAACTTCTATGATCCTAACATGCATGGGAGACACCTTGTTGGAGAATAGTGTTTCATGTGGCTTTAGATAAAATATTACTTTGTTCTGATGAATCAAATGTGAAAGCATCATTACCAATAAACAATAAACACAGTGGTAAATTTTCCCCCTGCACCTTTCAGTCAACTGTATTACTACAATGATGTAGTCTGTTCTAGAATATTATGAATATTAATAAGAATTAATATTACTAATATTAATAACAACCTGCATGTTTATAAGAATGTCATAAGCACTTTTCTTAATGTGTTCATTGAAGATACATTCTATATGTGTATAGATTATTTTTCATAGATATTTTGTTGAAATGGAAAATTAGACATGTGGGTCAATATTTTCAATCACCTGTTTTATCTAATACTAATAACACCTATAGTTTTCTACCTCTAGTATTTGGTATCTCCCCTCTTTTAGACAGCTTAAGTATCAGTCTCTTACTGCCCAAAATTGTGTCCTCCTCTTCATACAATAGGTCAGGTCCAACTACCCTTCCCATCTTTGTTTTCCTTAATGCTATTTCTATTCCTTCACGTAGCACATCAGGGACTGAGATATTAGAGCCTGTGGAGTCTCCACTGACAAACCTACAGAAAATAGTTTGTTACAAAAATGTTGACAGATCTTTTAACTTGCCTATTAATTGCCCCTTTTCCAATTTCATTCTTTTAAAAAATACATATTTATTTTCCCCCAATTACAAATGAAACAAGTTTTAAACATTTAAAAAAAGTTTTGAGTTCCAAATTCTATCCCTTCTTCCATCCTCTCTCCCTTTGCTGGGACAGTGAACAATCCAATATAGTTTATACATGTGTAATCATGTAAAACATTTCCATGAGAGTTATTCTGTTTAGTTTAATTCTTAAAGGCCTTCAGGATGACTTTATTTAGTTGCGTGTCTTACCAAGCTTTTTCAAAGGAGGTTTTCCCTCAATTACTTCTTAAGACTTCATGAGCTATTACTACTGACATTCTCTCACCATCCTTTCTGTCAGAGTTTATATTCTAAATCGGGATTGTCTTTGGCTGCCGCATCTTTTCATTTAACACAGAGATCACATGTTTGATGGCTAAGGCTTTAGTGGCCTCCTTGTTGTTCCAATGTCCTTACAGCAGTTAAACATTTTTAGGATGTGGTTATTGTACGTCTTGCTGTGTGTTTCTTCTTTTGTTTTTCTCATTGGAGGACATCTGTAGTTTATTTAAGTAAGTCAGACTGGAGTTGTCTTAATCACACATCATATCTTAATCTCACGTTTACTTTTTCTTTTAATTTGGTGTTGATTTTGACCTTTGTTCTAACAAATCAATGGTCTGACTTTACAGAGATAGCTCATTTGGCCATGACTCCTTACATTAATGATCAATCTTTTCCTTCTATAAAGCCAAAGTCAATTAATTTGTTATTTTCTTCTGATTTTTTTCCCCTTTCTTCCCTCCTTCCTTTTTTCTTTCCCATTCTTCCTTTCTTTCCTACCTATGTCTAGCACCTTTAAGCTCTCCTCCTTAAAAAAAAAAAATGTTTAGACTTGAAGGTCTGCTTTTTTTTTTTTTGCCTTGATACTGAGCCGTGTCTGAGTTGGTGCATGTGTAATTTGCCATTCTCCCCTTAGCTCACTTCTGAACTGAAATCAATGAGTATTAAAGTATATGTTGATTTAATCTGGAACATCCTCTGAAGTTTGTGGTAGAAGGGCTCTACCTCCACATCTGCTATCACAGATGTTGGTGCATAAAATACAATGACCTGCACGGTGATCTTTTTGCTTATGCTCATCATGAGCACTATAATGTGAGATGACCAAATGCCTATGGAAGTGATGCTTCTTGTTGCTTTTGGTGTTAATTCCTTCATTTGTTTCTACATAGAGGGCCTGTCAGCCATTTGGAGGCAACTTCTTTTGTCCTCTGATTTCATTTACAGCAAGAATGTCAATATTGGTGTGATTCAGTACCTCCTTTAGCAAGATGACTCACTCACTGGTCAGTGGACAAGGATCTCACATTTAGAGTAAAAGAAGGTGGTGCTTTTAGGGCTTCCAAAGTGGTCATTCTGAGCATTCTCTGTCTTCTTGTCTGCTACTCTCTTATTATCCTAAGTGGAAGTCGAATGTATAAGAACTAAAGGTCATTTTGTGATTTTCTTTGTTTAATGATAATACTATTAATGATAAACTATAAGGAAAGACAACTTTGACAGACTTTAGAACTCTAAATAATGCAATAATAAACCATAAATCCAGAAGGTTGAAGATGAAAGATGTTACTCATTTCCTGCACAAGAGATGATGAACTTAAAATTTAGAAATACATAATTTTTTTCAGACAAGATGTGAATTTATTGTGCTGGACTATGTATGTTTATGATGAGAACTTTCTTTTTTTTTTTAAAGGAGAGCAGTAGGAGGGATATATAAATGCATGTAAAATAAAAATTGATTTTTAAAAATCTAAGTGTAAGCTATGGCTATAATATCAAAAGATATAATTATCATAAAAATACAAAATAACATATTAAGTACATGAAAGAGGTAGACTAAGTGTTCAGAAGAAGGATGAAATTTTAGGGAAAGAATTTCTATTTTAAATATATTTTTCACTTACCTGTGTGAATAGGCATTTAATAAAGGTTTGTTGAACAAAACAATGTGCAAATAACAAGTGCTCCTTCAATATTTTCTGATAGGAAACCAAGTGGGAGGTTAGAATGGGCTTCAGGGTCAGAGAATTGAGGATCACAAGGATCATAAACCTAAGATCTAGAAGGGACTTTAGAGATCATACAGTCAAACCAATCTCATTCTCCATATGAGGAAACTCAGGTCCACAGATGTAAAGTGAATTGCCCAAGTTAATATAAGTAACGGGGCCAAGATCTGAATTCAGGTGTTCAAATTTAAAGCCTAGTACTTTGGTTTTGTTTTTTCTCCTATTGCCCTATGTTCACTAAAAAACAAAACAAAATGTAATTTTTCTTAATTCAGAAGTCTTGATTGTAATATATTATTCTAAGTTCAATTTAAACTTATTTCAGATATTAAATTGTTATGTTTTAAAAATATAATGGATCTGATAATTTTACAACATGAAAAATTATTATTTTATAGGAGAACAGGCCATCAGGTTGCTGTTTGATTTTGTTGTTTAAAAAAAAAAGTACAAAGATATTACATTTTGGCAATTAGGAATTTTATAGAGGGAAAAAAATGACACACAGTCTCTTAATTAAATATTTACATGACAAAGAACCAGATGTTCTGACTTAATGAGCACAAATATCTGCTTTCCAAAACTACATAGCTACATATTTGCCTGAAGGTTAAATGGTACCTCTATTACCTTCAGCAAAAATATTTTTATTTAAAAAAAATCATGACTAAAATTGCAGGATTAACAAATAATGAAATGTAAAATTAAAGCTGTTATTTTTTATTTCTTAGGCAATGAAGCCCCCTCCACCAAACTCCATGATTTCAAAGTGTGAAGTTAAAAACAAGTAAGTTTTTAAATGTATTAAATAGGTAATCATTTTGTTGTATAATGCTTATCTGTAACCTCTTCTAATTAAATATCATATCAATTTTTTGTAAGGACAGATTTAAAATCTCACAACATAATCGTTTTTAATTCATCACTTCAGAATTTGTTTAGTGGTTCACTGAGCAAAGATTAAATCTGAAGTCTTTTAAAACCTCAACATAAATTTTACTCAGTGAAAAATACTGCAAACAAAAGTACTTATATAAACTAGTATTCTTTATCTCTAGAAATCTATGACTAATATGGAAAATTAAGACTATTATGAAATATAGGAAATTATTAATTCAGGACAAAAACAAAGTAAACGATATTGTCATAGTGAAAGTATTAATATTTTAAAAGAATACACTTGGAAGATTGAAAAAGGGCATGGTGGAACATATTTTGAGGCCCTCCAATTTTATTTCTAAATCTTGTTGCCAGTTGGCTCTGTTTTTCCCGTGTCCGTGGTGCCATCTTAGAAGATGAACTCTCTGAGGGGAATCAAGGAGCCAATCTGACTTTTTCTGCACAGGTTAGTTCCTTGAGGGAACTGCTGAGGTAAAACTGTTGCTTCATCTGTCTCTTCACCCAGACCCCAGCACAGCACATTTTGCATAAAGTAGGTACTTAATAAAGGTTTGTTGCATAAAACGACGTGCAAATAATGAGTGCTTCTTCAATATTTTCTGATAAGAAACCAAATGGGAGGTTAGAATGGGCTCTAAGGTCAGAGAATTGTTTACAAATACTTACATATAAAAATATTTATGTCTAAAAAGGCACAAGATAGGGAATTAAAACAATATTATTAGAAAGTATCTATAGAGTACACCACCACCATATTCTGGACAAATTCATATTACAGCCTCAAAGTGGGATACAGGGTGAGGATGGGATACACACCAGGAACAACACAGGGATCTAGTCCCATTTCTCTTCACAAAACGCTGATACTAGCAGTTCTCAAGCATGAATCTGTACTCTTTTTTTTTTCTTTCCCCTACTTGCCTCTTAGATTCTCTGGAGAAATACAATCTATAATCCATTTGCCTTTTTCAGTTCTATTCTGGGATTATAGATGTTCCTTTTGACATTGATCTCTATTTTTGTCAGTGGTGCCAGTATGCTCCTAGTCACCCAGAAATGAAATCTTAAAATAACCTTTGATTATTCCCTCTCTCTTCTTCAGTGTCCAGAGTGCCTTTTTTTTTTAAGTCTCGTAATTATTGGGATCTTTGTTAGATTAGATCTCTAGTCTATCTTTTTGTTTCCATTATCATAATTCCAGTTTGAACCTTTACCTCACCCCTAGATTACCAGAACAGTCTTCTAGTCTCCCGTCTTTTCCTTCCTACATTTTATAATTCAATCCAGTTATAAATTTATGATCCTATGAAAAGTGGTTGATGATAGATTGGGTGGGGGCAAGTGGCATCTGAAGCCTAGCCAAAGAATTTAGACTTGTTTCCCTTGGTTATCGAGAACAAATGTCTGAGCAGTGGACTGACGATTAGAGAGGGTTGTTTCTTATTAGGAAGATTTGTCACGAGATAAATCTTCCTTAAGAAAAAACAAAAACACCTTTGTAGTTGTCAATCACACATGTACCCAAGATTTGCCCATCACGTGTGGTAGGCTGGAATGGGATATTTTAGCTTGTCATTATGAAGAGATGTTCACTGTATGAGGACATGCCAACGGTGGGTAAGACCGTAGGCTCATAAATTCATTTGGAGGTGAAAATAACACCAATAGAAGAAAAGTTTTATCTTCAGTACTGCTTGGAACAGAGAGTCTGAGGGGGCTTCTAAGCAACCTGAGTCAAGTTACTAAGTATGTATAAGCAGCTAGCTGTCCTTTCAATCCTTCTCCTCAAAACTCCCTTAAATCATTCTATGACCAGCTGGTTTACTAACAAGTGAATGGTGGAATGTGGAGGAGAGGTGTTGATGAAAGGATGAGTTGGGATATTCAGATGGCAGGGGATCCAAGAGGGAGTAGTCAAATTTCTGCTAACTTAAACATCTCCTACACTAGATCCCATGTCATTTGTATTGATGTTGTATGTATATATTGTATGTAACTATGTTATCTCTTCCATTACAATGTAAGCTCTTCAAGAGCAAAGAGTGTTTTTGCTTTTTCTTTGACTCCCTGGAACTCAGCACAGAGCCTGTCACATAGAAAGTAGTTAATAAATGCTTATTGACTAATTGATTTTTTTTTAAGGCAATTGGGGTGAAGTGACTTGCCCAGGGTCACACAACTAGTAAGGGTCAAGTGTTTGGTCTGAGTTCGGATTTGAACTCAGGTCCTTCTGACTTCAGCACTGGTGCTCTATCTACTGCGCCACCTAGCTGCCCCAACTAATTGATTTCTTGAAGAAACTATTCATGATATAGAGAGGCAAGGCTTCTACATGCCAATCAATCAGGCAACAAGTATTCATTTAGTATCCAGCATATGTCAGGTACCATACTAGGCATGAGGGATATGAGCACAAAGAATAAAACAATCCCTACCCACAATGAACTTGTGTTTTATTCAGCATGACAACCAGTACATATCTAGATATTTACAAAGTACTTAAATACAAGATAGTGTGGGAAGGAGGATCCTAGCAGATGGGGAGAATCAAGAATGGCTTTATGGAGCCTGATGGAGCCTGGGCAGAATCTTAAAGGAAGAGAGGAACTCTATGAGGTAGGGGTAAGGGAGGAGCGCATTTTAGGCATTTGTGAAAGTCAGTGAAAAGACAAGGAGATAGGAGTGCTGTGCGTGAGGATCAGAGGGAAAGCCAGACTAAAGAGTTCCAGAGGAGGACAGATATCCAATGAGGCTGCAAAGATAGGTCGAGGCCAAGCTGTGTTGAGTTTTAAAAACTAAACAGTGTTTATATTTTATCATCGAGGCAACAGGGAATTGGCTGAGGAGAGTGGTCATTTATTCTGTTTTGTGCTTAATGCAAATTACTTTGACATCAAAGTGAAGGACAGTAGACAAGGAGAGAAGGGGTGATATTTGAGAGACTTGATGTAGGCTGAGGGAGGCTATTACAATAATTTAGGTGAGGTAAGAGTGAAGGGCTGGAACTAAAGTGGTGGTTATGGGAGTAGACAGAAGGGGTTGGATGAGAGAGATGTAAAGACAGAAGGGAGATTTCCATATTTTTGCCATCCCCCCATGTCTTTATTTACACAGAAGTCACTGAATATCAAAAAATGTTGATTTAACTTGTCTCATCAAATTCTTGGTAAAATTCTTTACCTTTCTTGTCAACAGAAGATAGTAATGCATAAAGTACAATTATTTTCTTAGTAGACTTTGCAAATATTTATTATGAGCACTGTAATACAAGATGACAAAATGTCCCATGAAATGATGTTTCTTCTTGATTTTGGATACATGGAAAACCCAACTCTACCAACCCATTTATTTGCTTTTCCAAGGAGAACCTGTGAATAATCTTTATATTCAATTGCAACTTCCTTCTGTCTTCTGGTCTCAAATTATTTTGAGAATGTCAAGATTGTTACGTCCCCTTTCTCTGGTTGTATGACTACCCACTAGTCACTGGATAAAGATCTCACATTTAGAATACCAATACCTAATTTAATATTTATAGACAATCTAAAATCTATATGTTTCTTACCATCCACTGCTGCCTTCTGTGACACACTTCCACCATCACTGTGGACACTGAAGTGGCATACACACAACTGAGGGTCATTTTGTATTTTTTCTTTATTTCAACTGGTGACATGGTCAAATAATTATATCACCAAGTAGCCAAGCCTACTAATAATATGCCTTTCCCTATTAGCTAGGATGGTCTTTGGAAAGGAAACAAAGTTCATTACTGAGATTATATTTGAAACTTTTCGATCGTGGTAGAATCTACAAGAAATTATGCTCCATTTGGCTGGCCATTCAGAACCAAATGTCACCTGTATACCTAGATGTGGCACTAGAAGAAGACTTTGTGGAGATAACTTCATATTAATATAACAAATACTAATGTATAAGTATATGTATACATACATGTATATGTATATATTTATGATATATATATATGTATATGCTCAAGCAGCAGCATGGTATAGTATAAAGCTAGCCTCACTGTCAGGAAGAACTGAATTCAATCTCACTTCTGATACACAATGGCTGTGTGGCCCCATATAAGTCACTTCACCTCTTTCACCTATAATTTGTAGAGAAGGGCAGAACTGCATTGGTAGAGGGATTTTTCTCCCTGGGATCTTCATATAACAATGAAATCACAGGTCTCATGCAAAAACAAACACAAACTGCTCAAGTTCTTTCTAAAAATCTGATGTTGAGCACTAACAGAAATTAGTTTCATTTCAAATAAAAAAAAATCTCATCATTATTATAAAATACCTATGAAAGGTAAAATACACATTTCTCTTTGTAAACTAAGTAAAATTATAAACCTTCCTTCTGTGGAACAGGGAAAAGAAGCCTGGATTTAGAAGGAGCCCTGGGCTGCAATCTTGGCTTTGCTATTTACCAGCTATAAGATGTTGCTGAAAAATTAGGGTTTGGGGTTTGGGGGCAGGAGGTGGGGAACTGGGGAGGATTAGATTATCTCTAAGGTCCCTTCTATAGTTAACTCTTAGGGTTCTATGAATCGACTGGTAATGCTGCTGAATATAATAAACTCAACAAATACTGAATATTATTGTTTTTTTTGGAATACTGAATTCTGTTACACATGGGCATTCTATTTAACAAAAGTGAAAGTATTTTTTGCTTTGTGGGAAATTTAAAAAAATTTAAGTATCCTTTTGAGAAGAAAAAAAATCAAGTCATATTTTAATGTCATTTTCTTAATGTTTATGCCAAATATGCATGATAAGAGCAAAGGTTACTTGATTGTGAAATTAAAAACACTGAGTTATGTATTCTGTGGTACTGTACAGTATTGTACAGATCAGTGGTCAAGAGTCCTAAAATTACTTGTTATAATTAATCTTCCTCTGTTCTTTTCCTCCTCTGTCACCTGCAAATACTGAATGGAGGTCACTTCCTCTTTCGTGTGCCAAAGTTTCTCTTTCTTCCACCCACCAAGCTGATTTGTGTGTGGATTACAATTAGGTAAACAGAGGCTCAGTTTAGCTATACAGGTGGGCACAAGATCTCTAGGGAGGAACATGTGAACTTATCCAATCAGTACACAGGCACAAAACCAATGTCAACTTGCTGAAGTTGGTGAACTGCTCTAGAGGAATGAAAGCCATCTCGAAACTATTTTTATGGTAGTATAGTTTTAGAAAGCTAGAACATATCTACAGCACACAGGTATATCTCCCTTTTTGGAACAGACAGATTCCTGAAAAGCTAAGATTTTGATCATATAGACTTTATTAAAAAGATGCTTTTAACACAGAGAAACTAACAAATTTACTTATATATTTCAGCTTTCCATATATACAGGCCCTCTCATTCACAAAGAACATGTTTGGTGCTTTCAATGAACTGTAGAAAATACTAAACTGTACCTATATGTAGGTGGATAAAAGCTTTTAAAGAGGGACCAAGCTACAAGGTGATCACAAGAGATTAATAGCTATGAGCTACGTTTTTGCAAGATTTGGTTGCCTAAATCACTGGCTGCATGGGTTGACAGGTTAAATAATGAATTTAACATTGATTAATATTTGGTAATTAGACACATTGTTCGATGAGACCTTCATTGCTGGTTGCTCTTTTGAATAGGAGCTCAGACTCACAAAAGAAATCATTTGGTGACAACAAATATGGTGACAAGTAAATATGCTTGTAATTTAACACTGATTATAGTTTGTCATGCTATTATTTAAGCAAACAGATATGCTCCTGAAATGCTGTATAAATCAACAAGGATATACTGATCTCCTACTGTGGGTGTAGTACCATGCTCCAAGAACCTTGTGGCAGGGGCAAATCAAACAAACCTCCTGTGAATTCTTCCCTCACTACTGCTGCCCTTACTGAGCTTTCCCTCTTATCTATAGTACATGAAGTCCATAAAACCTGATGTTGGGCTCAGGGAAGTGGGTTATAGGAGATATGAAAGAATTACAGGACACAACAGCAACAAGTTGGCTTAAGAACTGACATTTAGGCGGCTTGCTTGTATCAAATCATGACAGTAAATGGTAATCCATTCATCAAAAGCATGTAAACATGAGTGCATAGATTTACTGGAATGGGTTTCCTGAACTTGGAGATTGGCATGCTTGTCTCCAGTGAAAAAATGCAAATGTGGCAAGCAAGGCAAAGAGGTGAAAGGGTAGCTAGCCCTAGTAGCATGGTGTATTGGAAAGAAAACTGGATTTGGGATTAGAGGATCTGAGTTCAAATTCTATATCTATGTCTATATCTATGTCATTTTAGACAAGTCAATTAAACTGTGTCTGTTTCCTTCTCTGTAAAATGAAGAGGTTGAATGAGATGATTTCTAAATGGTCTCTTCCAGGTCCAAACCTTAACATGTGATGAAATGGAAAAAAAAAAAAAGCAAAGACCGCAGTTTCAGGGTAAAGAGTTCTAGTCCTAACTTTGCCTCCAACCACTGTGGTCACTTAGACAAGTCAGCCTTTTTGTGCTTCAGTTTTCTCATTTGATAATGGAGAAAACACCATCTGCTTTTACTCACCTCTTAACAATGTTATGAGGATCAAATGATAACTACCATGTTTAATGTTGTAAAGTGCTTTACAAGTGTTAATTCTTTTGATCCTAACAACAACCCTGAGGTAAATACTATTCCAAGCCCTATTTTACAGATGATGAAATTGACACAGGGAGATAGTAAGTGACTTGTCTAAAGTCCCACAACTAGTCTGAGGCTGAATTGGATCTTGGGTCTTCAGGCCCGACCAGTGCTCTATCCACTGAGCCCGTTAGCTACCTTTGTACCGCCAAGTTAAATCTGACTATCCTTTGTGGGTACTTTGGGGTTAGGGGTTTTGAAAATAGAGAAGATTTGGAAGAGTCACCATAGAACAGTGTTAGTAAATCTACTAGAGATGATAAAAGGATTACCAAGGGACAGTGCAGTATTGGGCCTATCTTCAGTCCTTTCAATGGGGAGTCTAGGATATTAATAAAGGCAGTGTCCTTTATTCTGGCTGGCCAAGGGTTTCTGGTGGTGGGATTTTGGAGGTCAGGGAGGTTGTTATGCACTCCCCGCTGAATTTTCTCCAAATTCTCTGAAAATGAGACTCTCAGATGCTCAAGTAGAGATCATCAGAGGAGGTGTGGTACCCAGATAGCATTTAAAACTTTATTAGCTTAAATTAATATAGTAATACTTTTATTTGACACGGTTTCTTAATTTAGAAGAGTTCAGCTAAAATTCATCAGCTATTACACCTCATCTTTTGTGTCCTTTTTAAACATAAATTTCTTACATGTGCTCTTAAATCTATCCTGTACTCCTTAAATATCAAACAGAAAGAACTCATAACAATAGGAGTCCAAAGCCTGTTTATCTACTTCCACTATGACATGCCCTAAAGGTCCAATCTCAAGACTAAGGGTCAGACACCCCTAATACCAGTTTTGTGACATTTTTACAGAATGAGTATGGCCAGGTCATTGATCTTTTCTTTGTATTTATCTGTCCAATACAATTCTCTATCTCTTAAAAGAACTGTTGGAATTAATGTAGACTATTATTATTATTATAAATACTTCAAAATCCCACTAAAATAAATAATAATAATAATAATTATTATTTAGATGTTTACAAAATAATGATATATCATTATAAAGGAAATAAAGTATAATAAATGAAAATACTGTTGCAAAAGGTAGTTGCTCATTTATCCTCAAAAGATATTTTTCTCTATAAATTCTGGTGTGAATCTGATAGGGTAGCAGTTATCTTTTTGAGAATCAAGAATTCCATAGGAAACAAGTTATATACATAAGAACTACTGGTAGGACGATCATACTCTCTTTTTATTTTTATATTTTTACATCACTAAAACATTACAGCAGTATTAGTGAGCCCTAAAATTATTGTTACTGTTCAGTTATTCTAGTCATATCCAACTTTCATGATCTCCTTTAGGGTTTTCTTGGTAAAGATATTGGAGTGGTTTGCCATTTCCTTCTCCAGCTCATTTTACAGATGAGGAAACTGAGGAAAACAGGGCTAAGTGATTTGCCCAGAGTCACACAGCTAGTGTCTAAGGCCAGATTTGGACTCAGGAAGATAAGTCTTCTCAACTTCAGGCCCAGCACTCTATCCACTGCACCAAACAGCTATCCCTCTGAGCCCCAATGGAATTTTCTAAATACAATACTCTGATTTTTAATATGTTATACACTCATTTTAAATGAATGCAAACATTCATAATTTTGCACCAATGTAGTCATTAAGCTTAACAGAAAGGAAAAGGAGATTATTTAAAAGAATTCTCCATCACTACCATAACCTCATTCTTAATCAGAGTGCTACAACAAATTGTAATAGAAGAGAGAAGGACTTTAAGTGTAAATAAATTATTGTTAAGCTTTCATAAATGTGAAAGACAAGGCTTTAAAATCAGGAATTAATTATGAAATCTTTGTAAATGGAAATTTTTAAGTATCATCCCAGTAATTCTGCACCATAAATAACAAAGGTAATTTGTTATATTTGTAAATATGTAGTCAACTCTTTATTATTCATCCTTGGAACTCTTCACTTCCTCTTATAGTTCAGTACACTTCCCAGTTACTAGTGTGTGCTTAAGGAAGGTAAATTAATTTTAGTGTTAACTTTAAAAAAGTGTATTTTGGATTGTAAATCTACTGCCAAATGTTATGATACATATCAACGTCAAATATAAATGACTGAACTGGTCTTATTTTTTACACTCTTCCCTTTCATTAGTAATTAAGGATAAACTCTACCTTTATAAGCCAAAAGGAATATATGTAGCACTAAGCTTTGCTCCTTATAGAGCAGTTTTTTCATTTCTCTTTCACAAGATGAATTTTTTTTAAATTAACAACAATAATGAGAAACTGTGAAAACAATTATCAATTGTTAACAAAACAAAAACTTCCACATCTGTCCTAGCAATAGATTCTACCTCTGTGGCTCACAAATGATAACATTCCCATTATCATAAAAATCAATACTAATTTGATAAGCAGAATGGTAACGGGCAAAGGAAAGTAGCATAATAAAGGGCAAAAAAGGTGAAATAAGTGAATCTTGAATAGTATTCAAAAAAGAATATTAGAAATTCTTCTTTCATATCAGCCCAAGTATATAATCTTAGAAAAGGTTATCTGTGAGGAATGAGGAATCTGTGAAAAAAAAAAATAAGAAAAGAGGTAGGAAGAGTTGAAATATAGTAAAAGCAGGCTAAAAAATCCAAAGAGGGTTAGAGGTGAAAGAAATCTTAGAAGTACATCTAGTACAATTCCCTATCCAATGGGCAAAGCAAAACAAACAAAAAACACCTCTAAAATATCCCAGATGAATGGTGATCCAGATTCTCTTTGAAAATACCAGCCATTTGTACCAAAATAAAAACTTCTACACTATCCGCATACTCTGCCTCTGTACCAAATCATAAAATATATATTCTTTGTGATGACAGGGACATCATCTTGCCATTTAAATTTCTTCTAAGTATCTGTGTATGTCCTCTTCTCATTCTAAGTCTATGACAGGTCATGAAACCATGAATATCTCTATTGCATACTAAGCCTAACTGTTTTAAAAGCATATCATTTATTCAACGTGCTACTTTCAAAACTTTCCTACGTGTCTATACTTCCTTCTCAACTCCCTTTTGTCCTTTTCTGTGTATTTAAAAAAAAAGTTTTGATCACTTTCTTTTTCTTTTCTTTTTTTATTCCTTCTTTTTTTTTTGCATCATTAGTGCTATTCCTTCATCCCTCAATTCTCTCCAAATAAAAACAAAAGGGAAAAAAATCTCATTATAAATAAGTATAATTAATCTAAACAACTGTACTCTGTGACCATGTCCAAAAAATGAATCTTTTTCCACCTTGAGTCCTTCTCTGTGTAACGAGGTAGGTAGGAACTTTAAAAATATTAGAGTATTTTAGTGGACTTCACGGTCAGGAGTCAACAATGTGACAAAGCAGCTAAAAAGCTAGTGATTAGACTGAATTGAGAGACATTTTTCAGGACTAGGGAGATGATGGACCCAGTCCTATTGTATTTTACTCTGGTCAGAAAATACCAAGATCACTGTATTCAATTACTGGTGCTACAATTAAAAAAAAATACACTGATAAACTGGAGGGCACCTCAAGGAGAGCAACCAGGTTAGTGAATTGTTACTATCATGTTATATGTAGTTGTTTCTCCTTTGTTTTGGAAGAGGACCAATGACATCAGGAAGGTGATGTCTTGATAGCAAGTTAACTGGATTTAAGTGAGGCAATGATATGCAAAGTAACTACTTCACTGTCTCCCCTGGAGCTATCTGGGTCCAGTGGCCTTTTTAAGCTAAGATCTTTCCCAGGTCTCAGTCTCTCTAAGGCAATACCCATTCAGTGATTAAGGCTAGGTAAGAAATGAAGCAAAAACGGCCTCTTTCACCTACACACACGCACACACAGACAGACAGACAGACAGACAGACACACACACACACAAATCAGTCTGGGAGGGGAAGACCCTTACGGTTTTGACCAGAACAGAAACAATTGCTATTTACACTCACTCTGAGCCATCAAAACCCAATGACCAAATGAGGCTTGGGCTGGGACCTATTGTTGGCCAATCAGAGAGAGCTAGAGTGGTTTGGGTTTAAGGCAGTAGCTCCATTTGAATCACAATGGGCTTTATCAAAGCCTGGCTTTTCAACGCCATACTCTAAGAAATCATAAATGAAACTACATGGAGCAAAAGAGTTAACAGTCCCAGTTTCTGTTTTTTTTTAAATGATAGAATAAATAAATGTATTCCATCAGCTGTCATGTGGAAAATGAGATTAAGTATTCTACTTGGCTACAGGGGGAGGCAATAAGGTGGATGAGAGGGAACATGGTATAGTAGACTGAGTGATGGATTTGGAACCAGAAAGAGCTAGGTTCAAATCCCACCTCAGGCAGTTATTAGCTTGGTGCTCCTGGGTACCTCTCTGAGCCTCAATTTCCTCTTCTGTAAAATAAGGGCATTGATTATTTCACCTCTAAGGTCTCTTCCAGCTCTAAATTTATGATGCATGAGGAAAGAAAAAATTTAGGTTCCATATAAGAAAAAACTTCCTAACAATGAAATTGAGGTCAGATATTAATTTCATGCATTTAATTCAATTCATGAAGAATATAAGGTCTTAAAAATGCCATAACAATTAGAGCTTTCTAAAAATGGATTTGGCTGTCTTGGGAAGTAGTAGGATTCCCCTTCTCTGGATATACTGAACCAAAGCCTGGATGATATTTCTTGGGCACAAAGCAGAAGAGATTCTTGTTCAGGTAAGGGTTAGAGTAAATTGTTTCTGAGGTCTCTTCCAACTCAAGAGATTTTTGATTCTGTGATAGACTAACCCTTCATTTTTGTAGATTAAGAGGCTGAACCCTAGAGACAAAGATATCAGTCACAAGGGTTGGTAGCTTCTCTAATTCTAAACCTGCTGCTTTTAAACACTTACAGCATACTCATTCTTGTGTACTGTGGTTTTTCCCTCCTTTGAAAGTTGTGCATATAGTAAAAATTGCTTTAGTCTGCTTTACCATTAATACTTTGCATTTATACATATCCTGCCTTTAGCAGTAGGTTTTCAAGTGCTATAATATCAAATCTTCCTCCTACCCCCTTATTAATGAAGGCAAGAAAATAATCATGATGAGACTTATTAAATTCAAAGTCTAGGAGAAGGAAATGGAGAGAAAAATAGAGAAAGAAACACAAGCAAAAATACAATTGAATATTGTTGATATTGACTCCCTTTCTCCCCCCACCAATAAACCTCAAAACAACTTGAATAATCTTCACTCTTTCCCCCCCAATAAACTTCAAAACAACTTGATAATCTTCACCAATGAAGATCTCGCTTCACAGTAAAATTTAATAGCAAAATACTGTTAAAGATTTAATTGCATTTACCTAATATATATTTATTCATAATAATCATATCATCAGAGGGATTATCTTAAAAAATCAGAGTACTTTACAAACATTCTTCGAGACTCAGCCTATCTCTGTGATACAGATTCTCAGGAAGCCATCATCTCTATTTTTAACAAATGAGAAAACTGAAGTACAGGCAAGTTATTAAGTGCCTTGATGCATACTATCCTTGTGAGAGATCATTACTATAACTAGTGTTCAGACTTCTAGCTTAGTTTAACCTATGAAAATTGGGCCAACTGTATTTTATGATATCTTTTGTTATACTTGTTTGCATATCTGAAATAAAATAAATAAATAGGGGGATTTGCAGTGGACTGGTTTTTTAATGACTAGGCTTCTCCAGAAACAGTCTTAATAGTTCTGTCACAACAAGAGATTAGGTACCTATCAATTAGCAGTGATAATTTGATTTAAAAAAAAAAAAGTCTGTCTCTAATATAAGAGGACTAAGAGGTTGTTCGAAATTTCATTTATTAACCATTTACGATGCAGTTGTCTTTTACATGATTAAAAAAATGACTAGTCACAGCATATAGACCCTTTCCAGTTTCCATATTTCTCATCATCTTTGGTCTGTGACTTTTAAATGAGTTTGCTGATTAAGAACAACCCAGAAAATGATAAATCTTCCAGCAACAGCACTGAGGAGTATATAGCACATTTTCATGTACCTTATATTCAAGGAAAATGTTTCCAGAAAACAGTTAAAATTTTGGAAAATATAAGTCAGCATTATCTCTTAGGTCCCTGTCATTACCACAAGAATTTGTCCTGAGTCTAATTTGCCTCTTAAGTTAACACTTTCAGCAAGTGACAGATATTCATTTCCAGAAAACATTACCAGTAAATTCTGTGACATCATATGCTGCCAACAATGCAGATCCCAAACTGACTAAACCTAAAAATGCAAGAATAACAGCTTAACTAATGTCAGGGAAACCATTAGGTTACTCAGAGAAGAACAAATTAGGTCTTAAAATCAAGTGTACCTTCTTCCCAATACTTCCTGAAATATGCTTAAAGCTCAATAACATACAGTTAAAGCCCAAACGTATAGTTGACTTAATGATCAAAAGCCTTCTGGTTCCAGATTGAATGAATTATTTTGACACACAGCTACTGCCACCAAAAAATAAGATACAAAGGTTGCAACTGGCATTTTATTTTTCTGCCTAGGAAGCATGTATGGGGGCAGCTTCTTTGACTCTAAGTATGGCAAATATAGGCAAAACTGAGGGAAAAAATAGTCTTTGGTGACCCCAGTCTCCTTTTTTGTGCCCCTCCCTTCACTTCCCTTAGCTGGTGTTCTTACAAATTTTCACTCAGACTTCTAGTAGCAGCATGTTCTAGTACTCTGCCCCTCTTTTAATTGGGCCTTTCTTTTCTTTTCTTTTCTTTTTTTTTTTTTAACTTTTCTTTGTATTCCCAGTGCTGAGCACAGTGTCTTGCATATAGAAGGTTCTTAATAAACGCTTGTTGACTTGACTGTATTATGTACCTAGTTGGTGACATTGATTGACTTTTCTATTTTTTAGCCAGTGCAGAACTGTTTTGATGATTACTACTTCATAGAAAAGTCTGAGATCTGGTAATGCTAGGCCCACTTCTTTCCCATTATTTCCTTTGAGAATTTTAATCCTTTGTTCATTCAGATGAATTTTTTTTCTCCAAACTCTCTAAATCCTTTGGCAGATTGATTGGTATAACAATGAGTAATTAATTTAGGTAGCATTGTAATTTTTATTACATTGACATGACCCAAATACTAGCAATTTATTTTTCTCTACTTTTCAGGTTTGCTTTTACTTCTGTAAAACATGTTTTGTAGTTTTATTCATAGTGTATGTCTTGGTAGGTCAATTCCTAAATATTTTATATAAGCTAAAATCCTTTTAAATGAAATTTTTTCTTCCCATGTCCTATTGCTGGTTTTTGATAATGATATATAAAAAGAGTGATGATTTATATGGATTTATTTTGTGTCCTATTTTGCTGACATCATTGTTTCAGTGAACTGTTCAGTTGAACCCATAGAGTACTCTATATAGAACACCTTGTTTTTTGATTCTACTTTGCTTACTCCAATTTCTTTGATGATGATGATGATGATGATGATGATGTGCGTGTGAGAGAGATTTCTATAGTTAGCATTTCCAGCAATATGTAAAATACTGGTAGAAATAATGCCCACTCTTCTTCTTACCCTGATCTTATTGGAAAGCTCTCCAGTGATTCTCTATTATATATTAAGCTGGCTCTTGGTTTTGGACACATACTTTTTACCTTATATAGGAAAGGTCATTGATTCCTAAGTTTTTTAGTGTTTTTTTTTCTAAATTATCAGAAATGAGTGTTGTATTTTGTCAAAAGTTTTTCTTGATTCTATTGATCTAATAAAATAATATTGATATTTTAGTGGTTAATACAGCCTATTATATTTTTAGTTTTCTTAATACTGAAGCTACTTTGTATGCCTGGTATAAATACTACTCATTGTCAAATATTCAAAATAATATACATAAATATACAAATTTTTGATGTGTTACTATAGTCTCTTTGCTAATATTTTATTTAAAAATTTCATATCAATACTCATTAGGGATGTTGGTCTATAGTTTTCTTTCTCTGAAGGTAAAGGTGCCACTCACACAGTATAGAAATATGGAAACTCTATTTTGCTCCTATTCATTATTCACCAGATACCTATTATAAATTTTAACAAGTCTATTCAGGTCCTTAACTTCTGCTTTGATTATCTTTTGGTTAGATTCATCTACAACTGAGAAGATTACCTTGAAATCCCCGATTTAGTTTTATTGTCTATTCCTATAAATATATAACATTTTCGTAAGTAATTGTTATACCATTTCATGCATGTTTATTAAGCATTGATATTAATTCATTGCTAATGGTTATTTAAACATAATTTGGTTTCTCGTTTAATCTCCAGATTAACAAAATCATGACTCATGATCTCTGAGATCATGTTTGCTATGTCTTATTTTGTGAATTCACTTGAAGTTTAATAACGTTTGCACAGTCTCTTATTTTAATTCTGTATTTCCTGCAAATAACCTGTTCTTGGATTCTCTCCATTTTATATATGACTTCATTCTATTCATGTATACAGTCACGATTGTGTATCTCCTTCCATCTTATTCCTCAATTTGGCCTCCATGCCACTCTTTAGGGAAAAAAAAAAAGGGGTGGCAAGAAAGCAGTTTGTCCCAACAGCAATGATCCATAATTAATTTGCTCTGCTTCTGGACCACTAGGTCTTTGTTCCTTCCCCTTACTGAGTCCTGATCATAGTTTCTTACTTTTAATCCTTTTAATCCCCACTTTAGGCTTCACTCTTTAAAGCTGGAGGTTTTTGTTCATGACTAATCCCTCCCTGAAGTTACCTTCCTTTTTATTTCCTAACTCCTCTCTCTCTGTTCCCCTCTCATTTCCTGTTAAGTTTAATATACTTCTATACAAAACTATCTCTCTCTCTCTCTCTCTGTGTGTATGTGTTATGTGTTCAAATCTCCTTTTTCCAGTTCAAATGAAAGTGGCATTTATAAGGAGCCTGCTCCACTTACCCTTTCTGCACATTTATATAGGCTTTTTTTTTTTCTAAAGCACACTGATGTAAAATTATAAGTTTCACCTTCCTTATCCCTCTTCTTCCCCCTCCCTGATTCCTTTTTTTCCTTTCCTTTCCTTTATTTTCTTAAGATTACCAATGTCTAACAATACCTTTCCCAGGCTGTATGTCTTATTACTCCATCTATGACTCTTAAAGTCATTAGAGTTTTGAAGACACACTTGTTTCTTCTTCTTCTACCAGAATAAAAACACTTCATTAAAACAGATCTCCTTCCAAATGTTCAAAAGCATTTACCTTTTTTGTTTCTTCTGACTCCTGTATTTGAATTTCAAAATGTCTTCTCATTTCTGGTCTCTTCATCAGGAATATTAGAAAATCCCTTATTTAATTAAAAAATCCTTTTTTTTTTTTTTTTTTTGCTGTACAAGATTATACTAAATTTTGCCAGGCAGTCATTCTTGGTTGTAAGCATCTCTCCTTTGTCTTCTAAAATAATATATTCCAAATTCTCTATTCCTTAACGGTTGTAGTTTTCAGGTCTTATGTGAGCCTGACCGCGGTTCTTAGATACTTAAACTCTTTTCTTCCTGGCTACTTGCATTTTTTTTTCTTTGACCCTGAAGTTCTGGACTTTGGCTTTGGTATTCCTAGGAATCTTAATCTTGGAGTTTCTTGATAAAGATGTAACCAGTGAATTCTTTCTATTTTCCCTTTGCCCTTTGATTTTAACAGGCCCAGGCAATTTTTATTCATGATTTCTTAAATCTTAATATTCATATATTTTACGGTCTAAGATTTCAGGAAGTCCAATAAATTTTAGATCATCCCTCAATCTGTTTTCCACATCAGTTATTTTTGATATGAGATACCTTACACTTTCTTCTATGTTTTTGGTCTTTTTATTTTGTTCTATCAATTTTTGATATCTATGAGGAACAGACCTGGAAGGGTTAAGTGACTTGTTCCAAAACATGGAAGTTAAGTTGCAGAATCAGGACTTAAACAAGGTCATGTGACTCCAAATCCAGAACTATTTCAACTATATTACCTCCATGTCCAAATCTTATGATTCAATACATACGTACATTAAACTATTATATAACAGAATCATGGATTTGGAGCTGTAAGGGACCTTCAAGTTCATCTGGTATAGCTCCCTCATTTTAAGTCAGCTGACTTGCTCAAAGGCCCATAAGTAATATAAGGCAGTGGCAAGATTCAAATTCATGTTGTCTGAATCCTAAGCCTGTATTTTCTCCATGGCAACACACAACACTCTATAAATTTGAACTATATTAAGTGGCATTTTATGAAGATCTGCAGTACAATAACTGCTCTGTGTATGAGTGTTACATGACTCACATGACCACTTCAGATAATACACTTTATTGTATATATAAACATATGGGAATTTCCAGACTCATTGCTCTCTATATCTAAACAAACATTTTTACAATCACATTTACCTACTATAAATGTGCATTTAAATCAGCAGAATAAACAATTCTGAAGCTGATTTTTAAAGAGGTAATTTAGATAGATCTAATATACTTCAGATAAAACATATTAAATGCTGGAAAGAATGAATTACAAGCCTAATATGTTTTTTAAAATACTGGAATATCTGGAACTACAAAATCAGATTGCATTTACATTTGATTCAGGATTTAATTCTTCTAGTAATTATTATGTTTTGTTAAGTAAGTTTTTATAAACATTTTTAGTTATTTTTTCCATTACCAAAATTTCCCCCATTATTCCCTTCCTCTCCCATAGAGCCATGCCATATAACAAATAGTATTTAAAAAAAAAACAAAAATAGAAAAAAAGTAAAATGGAAAAATCAGCATAACTGATCAATACATCAAAAAAGTGTGAAAATATGTGCCATGTACAATATTTGTGGACCTCCCATCTCTGCCAAGAGATGATGCAAGAATATATTCTCACTTCTCTTCTTTCGAGCCATGTTTATTCTTTATAATTTTACCATATTTATTTTTTCCATAATTCTAAATTGCTTTCCAAAATTGGTTATACTGATTGACAGTTTCACCAACAATGCAATACCATCTGTAATACCTTTCTTCCCACAACCCTACTAATATTAACTATTTCTATCTTTTGTCATGAACATTTTGTATGATGTGGGACCTCAGAATTATTTTGATTTTTATTTCTCTTATTAGTGATTTGGAGCATTTTTTCATATGGTTGTTAATAGTTTGTAATTATCCTTTGGAGAACTGTTTGTTTTTGTTGTTCATCCTTCATTTTCAAAGAGGACCAATGACATTATAGGTGATGGCTTGACTTGCACGTGAATTGGATCCAAGTGAGGCAAAGCTGAGCAGTTGTCAGCCTCACTCTCTTCCAGAGTCATCAAAGTCCAGTAGCAGGGCAAAAGTCAGTATGACTGGTAATGGCCCAGAATGCAGTGGATGACCGTGGTGTCTTCAAGGCCTGACCAAGCTGTAGGTGTTCCACAGCACCTGCTTCAGCTGCCTTCATAGCTGCTGGAACAAACTGTTCTCATTTGCCCATTCCACCCAGAAAAGTCTTCACATGCTTGAGGCAGACATCTCTCTAACTCACAAACAAGCTTTGAGGCCTACTGGTTACCCTCATCCTGGTTTAGTCTGTCTGTTGAGACAGTTTTACTCGGCTGTGGCCACTGCACATGCTACAGCTTCTCGGAGACACAAGTGAGAGTTGGGTGAATCAGGTGGATACTGAAGGTGGATGAGCTGCCCTGAAAAGAGCTCAGCAAGCTTTCACACCAGAGGCGCTAGTCCTCCCTGAACATCCCATCCATCCCTGTTTGTTTGCTTTTATTTCTTTATTGTTTTTCTTTTGGGGAATAGATTTTGATCATATATATATATATATTTTTAACTGCTTCCCTTCTTATTCTAGGTGCATTAATTTTGTTTGTACAGAAGCTTTTCTATTTCATGAAATCAAAGCTCTCTATCTTTGTAATGATCACTGTCTCTCATTTAGTTAAGAATACATCTCCTACCCAAAGCTGTGAGAGGGATATGATCAGCTTCTCTTCTATTTTTTTTCATAGTATGATCTTTGATATTTTAAAAATTATGTCTACATTTAGAATGTGTTGTGAAACATGGTATGAAGTGTTGGTCTACACCTAATTCTGCCAGACTGCTGTCCAGTTTTTCTCTCAAATAGTAAGATTTTTTCTAGGTCATTAACACCAGATTATCAAATACTAGGTCATTGAGTTTTACTGTTTCTGACTCTTCCTTGTCTAGTCTGTTTCAGCGCCCTGTGTGTGTCTCTTTCTTTGGCTCTCTCTTAACCAGTGTCAGATGATTTTGATGACTACTGCTTTATAATGTAGTTTGAGGTCTAGAAGTGCTATGCCCCTTTCATTCCTACTTCTTTTCATTATTTCCTTGGATATTTAAAAACTTTTGTTTTTCTAAATGAATTTTCTTATTATTTCTGTGAGTTCTCTTTGAAAATTTGATTGGAATGACATTTAAACTGTAAGTTAACTTTGACAGTATTGTCATTTTTATTATGCTGGCACGAATATACTTCCAGCTATTTAAATTGTTCTTTATTTCTTTAAGAACACACTGTAATTGAAGACATACCAGTACTTTCAGTGCTTCAGTAGATTGATTCACAGTTATTTTATGCATTTTGTAGTTATGCGGAATGAGATTTCTCTTTCTATTTTATTTCCTTACATATTTTATTATTCATGGTAGTTTATTACTAACTGTGCTAGATACAGAAGTATCTTCTTCCATAGAGATACTACGTCAATGCTTCACTGTTACATGGAGGTGATCACTTGTTCCTAAAGATTATGTTTGTGGAATACAAGTTTTGTCAATGGACAATCGTTGTTATTTGTTAATGCAAGCATCTTCAGTTTATTCATTCTGTGTATATCTTGTCCATATGTAGGTGTTCACATGTTGTCTCCCCCATTAGATTGTGAGCGCCTTGAGAACAGGGGCTGTCTTAGCACTTAGCACAGTGCCTGGCACATAGTAAATACTTAATAAATGCTTACTGACTGACTGAATTGAGTGCTTATATGGGCAACTATGAGGATAAATGTAACTTACACAATATCTCTAACAGATGGTGAAGATATAGGAAAAATTTCTGAATAATCTGATAAGATCTGTCAAATCAAATCAATGTATCTTCAAAGTCAGTTTCTTTGATGTTAAAAAAGAGAAATCTATACTGGAAAATATGATTCAGGATTAAGAAATGAAAGATATCTCAAACCTGAATATAATGAATAGTTTATTTAATAAGAAAATCAGAAGATATTGAACATTATCACATAAAGTAATAGTGACTACATCTTAACAGGCAGGAAAATACTAGCAACAAATGTGAAAGTAATTTCGGAATGAGATGACTAGGTATGGCTAGTTCATCAATTAAAGCCAAGATAAAAATTAACACCAAATTAGGAGAAAGGATAAGGATGAGAATAAACTGGGTGTAGCTATATCAGCTCCAACTTGACCTATTTAAACAAGCAGTCACTAAGCAAGGACTCACTAAGGGTCTTTGACAGTATCATAGAGCATCTCCTGTACAAAGTTCAAATAAAAGAGTAGTTTCTATAAAAGGTGAAATCCTCTAGATGAGAAGCATCTTATGAACGACATTATTCTGAAGGCATTTCTTTTTTAAATCTTATTTAATATTTTATTTTCCCCCAATTATGTGTAAAAACACTTTTATCATTTTTTTCAAATTTTGAGTTCCAAATTCTCTCCCTCCCTCCCCTCCCCCTCCACAGAGAAGTCAAGCAATTTGACATAGGTTATACATGTTTAGTCATGCAAAACACATTTCCATGCAAGTCATTCTATGAAAGAAAACACAAACAAAAAAACCCTCAAGAAAAATAAAGAAAAAATATCTTTGATCTGCATTCAGGCTCTACCAGTTCCTACTCTGGAGATGGACAGCACCTTCCATCATAAGTCCTACAGAACTGTCTTGGATCATTGTGTTGCCGAGACTAGCTAAGTTATTCATAGCAGATCACCATACAATATTGCTGTTACTGTGTACAATGTTCTCCTGGTTCTGCTCATTTCACTTTGATCAGTTCATATAAATCTTTCCATGTTTTTCTGAGAGCATCCTGTTTATCATTTCTTAAAACACAATAGTATTCCATCACAATCATATACAACAACCTGTTCAGCCATTCCCTAATTGATGGGCATCCCCACAGTTTCCAATTCTTTGCCACCACCAAAAGAGCTGCTATAAATATTTTTGTACACATACGTCCTTTCCCGTTTTGCTTTTTAATCTCTTTGGGATACAAACATAGTAATGGTATTGCTTTGTCGAAGGGTATGCATAGCTTTATAGCCCTTTGGGCATAGTTCTAAATTGCTCTTCAGAATTGTTGAATCAGTATGCAACCTCACCAATAGTAAATTAGTGTTTTAATTTTCCCACATTCTCTCTAACATTTGTCATTTTCCTTTCCTGTCATATTAGCTAATCTGATAGGTATGAGTTATTTTCAGAGTTATTTTAATTTGCATTTCTCTCATCAATAGTGATTTAGAACATTTTTTTTTCATGTGACTATAGATAGCTTTTATTGCTTTGAAAACTGGCTGTTCATATTCTTTGGTCATTTATCACCTGAACAATGGCTCTTATTTCTACAAATTTGACTCAGTTTTCTATATGTTTGAGAAATGAAGGCTGTATCAGAGAAACTCATCATAATTTTTTTCCCAGTAATAATTACCAACTATGTACTTCCTTTCATATTATTTTCCTTCCTGTTTATCCTACTCTCTTTCTCCTTTTACCCTGCCCATTTCAAGTGTTTTGCATCTGACTTTTACCTTCTCCAAACTGCTCTCCCTTCTATCGCTTCTCCCACTTTCCCCCTCCTCCTGTCCCCTTCTCTTATCCCTTCCTACCTTCCTGTATGGTAAGGCAGATTTCTACACCGAACTGAGTTATGTATATTATTCCCTCTTTGAGCCAATTCCAATAAGAGAATGGTTCATGTGCCCCCTTCCCTGTTTCCCCATTTTTCCCTCCACTGTAAAATCTCTTTTAGGCCTCTTTTATGTCAGAGGCCCATTCTACCTCTTCTTTTCCCCTTCTCCCAGTGCATTCTTCTTTCTCATCCCTTAATTTTTTTTTTTAGATAATCACACCATTACATTCAACTCACACCTCTACTTTCTATATATGTATACTCCTTCTAACTGCCCTAATAATGGGAACATTTTTAGGAGTTATAAATATCATTTTCCCACTTAGGAATACAAACAGTTTAACCTCGAATCCCTTATGATTTCTCTTTCCCATTTACCTTCTTATGTTCCTTTTGCACTCTGTATTTGAAAGTCAAATTTTCTATTCAGCTCTAGTCTTTTCATCAGGAATGCCTGAAAGTCCTCTATTTCACTGAATATCCATTTTTTTCCCCTGAAGGCTTATACTCGGTTCTGCTGGGTAGGTGATTCTTGTTTATAATCCTAGCTCTTTTGCTCTCCAGAATATTATACTCCAAGCCCTCCAAGTCTTTAATGAGATAGCTGCTAAATCTTGTGTTATCCTGACTGTGACTCCATGATATTTGAATTGTTTCTTTTTGGCTGCTTGCAGTATTTTCTTCCTGACCTCGGAGCTCTGGAATTTGGCTATAATATTCCTAGGAGTTTTCATTTTGGGATCTCTTTTATGAAGTGAAACATGGATTCTTTCAATTTCTATTTTACCCTCTGGTTGTAGAATATCAGGGCAGTTTTTCTTGCTAATTTCTTGAAAGATCATTTCTTTTTTTATCATGGCTCTCAGATAGTTCATTAATTCTTAAATTATCTCTCCTGGATCTATTTTCCAGGTCAGTGGTTTTTCCAATAATGTATTTCACATTTTCTTCTTTTTTTCCCTATTCTTTTGATTTTTATTTTATGATGTTTCATAAAGTCATTAGCCTCCTTTTTCCTAATTCTAACTTTTAAGGAATTACTTTCTTCAATGAGCTTTCGTACCTCCTTTTCCATTTGGCCAATTCTACTTTTTAACGAGTTCTCTTTAGCGAATTTTTGTATATCTTTTTCCAATTTTTCCAATCTTCAGTGAGCTTTTGTATCTCCTTTTCCATGTGGCCAATTCTGTTTTTCAAGGCACTGAATTCTCTTCATTGGATTTTTGTGCCTCTTCTACCATTTGGCCTATTCTGTTTTTTGTTAAGGTGTTACTTTCTTCAGTATTTTTTTTTTATGTGTGTATGCGCCTCCCTTACCAAGCCCTCTTTTCATGATTTTCTTGCATCACTCTCATTTCTTGTCCCAAATTTTCCTCTACTTCTCTTATTTGATTTTTAAAATCTGTTTTGAGCTCTTCTATGGCCTGAGACCAATTCATATTTTAGTCTGAGACCCTAGATCCAGGAATTTTGACTTTGTTGTCTTCTGAGTGTGTGTTTTAATCTTCCCTGTTACAACAGTAACTTTCTATGGTCAGAATTTTTTTTTTCTTGTTTGCTAATTTTCCAGGCTATTTCTTGATTTTTAATTCTATGCTAAAGTGGGATTCTGCTTCCCAAATGGAGGGGGCACTGTCTAAAGTTTCAGGTTTTTTTGTGCAGCTATTTTCAGAAGCAATTCTTGGGACTTGTAAGTTTTTGGCTCTTCCAATGTGGTACGATTTAGGGAGAAGTGTATTTATTACTCTCCTGTTCTATGCACTGGTTTGTGAGCAACCACAAGTACTCTTTTTCAACCCTGGAACTATAACGAAGATCTCCACTCCCCTGTGTCCACAAGCTCTGCTGTGCTAGTGTTCCTCATTACGCTGGGATCAAAACCCAGGACTGCTACTCAGATTCAAGTATAGGAAATGCAAAAGAGTCTTTCCCTTGGTGTCAGCAAAGGGATCCCTGTAAATCTCCTTTGGACTTACTGCTTGATTCCCTTACTGTCTGTGGGCTGAGAGGTCTGGAAATTGCCGCTGCCGCCACTGATTCAGTCACCGCTAGGCCTGTTCCTGGTTTGCTGGGGCCTGGTCTGTGCTGGTGCGGCCAGTGCTGTACTGTACTCCTCTCTCTCCCTGGTGCAACAGACCTTTCCTGCTGACTCTCTAAGCTGACTTGGGCTGGAACATTACTACGCTCTGTCTTTTTGTGGGTTCTGTTGCTCTAGGATTTGTTTAGAGTCGTTATTTAAAGGTATTTGGAGGAGTTTGTGGGAGAGCTCAGGTGAGTCCCCGCCTTTACTGTGCCACGTGGGCTCCGCTTCACCTCAGGCATTTATTTTAAAGATATTTCAGGAACTCCTCAATAGCAGAAATTTAATAGATGTTCTAGACATTTCAAATTTACTATGTGTAAACAGAACTTATTATCTTCCCCCAAACCCTCTCCTCTACCAAACTTCCCTATCTCAAGAGGATACCTCCATTCTTCTCATCTCCCAGGACTGTACCCTTATAACCCATAAACTTCCATCTTGCACTGTTCCATATCCCCACGTATCCAATCAGTTACCAAATCTTTCTAGCTTCACAACGTCTCTCACAACCAACTCCTTCTCTGTATACCTTCTCAAAACCTCCATCGAGGCCCTCATCACATCTAGCACTTGACATTTTAAACTGGCTTCCTAATTAGTCTTCCTGCTTTAAGTCTCTTTCCTGCTTCAATCCACTTTTCACAAAAAGGCCAAAGTGTTTTTCCTTAAGTGGAGGACTGATTAGGTCACTCTCCTACTCAATAAACCCCAGTGGCTCCCTGTTGCCTCTAGGATGAACTACTCTGGCATTTGAAGCCCTTCAAAACCTGGCCCCAAACCAGTTTTCTAGCCTTACGTGACATTACCCCTTTCCTTCACTCTACAATCCAGTCAAATTGCCCTTTTCTCTCTCTTCTTAACAAATAGCTATCCACTGCTAGAAGAAGCCCTAAAATGTATTCCTTACTCTTATCAATCTCATAACACTCCTTACATCTTCAGAATGCTATTTAAATACCATTGCTTGTGTGAAGCATTTACTGATACCCATGACTACCAGTGCCTCCCCCAAATGACCTTGAATTTAATGTTGTTTTTATTTTCTATTATCCTGTATATTTTTATTCTTTATTTACTTAATTTTATATGTGCATGCTAAGAGCTGGGATTGTTTCACTTTTTCTCTTTTTGTGTCACCAACACCTAGTACAGTAAGTAGCACACAGCACATAACAAATGCTTAGTGGTTGATAGAAGACGTTTGGATGATTTCTTATTGAATTTAAAATGGATTTTTCTCCTGTCCCATTTTCAAGTCTCATTAATGAAAACTAAAGGTAAAAATCTGTTATTATTTATAAGAACACAGATGATTTACTATGCAACTTTGAAATGGTTTGAGAAAAAATATATTTTTTTAGAATTACTTGTTTGTTTCATTAAAGATTTTTTTTTGTCAATAAAGGGCAATTAGATTGATTCATTGAATATGTAGGATTATCTTGATATTGTAGCAAATTTCAGTAACCGATCATCATGAAGAGACAACATTATATATAAATCAACAGGGATAATTATTTGTTCCCTTTCCTGAATATTCAGAATTTGCCACTGCCTGGAAAAGAATTTTCTGGAGGAATAACCAAAGTCTATTTTGTGGCAGTGGAACTGTTAGCACATGGGGTCTAATGTGTTGTTTTAAAAAAAAATTATGTGAAGCCACAGAAAATTAATGTCTCGTCTACAACAAACATAACCAATTAGTATGAAATAAAACATGAACAATGACATGCATTTACACTAGTGAACAGGATGAAGAAAATTAATGGTTTATGACAGGTAAGAATTGAAGATGAATATTAAAAAATATGATTCTAAAGAAACTTATATAAGGATTTAGGAATTTCTAAATACTTTAAGTAAATGTAGAAAGTGATTGGATGAAATAATCATCTTTATATACTGACATTTTTAAAAAATATAAAGCCCAGAGAGAAATAAATTAATATTTATATATAAAACATCCCAATCATTTATGAAACAAACATTCATTGTCATCAGTCAGGATATGAATATAGCACATTCCTTCATTATATGAGTAAATAACAAATATTATTTAATGTAACATAAGTAATATTTATTATGACCTCCTTTAAATTACTTCTTTTCCCTCTCTTGATATATGAATATTGACTTGAAAGCTTCAGCTTATCTTTTTTTTAAAGTTTGATATATTTTTTATTTATTTCATTAAATATTTCCCAATTACATGCAGAATTTTAACCAGAGAAGGCAAGCAATATGATCTAGATTATACATGAAACTTCAGTTTATCTTAAAAAAGAATTATCTACTTAGCCTTGCTCTGAGGAAGTTTTAGCACATCCAGGATACAGCCTACCTTCTGTAGTTCCTCCAATTTATCTTTGGGCACACTGCTCTTCAAAACTGCTTGACATCTGTAAACAGCATTTTATATTCACCTAACACTTTTCATCAAAAACACATTTTAGATTTATATTAGTTATAAAAAGAGATAAATGAGCTATATAGTTAATATTAAATTAAATTTGGTAATCTTTTTCATCTCACATCATTAAAAAGTAAGGGTATGCTTGGGTCGAGTACTTTTGGCATTTTATTATTAAATGCTACAACATAACCTATTTTGCAACCCCTTATTATTTCTGCCAAGTAGAGCTCTAGTAATGCTTCATTTAATTCACACCCTTGTATAAGTTGGCTTGAAGTGCTTCCTCTACCCTGAAGGCACAGCAGTAATTATTTAACATAACTAGTTTCGTTTAAGATGTAAATTATGTCCTTTTGATAAATCAGTAGGACTCTTCAAAGTCTGCTATTATTGTATTGAATATTAACTAGAATTTTCAGAGAAATATTAATTACTATGCCTAGAAATAATACCCACACAAGGATATATGTAGTAGAGAAATCAGGAGAGTCCTGATTCCAATTTAAAACACACAGTGTGCCTAAATATACAGAGTACAGAGTTTTGTCTTTCTAGCACTTATCTGATTAACTATGGGAATGTAATCACCAAGATTTCAAAGTGAAGGTAAATTTTAATAATAAAATAGCTATTAAAAGAGAGATGTCATTGACCTAGAATTTGCTGCTCATATAATTTGTTGATAATAAACTTGTTTATCCAGATAACCTAATTAACTGGTAATTTAAAACAAATAGCATTCATTCCCCTATATAGACTCTACTTTTGTGAGAAAGAGACAAAAAAAAACATGCAAACAAACAAGTAACAGAGACTTGGCCAAACAAACAAAACCCAACTCAAACATATTCTAAGTACATTATTGAATCAATATAGATTCAGCCCAATAGCCTATGCCTATGTCTACAGTAGAGTAGTGATTAGTGTTAGTGTAAGTTCTTTGCAGTCAGAAACCATATTTTACTTATTTTTGTCTTTCTGTCAAGTCCTAGCAAGTGATTTATACTTGCTCAATAAATGTCTGTGGAGTTGAAATGAACTGACATTAATTTACTTACTGAACATTTGTTAAATGTGTATTATATACAATGCCTTGTTCTAGGTATTAGAAGAGAGACAAAATTGCTTAAAAAGTAATCCCTGATCCTCAAGGAAATTAGTCTAGTAGAGAGAATAAGATAAGCATAGATAAATGTAACAAATATCAGAATATAAGTGCATAATATGTTAGGGCACAAAACATTATTAGATCAGATGAAGGAGAAATCATATTCAGCTGGGGTGTGGTTAGAAAAAAGTTCAGGGAGAAGGAAAAGGTAGCATTTAAGGTGGGTCTTGAGGTTTGAATAGATTTTCAACAGGTGAAAAGGGATGAAGAGCATTTCAAGGCTTAGAAACAATGCAAACAAACCAAGGGAATAAAAGAATGAGGCTTGTCTTGGGGGTAGTGAGTAATTCAGTTTGACTGAAGCATAAAGTACATGTCCAGTAAAGCCAAATTGCAGCCAGTGTGTGAAATACTATGAATGTCAGGCTAAGAAATGTAGCCTTTAATCAGTAGGCCATGAATTATTTTGAGGGTTGGTCTTTTGAGAAGTACTGGGACATCATCATACCTACATAGTTGGAAGATCATTCTGCCACAGAATTCCAGGGATAAAGAAGGGAATCCTGTGATCATTTAGTTGATCCCATACTTAAAAAGGAATTTCCTCTCTAACACACCCAACAAGTGCTTACCCAACTTTTGCCTGAAGACCTCTTAATAATGGAGACCCACCACCTTCTGAGGCTGCTCATTAGGAAGCCGTTGTTTACATCAAGCTTCAAATTGTCCTCCCTGAAATTTCCACCCACTGTTCCAGTCTGTCATCTGGCGCCAAGCAGAGCAGGGATAATTCATTTTCCAAGTCACAGACTGTATCTGACAACATCTCTCATATCTCCATGAAATCTTCTCCCCAGGATAAATATTCCCAATTGCTTCACGTAATCCTCAAATGGAATAAATATGGGGCCCTTCACCATTCTGGTTGCCCTCTTTTGGATTCTCACTCTGACACACAGAATAGTTAAATAAAAAATTTCAGATGAGTTTGGACCAGGACAGAACACAACAAGACACCACCTCCTTTTTCTCAGGTTGCTATGCCTCTCTTAATGAAGGCTAAAACTGCTTAGTTTTTTGACTGTTATGTCACACTGCTTACTCAGATTGACCTTGTTCTCTATTGTATTCCCCATATCTTTTTCAGACAAACTTCTGTCAAGCCATGCTTCCCCTATCTTGTACTTATGAAGTTGATTTTTTGAACTCATATGCAATATTTGGATAAATTGTTGGGCCTGGAGTCATGAAACCCTGAATACAAATCTGGCCTCAGATACTTACTAGCTGTGTGATGCTGAGAAAGTCACTTAAACTCTGTCAGCCTCTGTTGTCTCATTGGTAAAATGAGGATGATAATAATAATAGCACCTAGTTCCCAGAGTTGTTTTAAGGATGCAATGAGATAATTGTAAAGCACTTAGGACAGTGCCTGGCACATGCTAAATAATGTTAGCTATTATTATTATTATCATTATTAAATTCAGCCAAATTTTCTGGCCTGTCATTATCTTTTTGTTTACCCAGTAAACAAAGGAATAAGACAAATATTTCCTTTTTCTAGTCAATCAGTCAATAGCCATATTCTAGCCAAGTATGATAAGCACTGAGGATACAAAAAAAGACAGTCCCTGCCCTTGAAGAGCTCCCAATCTACAGAAAGAGACAATATGCAAAAAACTATGTATAAACATATACAGGAAATAGAAGATTTCCTCACTATTATTTGACACAGTCCTAGAAAAAATAGAAAACTACGAAATTAAAGGGATGAAGATAAAGAGGAGCCAAAAATATTCCTATTTGTTGATAGTATAGTATGTTACTTAGAAAATCCCTTGGAATAGACAAAGATTAAGACAATTAATAGTTTCAGTAAAGTCTCAGGCTACACAATTATTCCACAAACAGTATTTCTAGAAAATATTAACAAAATTCAAGAATCAATAATACAGAGAGAATTCCCATTCAAAATAACCACAAAATGCATTAAAAAATCTGGGAATCAATTTACAAATTATATTCAATACTTTCACAAATAGAAATGAGAATAGGAACTCGACTATATGCTTTCATCAGTCTAAGAAGCATCTGCAATGAAAATTCCTCTACTAATATAGGCCAACACCTTTCCTGTAAATTATAGTATTAGAGAAGGAACAAAGAGGTTAAGTGACTTGCCTAGGGTCACACACTGGCATGTGTCAGAGGCTTGAACTTCTTGAACCCCAGTTTTCCTAGCACTGAGGTCACTCCTCTATCCACTCTCACCTATATGGCCACAATTGTAAATGTGTCTTAAGGAAATAAAGAATGTCTTGATACCTGGAGGAATATTCAGTACTAATGGCAAGACCACGCCAACATGATAAAAGTGACAATACTATAAACATTTCTTTGCATATTTGGGGCTATACCAATAAAACTACCAAACAGATACTTTATAGAATTAGACAAAATAACAACATAATTCATTTAGACGAATAAAAGTTTTAGAATGTCAAAGGAAATAATAAAAACATTATGGAGGCAGCATTTCCTGACTTCAAACTGTATTATAAAGCAGCAATCATTATTAAACATTTGGTGCTGGTCAAAAAATAGAAAAGACAATCAATGGAATATACTAGACAATGATGAATTAGAAATAACTGAACTCAATCCCCTGCTTTGAGAAATCCAAAAACAAAATTACCTATGAAAAAATTCTCTATTTGAAAAGAACTGCTGGCAAAACCAGTAAGTACAACTATCTCAACAATGATGTAAGTAGTTCTAATAGTAGAACTAAGTTCTAATAGTAGAACAATTAGTGATTGGGAAATCAAAGAATATACTACGTAGGTGGTATCATCTTTCTAACCTCAAATCACAAATTCAACCAACAGTGAAAAGGCCAAGGCAGAAACTTTGAAACAGAGGTAGAACAGGCTGGGCAGAGCTAGGTGGCACAGTGGATAGAGTGCTGGGCCTAGAGTCAGGAAGACTCATCTTCCTAAGTTCAAATCTGGCCTAGACACTTATGAGCTGTGTGACCCTGAGCAACTCACTTAACTCTATTTGCCTCAGTTTTCTCATCTGTCAAAGGAGCTAAAGAAGGAAGTGGCAAACCACTCCAGTTATCTTTGCCAAGAAAACCCCAAATGGACTCTCAAAGAGTCAGACATGACTGAAATGACTGGACAACAACAAAGAGTCATTCATAGACTCTATGCCCAGAGTTCCATGCTAGGCTGATGACAGATTCAACACCTTGCTCCCCACTCCCAGGCCTAAAGTGCAGACTCAGACTTGGGCTCAGGTCCAAGACAACAAGGAGAGGTCACCAAAATGGCGTCCTAGTGCTCTGGGCTACTGCAGCAGCTAGAGGAGGCCAAGAGTGGATCAAGGACTAAAGTCATAGGAGCACACCAGCAGTTTGGGCATTGGAGGAGGGATTCAGCACCAGGAACACTGAGTCTGCATCCAGAACCCAGAGTTACGTCAGTAACATTGGGCTAATCAGAGCAGACACTTGGAAGAAGGATTACACAAAAACCAAAAAAGATAAAGCCCTGTTAGGAAGCCAAGATGCCAAGACACAAGCCCTGAAGAGAACAGTAATTCCAAAATACCTAAAAGTGAAGACTTAAACGAAAACACAGCTTTTCTATAAGATCAATGGAAATTTCTAAGATAGGATTCAAGAGTTAAAAATCCCATTATAAATGAAATCAAAACAAAAGAGAAAATAATAGAGAAGAAATGAGAGCTATGGAGAGACTTGGGGGAAAAATCATCAGTCTCTTTTTTCAGTCATGATTTTCAGGTAGTCCAGTGATCCTTGGATTTTCTCCCTTTGACCTGCTTTTTAAGTCAGTTGTTTTTGTATTATGTTTATTCCCTACATTTTCTTATGTTTTTTTCCCCCCTCAATTTTTTGATTTTGTTTTGACATTTCTTATTGCCTTGTGGATTTGTTTTCTGCTTTAATCCATTCTAGTTTTCAAGGAGCTCAATTTATGGGTTAATCTTACCACCACCAGTTCTATGGTATTCATTCTTTTTGTCATGCTTGCCTCTCTAGTGTTATTTCCTTTAACATCTTTCCTTTAATAATTCCTTCAATAGTCCCTCCTTTTTTTTTTTTAATTTCTTCCAGGTAGTTTTAAAAACTCGTGGTTTTTTCTTCTCTGATGCTCTCCTTAGACTCATGGAGTTACTCTCCTCAGACTCATGGAGTTACTCTCCTCTTCTTCTGCATTCACTTCTTGGGTCCATTTACTACTCAGTCCATAGTATTTCTTCATTGTGTTCATTGTTTTCTTCTGGTCACTTCCGTCTCTAGTCTCAGTTCTGCATTTGAATTTTGTGCATGAATTAGGTCTCTGCTCCCTTCTAAACTCTTGGAATGGTGTGGGTAGGCCCTATTTGGTCTTGGACATGGTACTTAAGACCATAGCCCACCTTCTTCAGGAATTCCTGGGTTTTGGCTCAGTCCGCTGGTAGCTCAGATTACGTTTTGGCCTTGGTTCCTTCTCTATCTCCTTCTCCTTACACAGTTCTGAACCTGGAGTTGGCTCTATCCCTTCCTGTGAACCTGACAAGCCCCAACTAGAAGTGGGTGATTTTGTTGAATAGACTTGTTGGCATGTTGTCTCCTCCATTAGACTCGGAGATTCTCCAGAGCAGGGACTGTACTTTGCCTGTCTTTGTATCCCCAGCACGAAACATAGTAGTTGGCACATGGTTGACACTTAATACATGTTTACTGCCCTACTGACTGCTGGTGACAGGTCTCCTATAAGATTCCAGGTCCTTTGCCTTCCAGGGCCACCCTGTCACTTTTTCCATGCTTTGGTTTACACATAGGCCACCAGGGTCCTCTGTTGCCTGGGGCTAGGTACTGGGCTCTGTGGTCCTGAGCCTGGGTACCTGTCCAGGTACCTCTCTCCTGCTGTACCTTCTTTGGGACTGCTGGGGTTCAGGGCAACCTAGGTATCACATGTACCTGGCCAAGGTGCTACCTAAGGGCTTGTGGACCCTGCTCTTGTCCTGGCTTCCAATCAGATAAATTGCTTGAGGGATGTCTGGTCTGTGATCTGGCATTGCCTCCTTCTCTTGTTCTGGGTCTATATTGCTTGGGGGCTTTGCCTTCCAATTACCCTGAGCTTCCACAGAACCCTGGCAGTCTTTCTGTGTTGTCCACTTTGGTGCACTCCAACTCTAAGGAGGAGTGTATACTGATTTCTCTTTGGTTTTCTTTACTATTTTTCTTTCTGGGGAATTTTTATTGAAGTGCTTGTGGGGAATATGGGCTTCTCTAGGTCCTACAGTGCCTCTGTCTTCCCAAAATTCCCTTCTCCAAATACTTTGCTAAATTAGAAATTAGGGGGATTGGGGGG
This sequence comes from Vombatus ursinus, assembly GCF_900497805.2. NCBI lineage: Eukaryota > Metazoa > Chordata > Mammalia > Diprotodontia > Vombatidae > Vombatus > Vombatus ursinus. The sequence goes on along the minus strand of NW_020948910.1, from coordinate 14,211,000 downwards.
TTGGTAACATGTCTGCCCCCCAAACTATCTCACAGGTCACTGGGATTCAGTATTTTTAAAGTCATGAAACTTTAGCCTGGTATAGAAGTTAAAAGCAGGATTTTTTTTTTAACTTCACTATCTGTGTCATAAAGTGTAGTGTTTTTTCTTCCAATTCTCTGATCTTGGCCTGCTGCCTTTATTTATATTTTCATAAGACTTCAATGTTTTCTGGTTGTATGCCAAAAATAGATTTAAGTTTGGAAATTAAATGTAAAACTGAACTTTCAGAACAAGTCTATTTAGTTTGATGGATTACTCAAGTTAGTGAAATTTATTTGAAGCTTATCTCTTTAAAATTACTCTTCTCTACCATGTTACTATTAAGGTTCCTTAAAATATATTTTATTTCTATTAATCTTTTCCATGAGTCTCTTTTCAGAAATGACTTTTAGTATTCTTTAACACAAAACATATTTAACCACTGACTTCCTTTAAAAATAAAGAAAATTATTTTAAAAGCACATAATAACATATATTCTTGCTACATAATGTTGGTATTGATAAAACAAGAATTACTACTTCATTGCAATTTGAGTTGATTATTAATTAAAACAGATAAAGGTAATTAATCCCAAAGGTAATTAAACTTATGGAAAATCATATTTTGCAACTCTCCTTGCACATACAGAAAATGTCTGATAATGAATCACTTTCCTTTTTCTTATCAACAGAAGGTAACACTTTGAATCATAATAATTTGATACAATTTTCTTTAAAAAATGATAGCTTAAAGTCTATCCAATTGAATGGAAGGCTTATAATGACACCAGGTAGTTGTGCCAGTCTTTTCAAACAGGATGAGAGTGAAAGAGTTCTTTGAAGCTACTTTTACTTTACTTAAAGTGGAAACCCCCTTTCGTTATCAGCTGTGTTTACTGAGAGTCTATCTAATTGCTCTCATTTTTGCCAAAGTTTTTTTTTCTCCCTTAAAACACAAGAACCATCACGTCTTCCAGGCCAGATGTAATCTAACTTCTAAGATAGGTTACATAAGGATATCTGAACTTTCCAGTAAAAATTATTATTCTTGTTCCATTTTATATTTCAGCTATGACACTGTCAAAATGTTTTTCATTCAATCTTCATAAACTTAAAAAAAAAAGAAAACCAAGTTCTGAAAAGAAGAAAATAAGTAAGAACTGACTAGACTCCTAATTTGAAAGATTCTTATCATTAATACTGTATAAAAATAGAAAAAAAAGTTGATGTTCATGTTTTTCTAATCTTATTTAACATCTGAAAGCATAAAAGCTCCTTTGGTTAATCATCTCATAATAACAAAGAACAAATTGTCAAAGAAAAATGCTTGATTCAAATATTTTGGCTGTAACACATCAAAGGTCTCGATTAACAGAATGTTTCACTGACAATCTGACCAATAGTTTGAATGGTGAGATAAAAAATGCAAATAGTGAACTTGTGATGTATAATCTAAGATGTCAGATATTTGGAGCCACAAGTTTCAAAACCTTCACTTTTCTCCCGATTTTCCACGAGCTGCACTACTTTTGGATGTCTTTCAACTTTTCAATCATGTCCCTATGCCCAGTTTTTATCACCCCTCTTTTCTGCTTCCTTTTGTGTGTTTTCTTCCTTCCTACGAGACTGTAAGCTCCTTAGAGGAAGACACTTTTTATTTGTATTCGCATCCATCAATCATGTAAACCACTTTTTTTCTCTCTCCTTCCCCTGACAAATGGCTACAAAAATAGAGTAGGTCACTTCAAGGGTTAAATTTGCATTACTTCACAGAAGCAGACACATTTTCATCTAATGGTTCCTTCAATTTTTTTTGTCAATCATTCAATAAGCATTTATTTTAATGCCTACTATATGCCTGATTTAACCTAAATCGAAGCAAAACTTTAGAACCTGTTACTATAACATGTGAATACAAAATGGAATACAAAGCAAATAATATACAATCTTTATTATTTTTTGGGTCAAATGAAAAATGCAAATAGAGAACCTGTGGTATGTAATCTATTAGATATTTGGAGCCAGGAGCTCTAAAACCTTCATGTAAGGAGGGACCCCAGAATAGTCTTCTCCCTATTTTCTACCAGCTGGACTGCTTTTGGACATCTTTGGATTTTTCTCTGTTGAGTATTGTGCGCCTATGTCGAGTTTCCCCCTTCCCTCTTTTCAGCTTCCTTTTATGGAGGATGTGGAATGGTATAAGGTGTAGGAAGACTAGAAAGGTAGAGGAAGGTTAATTATGAAGGGCCAGCCACAAAAAAACAGGACTTTCTATTTGATTTCTGAGTTGATAGGGAATCACTGGAATATATTGAAGGGGTGAATGACATGGTTTGACTTGAGCTTTGGAGAAATCACTGTAGCAAGTATTGTGAAGATGACCTGGAATAGGGAGAGCCTTGTAGCCAGCAGACCAAATAGCAGGCTATTGTAATAGTTCAGGTTTGAGGTGATGAGGGCCTGTACCAGTGTAATGGCAGTGTCAGAGGAGAGAAGAGCGTCTAATCAAGAGATGCTATAAAGGTAAAATCAGCAAGTCTTGGGAACATATTTGATGTGGGGGGGGTAAAAGAGAGTAGCAACCCCAACATATATGTGATATCTTCTAGTACATTTGACATATTTATTGGTATTTGGCATTGCAACTAATTTCTGACTTCCTGGAAAGTATCCTATTGTAAAATATAATTTTTATTAATAAATCACTGAGTTGTTCATTGTTGGTCTACCTCAAAACCATAAGACCAACTTGCCTCACTATTATAGTGGACAACTTAGAAATACTAACAGTGTTTTGGATATAAAAGAGCAAAAATGATAAGCATATTAAAAGCTGTAAATACCATTACTATTATCATGATTCTCTGTTTTAAATGGTAAAGAAAAATTTAACTGGTAGGTACTTACAATGATGGTCACAAAAACCACGCATAATCCCTTCCCTTTAGGAGGTTACAATATGAACCCATTATGTTGTCATGCAAACATATTTGGTCCTACATATTTAATACATGTAAATGTTACCCCAAATGCTACTATGATGCTTCAATTGAAATGGAATCCCTGGATTCTTGAAGGCTACATAAGCAAAGCATAAACTTTGACATATTCTATTAAATTAAAAAAGCTTTGGAATACAGTTAGAAATTCTGTCTGATGACCAGACCATATAGAGAAAGGTTCATCACCAGAAATGGAGGCACTAAGTACTAAGTTTTCTGACCACAGTAAAATATGAAAAATGACACTACTCGCAATCCTGTGTAGTCCCCTTCTATTCTAAAATAACAGTTTTGGAGAGTCCCAAAATGAAGCAGTTTCAAATACAATCTTCTTTTTTAAATGTTATTTTTATATGTAAATGTTTATGCTTGTTGATGTTTTTCAAGTTCATAATACTTTTTTTTTTTAAAAGGGCATTTGGCAAAGAAAAAAACACCACCAACAACAAAGAGAAAAGCAAACAGACCACTGTGAAGAAAATTGCAGCTTATGTGGCAGCGTCTATTGCTGAGAATGAAGAAGTGAAATTCTATGAAGAAATTGCCAAGATATTGCAAAACAAATCAACATTCACCTGGATATAAAGTGACTTCAATAGAATGGTGCACACAGGAAACGCTGGCAGGAACCATATTGAAAAATATGGTTCAGGACAAAGAGACAATGAGGCCAAAGGCATGTGGACCACTCAGAAGTCTTATGGTTGTACAGGTTAGATTTGTTCCTTATTAAAAATTAGAAGTCTCTCTGTATATGACAAACATTTAAGGGCTTTATAAAATAAAGCGAAACTGACTATATTTTTCAATTAACAAGCATTTGTTTTTCTCTCCCTTACACTTCTACCCACAATAGGAAAAAGAAAAGAAAAAGAAAATCCTTGTAACAAATATACATAGTTAAGCAAAAACAAATTCACCACTGGCCATACCCAAAAAAGGTATGTCTCATTCTGCATCTTAAGTCCATCACCTCTCTCTTAGGACATGGGTTAGGTTTCATTATCAGTGCTCTGGAACAATGGTGGGTTACAAAATTGATCAGAGTGAAACTGAGTCACCCCTCACAGAAAGAACAAGTTTTCAGTGAAGAAATAAATCATTTCTTATTAAGGTGTCTACGAACAGTCAGATTATCTACTGGTGAGAGCTATACTCCAAATCAGTACCAAAGCTGAAGGATAAAATGAGAAGTCACTGTAGGTAACTACAATAGCTCCAACAAAGTTTATTTAGAGAAGCCACCAACTCATAACGATGGGAAGTGGACAAAGTAAAGTGGCTCAGTCAATGATTTTGAAGTTTAAAATATGTGTGTGTGTGTGTGTGTGTGTGTGTGTGTGTGTGTGTGTGTGT
>NW_020948910.1:14117578-14206611 GCF_900497805.2 Vombatus ursinus | reverse complement strand
TGTGTGTGTGTGTGTGTGTGTGTGTGTGTGTGTGTGTGTGTGTGTCTGAGTCAGAAGTTGTAAAGAGACCATTCAGGCTAGAAAAACTGGATCTCCCTGCTGAGGTGAGAGACATAGTAGCTAGGGGCAACAGTACTTTAGAGCACAAACCTATTTGCAAAACATCATGAAAGGTGAATGAAAGAAGATTGTGAGTTATATTATGTCACAAAACAGTGAAAAGTCACAGAGAAGAAAAAGAATCTGCAGAGAGATTTTTGGGTGACTGCCAGATTGATCATTTACTGAGAATTGAAGATAGAAATAAAGCTCTTTATTAAGGGTTTACTATGTGCCTGGCATGGTGCTAAGCACTGGGAATACAAATTCGGTTCTGATGAGTAGCCTCACTCCACTGGAGATCACAAAGCTTCCTATGTTGGAAAATGTGTCTTGCATCAAACAGCACACTGGGGTTTCTTTATTTTCACTGCTACCTTGTACCTCTATTTATCTCAAACAGGAGAAAAACCCGATACCAGTTCAAGGAATATTTTCCTTCTCTTCTGTGCAGTCTTCTTTATTTTTCCACCTTTCCGCTTTTATATAGAACACAGTCTCTGCAAGGATAATTTAAAAGTTGCTCTGCTTCACCTCCCTCTGTTGGCATGTGGAGATCACTTAGCTCTTTAAACCTCAAAAGACCCATATCCTATGAATCCTGACATTGCAGAAGCACCTCAAGAAGCTCTCCATCAGTGCCGGACTCTTTAGCCAAAAACACTTTACTGGAAGGGGCAAAGATGGTAAATGCCTCTCTCACAACAGAGGTGCCCTTGCTGGAACACCAACAAACCTTTAGAAGAGTTCTCCAGCTTCTTTACATCAGGACAAAGCCTGCTGAAGAAGTCTTCCAGTGGAGGAAGATAAAACAACCTACAGAAAAAATTATTTCAACCTGGAAGCTCAGTCCAACCATGAATTTCACACATTGCAAATACCCCTTCCCCTCCCACTGCTGTGACCTCTCCCTCTGATTGGCTGGTTCCTCCTATAATCTGTATTCGAAGGAAGAGGCCCAGGTCAGTCACATCTTCAGTCCTCTTCCTAGAGGTATTCCTGACTTTCCTAGACTTCTTTACAATGTCCCATCCTGGGTATTTCCTTCTCCTTACCCCTTGTCCCCCAGCAGGAACCCCATCCCCTAACCTCCTCCATATATCTTTTCAGGTTCCTTTTATGTGCTGTCCTCTTCCATTAGACTGTAAGCTCCCTTGAGAGCAGGTACTACTTGCCTTTGTATATGTATTCCCACTATTCAGCAGAAGTGCATGGAATACAGTAAGCTTCTCAATAAACATTTGTTGACTTGACAAATATAAGCAACACAGAAAGTACCTGCCCTCAAGGAACTCACATTCTAGTAGAGGAAGACAATGTATAAAAGGAACCTAAAAGGTATAGGAGAGAAGATTCTAAAAGAATGGAAACAATAATAGTACTATTTTTTAAAGGCAATCAAGAAGTAATCAGTAACTATAGTCCCACGAGTCTATTTTCTCATCTTCACAAAATGTTAAAATTGAATGGCAGTCAGTAATTCGGACAGTATTGCCCTAGGATGGAAATTTTAGAGATGATAATTGAATCTATGGGAGCTCATGAAATTCCCCAAGTGAGAATGCAGACTCCAAAGGAAAGCACAAGAAGGCAAGTGGAGAAAAAAGAGGGAAAAGTGTCCTGAAAACTGACAACAGAGTCTCCAGGAGGAGAGAGTGGTCAGTGTTATCAAATGCTACCAAAAGGTCAAGAGGTTGATGATTTTCTCAGAAAAAGCCATTAGTTTTGGTGAATAGGAGACCAACAGGACCTTTGAGGTTTTAGTTCAGTGGGTTCAAATGATAAGTCCAGAGGCTAGATTGTGGAGGGTTTAAAGGTGAGAGGCTAATGGTAGCCTTCTCTAGGATGGGGTGAGAAGAGAGTAGAAAAAGGAAAAAAAAAAAGAAATTTTGTTGCATATTTGAAAGGAATAGCAAGTTGTGCATAACAGATCTGCAGTTTCACGTACAATCATCTTTTTATTATACTATGTTATAGAAATGTTTATTTTATTTCATAAATATGTATTAATGGAATAAGAATAAAAGGGAAAAAAGAGGAAAAGAAACACAGTCACCAGATGTAGAAGAATTTTTTAAGAACCTTGATAAAAATTAGCTTATACCCAGTACTAGCATAAAACCTGGCACAGAGTAGGTCCTTTAATAAATGATTGCTTACTGACTCAAGTCTCTCTCCAGTATTTCATCACGATGTGCAGATAACTGCATTCTAAAAGGCTTTTTTTCATTGGTCATTATACAAATATTCCATATTAAAAGAACTAAGAGTTAAAATCAAGTTTAGAGTTGGTCTAAGAATTGCACAATTCTTACTCCCTTAAGCCTCTTTCAACAATCTGCCAGTATTAGTACGGAGGCAGCTACAAAGAATACAATCACACAGAGAGAAAGTTGATCTGTGGGGCAGAAAGTCTAAGGCTGTTTCTAATGAGGGCATCGGATCCTCTCCGACTCTAAGGCTGACCCAAATACTCTCTAACTTTAAGGTTGATTTTATGAAACCTATGGAAGGAGGGGGTGGGTGGTTTCCATCTTCGGACGAGTATCTGCGATAGTCCATGCTGCAATGCCATAGCTCTGAGTGCGAAGGAAGAAGGCCAAAGGAAAGAGGAGGGAAGCTTTGGTGGGACCCTCCTTACTGACGGATCTCCTCGTGTATGTGTCCCTCTCTGCTTTATGTGTCTCAGAGGAAGTCTTGTGATTTAGGATTGGAGTTCAGCTGGCTAAATCTTCAGATACAAAGAATAACAAAGGCTTTGGTGATGATATATCCGCTTCACAAAGTCAACAACAGCTATTCCCATGGTACTTTCTAAGCCATTCACTAACCTCTCTAATGTAGTTGTCAAAGGTAAGAGTTCTTGACACCAAAGTCCTATTTGTATGTTGTTGTTTTTTTTTACCAAGTTTGTGGATGATTCAACCCAAAAATAAAGAAAGAGAAAAAAAAAACCATCTTTTCAGAAAAGCTAACCAACACAACAATTACAGGACAGTATTTGCAATATCCATCCCCATATTCCCACACTTTGGCAATGAAGGAAGTGAGGTATACTTTATTAAATCTTCTTAAGAGCCAAGCCTGATCACTAAAATTACATAGCATTCAGTCCCTCTTTTTGTTGTTCTATTTACATTTTTGTAGTCATGTATGTTTTTTCCAGATTTGGTTTGAGCCACTCTGTATGAGTTTGTAAATTTTTTTTATAGCAGAGTAGTATCACATAAATAATGTTCATTTACCACAATTTGTTTAGTTCATTCTCCAATCAATGGACACCTATTTTGTTCCTAGTTTTTCTGAACAAATAAGTAATATGTTGAACATTTTGACAATATGGAACCTCTGTTTCTATTTTGGGATCCTTGGGGTATATACCTAAGCAGTGCTACATCTCTGAATTAAAGTATACAGACATTTTGGTCACATTGCTTTCGTGAATAATCCAAAACGCTTTCAAGAATGGCTAGAACACAGTTCTATCAACAAAAGAAAATGAAATCAGGTACCATTCACAACTATATCTTGTCAACTAACAAAGAGATAGGGAAGATCACAGAAGATGAAATAGATATGAATCCTATAATCTTTTTATAGTAACTTTCCAGAACTTGATTTTTTTTGGTTGCTCTATTGATATATTTAAAGAAATGATCAAGAAAATGCATCACATTTGAGATTTATCAATACTATTTACTCTTAGGGTTATGTGCTCATATAACTAAGGAAATGGGGAAAGGAATAAGAATCTATTAAGCAACTACTATGTGTCAGGCACTATACTTAGGGCTTTACAAATATTATCACATTTGATTATTTCTTGATAAATAAAACCCTGGGACTGAATTTCAACTAACAACTACTGGACAATTATTAGGCTTCATATTATTTTTTACTCCAATTAAAAGTGCAAACAAATAGTACATATCACATGAGTATAAATATTTGATACTAGTCAAAACCATAAATTTAGGTACATTTAACATTTTTGTTAACACTTAAAAGTTGGGATTCAAAATGGCTTACAGTTTTGAAAATAAGACCTCTGGGAACCTGGCTATGAGCTCTCCTCCAGAATCTTCTATTTCTGTCAAAGTACTTTTTTTTTTTCAATCAAGATTGAAACCTTAGAATCAAAATATCATTGATTTAGAACTAAAAGGGACCTTGGAGGGCATCTAATCCAACTCCCTCATCTTACAAATGAAACTGAAGCCCAGGAAAGTTAAGTAATTTGATGACAGTCATATAGGTAGTAGGTACCAAAGGTGGGATTTGAACCTAGGTCTTCTGGATCCAGAGTTGGTGGTCTTTCCATTGAACCATTCTGTCTCCTGCCCATCATCCTTCACCCCTAATACTCCCCTATATTCAATAAATGATCAAATTCTATTGATTCTTATTTTGGATCTTTTCTAGCACACAATATATTTTTTTTAAATTTCTACCACCACTACCCTATTCCAGGACCTAATTACCTTATACTTGAACTGCTACATGACCTTTCTAAGTGTTTTAAGCTTCCACTCTCTTTAATAGAATACTATACACTGCTGACAGTTAGTCTTCGTAAAATATACTTTGAACATGACCCAATCAAATCAATATACATTTATTAAGTGCCTACTAGGTGACAGGTGCCCAATCCTCAGAACCTTGCACTGGTACCCCCATGCTACAGAATAAAATATAAACTTATTATAAATTTTTGGCATATGAAAACTGTAAGTAGATACAGTATGAGAATTTAAATAAACACTTAATTTTAGATACATAGGTAGATATCCTATAAAACTAATCAAACCAGTGCAGTCTGAATTTATAGAAACTACATTTTTCTTCAACAGTAGAAAAACATTCCTATCAAGGCAATACTTTCATGACTAAGTAAGGAAAATTACATTACACAAGGGATGCTGTTTTTTCTTTACCATTTACTAGTTGTCAAAAAGGTGTCAAAAAACTAAACTAATTTCCTGATTATTCCCAGATGTTATTGATCTAGGTTTTGAAAGGGTCTCTCTGAAAAGGTCCATTTAACAAAGGAGAAGAAGATAGTGCTATACAATCATAAAAGATAAGACACAGAAAGTAAGTCAAATCACAATACTGAAAACAAATATTCTACCCTGATGCCTTTTTCCTTGCCTTTTTTTTGAGAGCCTTCTTCCAACATAAAAATAATTTGAAAGATATATTTCTCAACTTAATGACTGATTAGACTTTCTTAACTAGCTTTTTTTTTGCATATTTTGCTAAGTTGTCAATATATTTCAATCTGGACACACTTGTATAGATTTTATCCTATTTCTGCAAAATTGTGTTTTCTTTTTTTTTTAAGCATGCAATGTAGTTAAATAATTGTTGTTCAAATAGATGAAGTTTACATGTATCCATAATTTGTGTTTTGCTTCTATCAAAATATTATACAAACTAAAACAATTTTTAGAGTACCAGAGGGTAAATTTACCTAGAATTTGTAGTTAAAATAACAATAATTTCAAATGAAAGGGAAAAAAGACATTAGAATTCAGAGATCTACTCTTATTTTATCAACTAAAGTAGTAACTAAAACTTCATCACTATGGTACTGTGAAATAAGTCTTTTTCTTTTAGTGAGGATAAGTGAAAATATTCACCACTAGCTGATAAACTATCTGAACACTAAAAGAAATGACCAAAATAAGAAAAAGGCTTACCACTCTGAGTAGTAAAAGGATGCTGAGGAATCAGATGAGTGCCCATCGTATTTGACAGTCTGAACTTAGAGTGTGGTGAGAACAATGATGGAGCAGGAAGCAAGAGATTTGAGCTGGCCTGTAATAGGAAAGGCAAATCAGAAACTAAGTGTAATTTCCTGGGTTACTGATGCAAAAACTGGATGCGAAATATTTAGTTACTGTACGACACACAGACTAGGACTCGAGGAAGGTCAGACAGGTGCTACTAGCTCAAATGATCAATCAAATCTCTTTGATTCAATGCTCTTTGAATATGTATGTATTTGAGAGTTTTAGGAGTTGAAAATTATGAACAACTAATGGCTTGCAATAGAATGATCTATCTATATATCCATCTACATATATATACACATACGTGTGTGTGCTCGCACACCACTTTACTAAGGTGGGTAAAGAGCAGTGGTGGAAATATAATCAAACCACAGTAAAGCCTCACTTATTATTAAAACAAAGACTGTTCATCACAGAGACAGGAATCTTGCTAACTCCAGGGTTAAAGTAAAATGGTTAATTGTAAGTTGGATCAATATGAATAAAAAATAAAATAAGTGTTTGCAATGTAGAGAATTAATACATCTACCATTTAGCAAAATAAGAATTCAAACTAACATTTATGAAAGATTTTACCAAAATAACGGAGACTCATGTTAGAGACTATGTAGTAAATACCTAATAGATAATACCCTATAACCTTGGTTATTACATATATTCTTTGACAACATAGTGATACTTAACAAAACTCCTTCCTCAACAGATCATTAAAAATAACATGAAATAGTACAACACTTTTAAGTTTTCATAAGGAAATATGATGTTTTAGCCTGCAAAAACTACTATAAGTATTTAAAACTGAAAAAGATGTAAAAAAATCAATACTGCCTATTTGTAGAAAAATTAAAACAATTCATTAATAATGATTGATTTATTTTTAAGTGTATACTACAGAATGCTTTTCTTTTCCCTTAAGGGATGATCCACTCTGTTAAGTGTTCATAAGTTATCAAATAATTCATTATTTACTTCATTAGTTTATAGATCTATTTAATCTATTTTAAAATGGATCTACTTAATTTTTTTACTATTTTTAGATTACATTCATTCCTTAATGTCACTCATAAACAAAGAATTGTCAAAATAGTCCTTCCTTTACATGTTAACTAGTATGAAAAATTTTCAATCACTTATTAAAAAAACAAACAAATAAGCAGTATAGCATAATGGAAAGAATGCTGGATTTGGAGTCAGAAGAGACAATCAGGAATCCCAGCTCTGATATGTGTTATGTGTGATCCTTGAGTGCTCTGCCTCAATTTCCTACTCTTTAAAAGGAAAGGACAGACCATACGATCCCTGAGGGTCCTAGATATTATGAACTTCAATGAAAGGCAAATATCTTTTAAAACATTCCTTTGTTGATGTACATATGATGGTTGCGATATGCCCTTTAGCTAAGTTATCATATACATACTTTACTTTCAAAGTCCTTACTTTAAACAAATTAGTAAATGACAAACTTTAAAAACATAAAACTCTGGGAAACGTCTTCATGAACATGAATTTTTTGCACTTTTGATTTTTAAAAATTTCTTATTTTTTGCATGATCATTTCTAAAAACAAACAAAAAAACCTAAAACCTAAACCTGTTACCACCTACAGTCATATGTGGATATATTGGTGTCTCATTTAAAGTACAACTAAAGGAAGAAAACATTAAAAAAAAATCATTATTAGAAAGTTTTCTCATATTCTTCAAAACTAGATATGAATTAGATAGCATTCCAATCTTATGAGAATAATAAGTTCTAAAGTTTCCATGTAGAAACATGACATTTTAAAAATTAGAATTATGTAAATAAATATAATTGAATCATTACTTCTTTCAAACCCACATTTCAAAAACTTGAGTCAACCTGGAGCAGAAGGGTAAAGAGGACTATCTGGCTAGATGACAGCTAACTTGTTAGATTTTTTTTTTTAGTAGAAGGAATGAATTTAAATGCAGTAACTACAATGAAAATGGCACATTTACTATTTAATTATTTAATTCACTTCTCTTTTTAGACTCACTTTTCAGTTTTACTTCTGTATTCCTGAAAACTTTTCATCCTACATGTCAAACATTGTGTTTTGAAATCAAGTGCAAAAGAACAGGTGTACACTGGGGGAAATAAAAAGTCTGCTTTTCAGTCTTCCCCTTCAGAAAATTACCCACATTAAAAAACCTACTAAAAAACTGTGAACCAGAAGATACTTATACTTCTCTATAGAAGCAGAAAGATTACCATTCTTTTTCAATCAACTGCTGTTATTTGGAAAATAAACACTGCAATTACATGTTCTTTCTAGGCATTTTTATACTTCTGTTCTTTATTGACATGTTACTTAAAAGCCCATTTAAATGCGTATAAAGTAACAAGTACCATGATAAAAGAGTAGATAATTCAATCTCTCAGGTGCAGAATTAGGGTTATTTATTACAGAAGCTTCAAATGAGAAGGATGGAAGGACAAAAAAGCCTACTTATACATTTTCATGATTCCATGTGGCAGAAGAAAAATAATAATGCTCATTAAATAGAGTGAAGCAATATCTATTTTTGAAATAGATGCTGTGGAAAGGAATTGCTAAATAATTTAACAACAGCAAGGTTGGCTAAGATAGCCTACACCAATCTACCCACTTTTCCCAACACACTTCTCTGCTTGCTTCATGCAGAAACCACAGTCTGTCAAAGGCCGTTTGCTACAGCTCCCCTGTTGAGTAAAACTAAGAGTATCAAAACTTTATGGATTTCATAAAACAAAGAAAATAAAAAGAACCCACCCACAAACTCTGGCTAGTTTAGAACAAAGCTGCTTTGGCCTTTCCTTAAGAGCAGAGCAGTTCCATGCAAAATATGCAAATATTCCTTCTCTGAGAGAGCTCATTTTCATGTTTAAAAAAAGGCATTCTCCATGTGACTAAATAAAATGGCCTAAATCAAGATGAGACAAGCTAACAACAATACTTTTCCTTTTTACTGGTTATATAAGTTTTATAACCTTTTGAAAGACATATAATCCTAATTTCCATACATGCTTGCAAGTCAAATTAGGTTTAGATGATTTTGGTTTGTACTTTAGTTTTACCTGAGTTAGGGATGTTTTTAAAAGTTTGTATTTCAAGAACATCTCAAAATGCTTTTAAAATTATCCCCAAAGTCAAGTATTCAAAGGACACTCTAAAATGTTTCGTAAATTATCCCTTAAAACCTGGTGGCACTACATGCTTAAAAATTCACTATTCTAAATTTTTTCTTGTAGCATTCTATTTTGGGTACTAACAGAAATAACACTTTAATGTGAAACACAGATGGGAAAGAATACTCAACTAGGAATCAGAAGACCTGGATTGGGGATAGTTCTAACTCTACGACTTACTAGCCCAGTGACCAATGTCAACTAATTTGACCTCTTAGAGACTGTTTTCATATCTGTAACATAGGAATAATCATGCTCACCCTGAATACCTCACAGGAATATTTTGTAAGGATCAAGTGAACTTTGTTAAGTATAAAATCTTAAACAAATGTATTGTTAATCCTATAATTAGGCAAATGAATCTGTGATTTTATCAATCTGGAGTTAGATTGATAAAGTATTAAATGCTTATTATATTCCAGAACTGTGTTAAGTGCTGGGAATACAAGAAGAAAAAAAGATACATTCTTTAGACTCAACTATCTTACATTTTAATGGGGGAAAATAAAATATAAAAGGGAGTTGGGGGCGGGGAGGTGCCAGGGGAAAGATTGGATGTATCAGGTGTGGAGTGAGAACAGAAAAGAGAATGGATGGCCAAAGCAGTTCATGAAGTGGTAGTCCTGGGTATGGACGCAGCAATTAGAGAAGCTGACCGCAGAGGCATCTCCAATGGAGGTGAAAAAGTCCAGAGTCAAGAGTGAAGCTGTAAGAGACATTCCCGCCTATGACGCAGACCACCATCCTGTAAAACATTTGTCCACGTCCTCAAATAAGGTTTTTTGTTTGTTTGGTACAGGGGAATCCAACAAATTACCATATTACTATAATAAGGATCCCTCATTACTCATATTAATCACAACAATAAAAATATCTCAAATAATGTCAGTTTATATTTGGGCATAATCACAAAGTAACTGTGATGAAAGGAAGGCACTTATTAGATTCTTTGCTTTGGTGTATTGAGTTTAGTTGGTTTATTATTTTGTTTCTAAACATTTCTATTGCTGGTCATAGGATCATAGATTTGTAGCTGGAAGGGACCTTTAAGGCTCTCTAGTCCAACCCCCTCATCTTAAAGATGAGAAAACTGAGGTTCAGAGAAGTTAAAAGAATTGCTAGGTCACACAGCAAGGAAGGGTGTGAAATGGGATTTGAACCCAGGTCCTCCTGACTCCAAGTCCAGAGCTCTACCCAGCAGGTTGTCCCTCATCAGTCAAATCTATACCTCTGCTTGGCTTTTAAAGGCCTTCATAAACTGACCCCTTCTTACCTTCCCAGTCTCATATTTTCCTCCCCTCCACACACTCTATGATCCAGTAACACTGGCCTCCTCGCTGTTCTTCCCACATGACTTGCCATCTCTGACGCCACCCTTGTTCACTTCTTCCTCCTCATACCCAGAATGCTCTCTCTTCTCATCTCTGCCTGCTGACTAGAGGAAAGCAAAGAAGAGGAGAAGGGAGGAGAGGGGAGGAGAAAAAAGGAGAGGAGAGGGCTCTTTAATGGCAACATAAGGAATCTGTTTTATCCTAGAGGCAACAGGGAGCCACTGATGACTTTTGAGCAGGGGAGTAACACTATCCGCCCTATATTTTAGAAACATTGTTTTGAAAGCTAGGTTGATGATATATTAGCATTAGGGAGGTAAGGCAGACAAAGTGATCAATTAGAAAACTACTATTATAATAGTCCAGGCAAAACATGATGAAGGTTTTATAAAAAAGAGAAGGCAGTAAGACAAGTGATAATAGACACAACAGGACTTAGCAAGTCATTGGATAGGGAAGATGAGGGAAAGGGAAGTGTCTAGAATGATTCTGAGATTCTAAACCTGGGTTACTGAGAAGACAGTGGTAGCACAGAAACAGGAAGTTTGGGAGATGGGGACATTTACCAGGGAACATAATGACTGCAGCTTTAATATGCTAAGAATCAGATGCAGATTAAACATCCACACAGAGAAGTCAAGGTGGCAGTTAGAAGTGTGAAATTATCATTCAAGAGGAATGACTGAACCTTTGCAGAGCTGCAAGAGATCTTAAGGGTACAAATGCCATGCATAAGTAGTGACACATTTAAATAAGGGAAGGGTCACTGTGCAATGGTGTTAGTCATAAAAAAATTTTGGAGGCGATCAGCTCTGAACTCATTAAATGAAGTATAAAATAAAACTGGAATGGGAAGATCATTCCGTGTGAAATAAATGACATAAAGGCAGAGAAGTAGAATGAACAAAGAGTTTGAGGAGATCCGATTCTCCAGATCAGAGGGTTTGGTCATGTAAAGGAGCACTGAGAAAAGGAAACGTATGGTCCAATGGCTACTGGAAGTGGAAATCTGAATGTCAGACTGAAGAGTCTGGGTCTGAACAATACAAATCCACTGAAGGTTCTTTTCCTCAGCAGTAATGTAATAGAAATGTTGCTTTAGGAAACTGAATCTGGCACTAAAATGCAGGAAGGCATGGAACAAGACAATCAACCAAAAAGTCTACTAGATCTGACCAATTACTAATAAATTTCAGCTATCCACTAATGGACTTCTACTGGAAACAGTTTGGGAAGCAGGTTACCTCTGTTACCTATTTACATAAATTTACTTGACAGGCTAAAAATTATTCTGTCTTTTCACTAATTCAGACTGGCTTTCTTCACCATTGGCCTGAATTTGTTGTTCAGTTTTATCTTATGTTCCATTTCATTGTGTAATAAGGGTGCACAAAGTTGGCAGGAAGGTGTGGCAAAAGTAATAGAGACTGGCCCAGGGAGACTACCTCAAGTTCTAAACTGGCCTCTGAATGTAGGTGTGTGAACTTAGACAAGTTGTTTGGGTCTATTCAGGGAGTTCTTTTGAGGAAAGTTTTTTATATATAAATAAATGTTTATTGCTATTGTTATAGTGTACTCCTAAGACTATTGTGACAGATACAAGAAGAATTTCATCCTGTTTTATATGAGAAACAATTCCCAAATGTTCAGTCATTCTCATTTTTATTATTTTCTTTCAGCAATAAACTTACTTAATAATCCTGCAATCTCTCACCCAATTAATATTGAAGAACATTCCAAAGGGACACTATTCAATTTGCTCTCTCTCTCTGGTCCCATTCAGATTAATCTACCTATCAGTGTTACAGTTAAGACCATATTCCTCTAGCTGATCAGAGTACTGTGTATCTTGGAAAAAACTTTAATAAAATCAAGATAAACTCTATCATTGCCTATGTGATCTGTCACTATCACAGAAGGGAAATTAATTGGCCTGACATGATTTACATTTCATGAAGATGTAGTTACTTTGTGTTGTCATAGGTGGCTATAAATTGATTATTATGAGACAACTCAACGTTGAAAAGTGACAAAATGGTGCTTTTTTAATGAATAATTTAAAATGACTTTGGCAAGTTCTTTATAAACCACTCCTACCTTTCAAGTCTTCTCCCCTCCACATACAGCCAGACTGGAATACTTGCTTTTCTTCACCCTGAGCACTCCACCCACCATCTCCAAGTCTTAGCTGTCTCCTAGGCCTGGAATTCCTTCCCTTCTCACCTCTACCTCTTAGAATCCTTTAGAATTTCATTAGGTCAAATCCCAGCTTCTTATGAAGGCCTTTCCTGATCATCGCTGATGCTAGTGCCTCGAGAATCTTTTCTAAACACACACACACACACACACACACACACACACACACACACACACACAGCCTGAAGTCTAAAATATAGAGCTGGAGAGAGAAAGTAACATATGTAAAACAACTGGAGAAGAATTAAGTGTTAAACTACATAGTTCCTAGGAAGTTTCCCAAGAGACAGGAAATGGCTAGTGAGAAAAGAGTAGGATACGTGGGCAGAGAAGAATAGGAGCATTTCAGAAAGTAGAAAAATAGGAACTAATTCCTTCTGTTACCCTTCAGATAAGGTTGAGCACAGCCTTTGGAGAGGGCAAAGAAGAGACTGACCTGACTGAATTATGTACAAGGATTGTGGAAGTTCTGAGATTGTTATTCTGGACTTAAAATGGAACCTTTGCTCTTTTCCATTCATATAGGGGGAAGGAAGATAATTGAAAAACTAATATTCTTAATCACTGGAGCATTACGGTATATTGACAAAAGCATTGTACTTGGAGTCAGATGCCATATTTCTGCCACTTGCTGTGTGATCCTGAATCATTCATTTCAGCTTTCTCAGACTCTGTTTCCTTGTTCATAAAGTGAGGGCATTAGACTGGATGACCTGTAAGATCCGTGCCAGCTCTACGATCTTATTGTACTGAAAGTTAGGTACATAGTACAGGGCCACCTTAAGAGAGGTTTTGAAATCCAGGCAGAAGACAAACAAACAAACAAAACTGGACTTATATGCAGAAGACAACAGGAAAATGAACCACATTCTTGGAACAGAGGATAACTCTAGCAATATCACGCAGGGACTGGCTGCCAAACTTCCTTGATTCATTTCTTGGCACTTTTGTGTCTAATTTTTCACAGTGCCCTTGCGACCACACACACACACAAATACCTAAGCATTCTGTTTATTAAGTAACTAGGTCCAAATGACTTAATAAGTATTTGTGTCCTAACAACTTAGCTTTTTGAAAAAATAATACACATAAGGTGAAAGAAAAATGATATTTTTATTTCATTCTTTAACAATCACAGTTACTTATTAATGGGTCACATGCATCTATTGGGCACTGCACAACTTCTCAAACCTTGGAAACAGACTGAATACTGACATTCTCATTTCCTATTCCACATTATACTTGATGATATTTGCTTTTCACATGATACTTGCTTTTTATCACAGCAACTGCAGAAAACTCAGCATTGCAACGATATGACGTCACAAAGTACGTGAAGTTACTGGCATATCCAAAAAGTATAAGTAAACAGAAACGGATCTCAAACATTTTGAGAACATCATCAAAAGGAAAAGAGCACATTCTAAGGTTGAAACAAAAGTACCTCAAGCTAGCAGTTCACTCATAATCTGACAGATGTCAAGTATCATTGTGTTTCCCTCAAAAAAAAATATTTCCCTTCCTTAAAAATATCCTATAGTGTCCTTCTGGGGTCATGGCTCACTGCTACTGTACAGATTTGGGAATTGTGGGTCTAATGTATAGCAGAAAGAGACCAGAGAGGGATTAACAAGAAGGCTGTTGCAGTAATCCAGGCCCAAAGGAGTCTTTGTAGGACTTGCAAGGGTGATTGGCTCTTTGCAACTGGCAATTTCCTATCACTCAGGAGGCATGAGTAGGTGCATGCTTTTGTCCTCATGATACGGAATCAAAATCTGCTGTGGTAAAATCCTACCTGCACCCACATGCCTATCCACCCCAGTCCTATCCTCCCTCAGCCTCTATCTTCCTCTGCTGCACTCCTACACTGTACTCTTTTTATTGCTCTATCTTTAAAATAAAAATTCATTTATTTATTTTAAAAGTATATATTTATTTATAATAAAATTTATTTATTGCTATATTTATAAAAGTACTTACTGTACTTTTTTATTGCTCTACTAATTATAAACTCACCTTTGTGCTAGATCTCTTCAGTTCACTGCCTTTTGTAATAATGGGGAAAAGAGACAGCATGCAATGAATGCCTATGTTTTTTCAATAAAGTAGGAATTGACGTTCTCTAATGAGAGGGTGGGGAAAGGAAGTAGTATAGATGGTATGAGGTAAGAGGAAAAAGGTTTGGAAGAGTAACTGTATAGAGTATGATAAAAAAAAACAGGGATGAATAAAAGGATTTTAAAGCAGCAATGGGGGCTGAATTGACAGGTGCGATAAAATTTTGAAGTGAATACAGCTGGCGTAGTTGTATGATTTTCATAAGTTACAGGAGCAGAGAAGACAGTTGGTGGGAGTGAGCCAGGGTTGAGATTTGTTAAAATGTGACTGGTGTGACTGGTGACTGGTGAAAGGAAATGAGGATAAAATCAACAATGGAGTCAAGATTGTGAAGTAAGAGAAGGGAAGGTAGAATGGTTGATGGATTAGGAGAACATCAAAGGGTAGAGGCAATGGAAATCATGGTGAGAATGAAGAATGGGTTAAAGTTGAGTAGAAGGCGAGGGGAATTTCAGATTTCTGGATCATGAAGATAAATATTACAGATGATATCAGATTAAATATAAGACTATTGTGTGGCTCAGGAAAAGTCAAGATGAAAGTCACTGGATTTTAAATGTTTGATAAACTGGGAAATCAAGATGTTTGAGGAGAAATTGGTCTATCTTATAGAAGTCCTTAAGTACAAGGACAAAGCTTAGAGTGATGTGGATTACTATGAGTCAAAGACTAAGTAGCTTGAGAAAGGGAAAAGAACGACCTGGATGTTGGCAAATTATTATGACAAAGAGGTGGGCTAGATCAGAGGTGCCAAGCTCCTAAGGTCTGCAAAACTCCTAAGTGTGGCCCAAGCCAGATTAAAATGTAATAGGGAAATGTTAAACAAAATAAATACAAATACTGTACAACGTTGGAAATCTTAACTTGCCATTTTTAAGTCAATATGTAGCCCACAGGGATCCATTTCTATTTGACCTTTTGGACTGTGAGATAAACATGAATGTAGTGAACCTAAGAAGTTTCTGATTGATGGTGAAAAGGAAGTCTGGAATTCATAGTGAGGACCAAGACAGCGTCTCTTCCTCCTCATGGCCCAGCGTTTTTGGAGGCATGAAGAAAGGAGCACCCAATACTCCTTCTTACCCAGTATGGACAGGGATGCAAAGTCTTTTGAGGAGACTCAGATTTCCATTACTGTAAGGACAGGGGAACAACACAGTTTGAAGAGACAAAGGGGAACTTGTTTTGAAAAATAATGCAGGGATTCTAGAGAGTACGATGTGAGTTACAGAGGGTACAGTGCAAAGAGGAGTGAGGGAAATATGGGGTATAAAAATGGGCAAGGCTTAAGTGGACTGAGAGGATAGCATGGGATATCTCATATCAGAGATATGAATAGGAAAGAATTTTTGCCTCAAGATACACAGATTCTGCATCATGGGGATGAGGGAAGCTGGGAATGTTTTTGGCCATAATTTGAGGAAAAATCAGTTGATAGGAGCCAAATATCATCTAGAGTCACGTGATAATAGCACTAAGGCAGGGTAGGTCTTCTCTGTACTTGTTATTGCTCTCTCAACAATTTTTCTTGGACTATATTTGTTCTGTATACATATTATATTCCTCCTACTTTTAGAAAGCAAGTTCTTTGGGAACAGGATCTGTTTTGTCTCCCCAGCACTAAGAATAGGACCTTGAATGTAGTAGAATTGAACCGGCGCCACCAATAACAAAATAAGGCAGAGCCAATTAATTGGGCTAGGTCATTACATTTTTCGGTTCAATTCTGGATAATTTCAGTTTTAGATAATGACAAAATACATGCGGAAATACTCTTCAGATAGCTAAAAATATGAAACTGGAAAATGGGCTACAGAGGAAAATCTTGCACAAAGATTGTTGAAGACATGAGAAAGCGTCAAGGACAAGGTCTTGATGGACATCTGTAGGTACAGAAGGGGTAATATATTCAAGGGCAAAAAGAAAAAAAAAACATAGAGGAAGAAAGAACTGGAAAATCAAGACAGAACCAAAGGAAAAGTAGGAATCATCACTATCAGGACAGAGAACATGAGGACTGAGAAAATGCCTGTATGTTTGCAAGAAGGGAGATCACTGATAATCTTCCAGAAAGAAGTTTCAGTATAACAGTGGTGATAAAAATCACATAGGGGATTAAGAAGGGAACACATGGATGTATAACAAATAGAAGTAGCAATATAAGGCCATATGTTTGATTGTGTTTGACAACGTTTGGACAATAAGATTCAACACCACTTAGAAGGTATAGCAAGGATATGTGAAGTTGATAGTTTTTCTGTTTTCTTAAATCTGTTCATGTTTCAAAGTAGAGGGGAAGAAATCTAGGCAGTTAGAAAGAGTAAAGATAACAGAGGGTGGATATAATTGTGGGAATCAGGGGAAGTATAGTGGAATGAGATAAAAGAAGGATTATCTTTAGAAAGGAGGGAAGAACCTTTTTCTCCTGAGGCTAGAGAGGGAAGAATGAGAGAAAAAGGGGGAAACTTATACCCTCAGTGGGCTCTTTCTCCAGGTTTCAGACATCTGGCCTGATACTTCATGGGAGATATGAAAAGTCTAATCCTGGAAATAAAGCAATGTGACTTTTGCTACAAATATTAAGCAGCAATACATTGGGAGTCAGAAGAACTGGGTTCAAGTCTTAGCTCTGACACTAGCTATGTAACACTGGGAAAGTCACAACCCTTTTGAGCCTCAGTTTACTAAATTGTAAAATGAAAGAGTTGGACTACATAATTCCTAAAATCTCTTGCAGTTTTGACATTTTGTGGTACTCCCAATATCCAACCTTTATGAAATATAACTGCATCATTTGCACAGTGCTGGTTACTACACTGCCTGAGGAGAAAATTTTATGCCCTAGGTACTCATGAAGGATTACTAGAAGATTGCCTATTTTTTAAAAAAGAAAGAAGTATCTTAAAATTAAAAGTCTTTTAAAGACATGCAATCTATTTGGATGTCTGACAAATGATCTTGGAAATAAACAGCTAAAATTGGCATAAAGATGACTAAAAATAGTTAGGATTTGATATGCTACAGAAGCTACAACTTTTCCTTGCCTCTTGCTTCATTCTTGTCATATATTTAAGTAGATTTGGCAATCTTGGAGCCATAATCATTACAACAATCATTGCTACTGGGGACAAGTTTCCTGAACATCTGCTACCCAAGTCAGAACACAGTCTTCTCTTTTTCATTTATCTTCCTTCCCGTTGTCAATATTCTATATCCTGTTGGTCTGTGATAAGCAGGTTAAAAGGTCTTGAGTGACTGTGACAGTTCAGTAGTGGATAAAAACTCCTTTCCTCACTCCTTTCCTACAAAAACTGTCCTGCTTTCATACCATAATATCCACAAAACATTCGTGCTCTTTCTTCTGATACCTTCCCTTTCAGATGTCGCACTGTGGAGTATTTTAGAGGGGAAAGGAGTCGCCATGGTAGTATTCCATCAATATGAAAGTCAAAATTGCTACTCCACAAACAACTGAGTCAAAAAGCTAGACTGAATAAAAGCTAATAATCACATATTCTGACACAATAAACCATGAAAAAAACCGTATGCACTTTGTATTCTATAGGAGAAAAATTTATCAGTGCTGGTAGCCACTGATCATTCAACTTATATTGATGAATTTAACAATTCAGAAACCTTAAACCTAGCCTAATTTTGAGAAATTTGGACCTTAAGGAAGGTCTTATCTCTTTTTTAAGTAAAAAAAAAATGTATAGGACAATTATAAATGCAAAGGATATAAAATAACACGTGTATCAGATGATGCAAATCTTTCCATGCTTTTCTATATTCATCATAGTAGCTGCCTCTTAAAGCATAATAATATTCTATTACATTCAATTTGTTTAACCATTCCCCAATTAATGTAAATCTACTTTGCTTCCAATTCTTTATTATCACAAAAAGTGTTGATATAAATATTTTGTTGTTTATTGGGATAGTCTTCTTATCAATGACCTCCAAATAGAAGAGGGATTCCTGACAGATGGTGAGGTCCTCCAGGTGTTCCATTTTGTGGATGACACTTGTTGATTACATCAAATTACATAACATGAAAAAGCTCCCTAAATTAAACCTACAATCACTCAAAAACTATGCACAAGGAAAAAAAAAATCAAGTGCATGAAGAATACTTATTGTTCAGACTGTGATATGCAAGTGACTGCATATCCCATAAAACTAATCCACCACTGCATGTACTGTGGAGATATACAGTAGATGAGACCAGATGAACTGGGTTCAGATCTAAAAAACAGAGCGGGCTGAAAAGCTGTTCACAAATGTTTGTTGTTTTTGTTTAGTCATTTTCAGTCATGGCTGACTCTTCGTGACCCCTTTTGGGGTTTTCTTGACAAAGATTTTCTTCAGCTCATTTTACAGATGAGGAAACTGAGTCAAATGGGGTTAAGTGACTTCCCTAGCTAGTAAGTATCTAAGGCTGGAACCAAACTCAGGTGGTCTGCCTGACTGAGGGCCTGGCACTCAATCCACTGTACCACCTAGCAGCTCCATTCAGAAATGTACAGTGCTTTTTCCTGAAACAAAGCACCATTGTTTTAACACTGATATTCTTTCAGAGACTTAGAGAGAGCTAAACATGGCTGTGAATCATGGAGCACCAAAAGTTCCAAAGAATTAAAATTACAGATTACTCAAAGGCTAAGGAAAAGCTTCATGGTGATCATAAGTACAGTATCTATTACCAATGAAAAATAGTTCATAAGAAGTAGAATAAAAGATAAGGAAGAGATATATGCCTGGAAAAGCAGATGAATCAGTCACATAGAATGAGATGGAAAGTCTGTGCTCTGAGTGTAGACTGAAGCGTACTTTTTTCATTTTCTTCATTTTTCTTTTTTTTTTGCAACATGGCTCATATGGAAATACGCTTTGCATGACTTAACATATATAACTGACAACATATTACTTGCCTTCTCAATGGGTGGGGAAGAGGTTGGAGGGAGGTAGAGAATTTGGAAATTAAAATAAAAAAAAATGAATGTCAAAACCAAAAAACTCCTAAGCAAATAAATAATGGAATTTCTTTTAAAAAGAAAAAAAAACTACCACAAAACAGCAAAAAACAAAAGATATGAAATTATGAAGAACAAACTTGGCCCCAAGGAAGAGAACCTCACCCTATCTCCTTTGCAAAGTTGTATGAGTGGGAGGAACATTGCATATATTGTCATGATAGACAGACAGCTAAGTCTTGCTGCTTTTTTTTTTCTTCTTTTTTTCTTTTCTTAATTCTTTTTTTTTTTTTTTTTATAAAATATGCCTCTCTGGAGAGAGGTAGAAGGATATGGAGAAAAATTTAGGCACTCTAAAAAAAGATATGAATAAAATTTATTTTAAAAAATGAAAACCACAGCATGTTTGGGGTATGGTAGATTCTTTATGAAGGACATAGATCACGAAGACACAGACTAAAGTTGCAAGGGCTGAGAAGATCCACAGGGATAGGCAATGATTCATACCATTAGAAGAAAAACCCATATTCATGAAAGCATACATCCACTTATTTAGGGACCAAAGTACTAGTGGAAATTTATACACTGATGATGGGGTAAATATTTATTTTAGGAAGAAAATTTAAGTAAAAAGGAAGGGTAGTTAATTCTTTGTGATGGTCAACTACTCAAGCAAGACTTTCAGTTGGAGTTTCTATTCTTCCACAAATGTGTTATATAATCATTCAGATTGTAAGTGGGTGTAAATGTGTGTGTTTGGGGTGGAGTGGAGATGAAGACGATACTGTTTTTCCTTTTTCTTAAAATTTAAATCTATTAGCCATTAAAATTACATAAACAAAGAAATCTGTATAAAAATTTTAAAATGTCTGTATTCATTAAAATTGTTCACTTAGATTCTATGTCCTCCTCAGCAAACTTTTTTCCTTGTATATTTTATTGTAGAATTTGTTGTAATCATCATCATTATTATTATTTACATAGTTCAAGTTAACAGGTATTATTGCTTTGGTTATGCATTTTTTTTCACTCCACATCACTACATATAAGTCATCTCATTATTTTTAGCCTTTATATATGACATTTCTTATGTGACAATAATATGATAATATGTTCACAAACTACAGTCTTTTCAGTATTCACCAAATTTAGAACCACAGGTTGTTGCCATTTGTTTACTATGATGCTATGAATATTTTTGTAGTGATAATTTATTTTTGTTTCCATCAATAATATCCTTAGTACTAGTAGTAGTATTCACTCATGGAAAAGCCATAAAATTCTTACTGTATAATATCAGAATTCTTTCTAAAAACATTATACTAATTCACAAATCCATTATTGGTTTTATAGTGTTCCTATTCTCAACTGGCCTGCCAGCACTGAATTTTAACATCTTAAACTGTTTCCCAATTTAACACCTGCCACTCCAATACTGCCTGCAGGCTGAGATGCCACTGCCCTCTCCAATGTCCAGTGGTTCTGGTACTGTCAAACTGCTGCCTCAAGGAAAAGTGTCACTGCTGTCATTACTACCTGCTTTTGTGAATAAGGGCCAAAATATTACTGCCTCTCATGTCTATTTTTTCCTCCTGTAATTGTTCCTTTTTGGAATAGCTAAGAATTTTACTCTCCTCTGCAGCTCTATCTATAACATTTCATTTTCAATTCATTTCCATTATAAATTTCATCTATGGTTTTATAAATTCAGATTATTGACTTAGTTGAAAGTCATTATGATATAGCTTATCAGATGTGGATTTCATTCTATTTTTTGTCATAACATTATCTAATTTTTTGCAGTTATTATTGAATATTAAAATCCTTCACTGTTTTTCATACTTAATTTCTCAAACACTGGTCTATTATGTTCCTTTCATCTTAATACTGGATTTTCTAATCTGTTCCTTCTGTTTATCAATTTCTTCTAGCTTTTGATAGTGATATATCAAAATACAGAGTAAAGTCACTATCCATGTGTATTTCCTGTTCAAGAGACAGGATATCCCTAAAGTCTTAGTGCAACTTTAAGCTAAAACACTAAGATTTTGGAGATACCGTGTATTCACATAAGGATGAGCTATATGTTTTGTCCATCTAAATATATACTATAGTTTAGCCAAAAGATAGTCTTCATCACCTTGATTTTCCTTGCAAGGGCAAACTCTCTGAGTAATCATAGACTGCTCTAATTTGAGGGGCTTCACGATATTCTAAAATTCGATGAAATCAGTACACTGTTATCTGGTTAACAGAAACATCTGGAGGTCCTTACCATCTACAAAAAATCCTTCTTCCACTTAATCTCATCCCTGGAGTCGCTCTATAATAGTGGCAAACAACTTCAGTGAGCACATACCACCTCTGACAGATATCATGCTTTGAGAGATGCTAATAATTAGAGTTGTGAACAAATTTATCTTTGTTTTTATATCCTTCCAGGGATTGTCTATCATTCTGACATGTGCATAGCTAACAACATCTTATCGAAAAAGAGCCTTTAAAGCAGCATTTCTCTTGACTTAATCATAAGCTTTTTTGTAATTAATAAACAATAAACCTAATGGAATCGTATCATCTGTGCCTTTCCGTCAATTATGTGACTGTAATTTCAATTCAATTCAAAAGCATTTAAGAGTCTTCCATGCATGAAGCAGGCATTTATCTGACTGGTTGTTGAGGGTAAAAAGATAAAAGAAAAAAGAATTACTGGTCTTATGGAGCTTACATTCTTCTATGGAAAGAGGTGATAAAGATATGGTCTGCTGTATAATATCATTTGCATTTTAAAAAGCCTTTCTGTTCCCTTCTCATATCTTAATTGCCCTCAATTATATGTGTAGATATGAAGCTCAGATGCTCAAATGCACTGACACTATCATCTATTTGAGTTTGATGTTGCAAAAAGGTAGATCACATCTCCTCTCTGTCTGCCTGTACCATAGGACCAATTCATGAGAGGGGGCTAATTCAATATGCTCAGGATCACAGGATCATAGATTTAGAGTTAGAATGCAGTAGAGAGAGGTCATCAAACCCAACCATCTAATTTTATAGATGAGTAAACTATGGGACGGTGATAATGACTTCCCCAGGATCACAATGCTTAAACTAAGGATTTGAACCCAGGTCTTCCTGATTCTAATTCCAGTTCCCTATCTGCTATGCCACTCTGTCTTGCTTCCCCTCCAACACTGTGAAATCACTAGTGGAACAATCTGGATTCTCACCTGTCTTCTCTCACTCTCTCCATGAGGCCAAGCTATCTTCTCCACCCATTATACAATTCCTTGATGACATTATTTATTTCTATTCTTCCCTGAAGATCCTCATTGGTTATATGTTGCAGCCTGCTCATAACTTCCTTGTTCCTTTCCTATTGACCACTGTGTGATATTAATTTTAATACCTCAGAAACTGCTGTATTCTGTCTTCCTCCTATAAAAAAAAATCCTAGTAGAATAGCTTGAGAATCAATCCATTAGCATGCTCAAAATTTTATCACCATCAGAATGGTATGTGTGTATATAGATAGATATCTATCTGCAGCGTGGATTTATCTATCTATCTACCTACCTGTCTATGTCATCACATTATGTATACACTTGGGCTAGTTCATTTCTACTTCCCCATGTAGAACACTGGAGACATTCAATGTTAACATGGCAGAAGGTCCCCAGTGGAGTATCCCAGTGATCTGTGGTTGGACGTAAGCTGTTTAACATTTTGATCAATGACTTGAATAAAAGCATAGATGACAGGTTCAAAAAATTTGCACATGACATGGGGCAGCTGGGTGGCACAGTGGATAAAGCACTGGTCCTGGAGTCAGGAGGACCTGAGTTAAAATGTCAGACACATAACACTTACTAGCTGTGTAACCCTGGGCAAGTCACTTAACCCCACTGCCTAGCAACAAAAACAAACAAACACAAAAATTTGCAGATGACACACTAGATGACTAAATTAGGATTCAAATAGATTTTAACAAGCTAAAGTATTCAGATAAATTTAATAATGTGAAATTCAATAGAGATAAACATCAAATTTTAGTATTTGCTTACAAAAAAAGAGGCTGTCCTGCTTTTCTAGTTGTATTTTCAGTGCTGTGTCTTACACTCACCACATTCCGTCAGTCAACAAGCATTTATTAAGCACTTTCTACATGTCAGGAACTGTACTAAGCACTGGTAAAATAACTGTACGCAAAAAGAATGAGTCCCAAACCTCTAAAAGCTCATATTTTAATGAGAAATGACCACACATATAGGAAAGCTAAAAAATTGGGGAAGGAATAGAAGGTTGCCTGCCTTCTCCTCCTCCAGAAAGGAAGGAATGGAGCTGAGAAACTATGAGCCATGGCTGGCTCAGGCATTCACTCAAACAGAAGTCCCAGGAAGCAGCAACTTACCAACCAGAGGAAGGGGCTGGTCACAGTGGTAGAGTTATCTACAGGGTGAGAAGGTCCTGGGGTCTTAGGGGAGAAGTCCTGAGAGTCTGGAATGAGGGGAGAAAAGTGAGCTATGGCTGGCCCAGGAACTTTCTCTAATGGAGGTTCTAGGCAAGAACTTGTCAATGGGAAGAGGGGCCAGCCACAGGGGTAAAGGTATCTCCAGGGTGCAAAGGCTGCTGGGATGCAGGTGGAGAAGTCTGGAGAGTCAGAAAAAAAGTCAGGAGAGGAGACATTACATATCTTTCCACTGAACTTGGGTTTCCACAATTTTGATTCTTTGGACAAGATGGTGTTCCCTAATTCACAGATATGTAGGGTCTCTGGAAGGATATTCATGCCCCAAATGTTGGTTCCTTGCTTTTTCTTGATATATCCAGACTGATAGCTTTTTTAGTTTTCTCACTCATATATTTCTTGAATGACATCCTTTATATTAATTTTCTTTCTGAATTCTTCCTTGTAATGTCTGCATCTGCAGCATATTACCAATGGTGATGCATGCACAAGTAGTATAAATGATATACAGGAAATGTATGATTAGATAAGAGAGGGGAACCAATCATGCAGGGAGAGTAAAGGTTAATAGATGGATAGTTTGAGTGCTTTAACCAGGGAACATTAAAATACTATGAGGAAGATCTTCTGCACATTATGTAGATCTCCTAAGAAGAATTTATAGGACAGAAGGGACAAAAATGATTCAGGATCACAGGACCTTGGATTTAGAGCTGTAAAAGACCTTAAAAGTTGTCTAGTTTAACTTCTTCATTTCACAAACGAGGAAACTGAGACCAGAGAGGTTAAATTACTTTCCCAAGATGATAAGAAGATATGGAAGCACTGAATATGTATCATTTATCTATATTGATGAGGACAGAGATTGAAACCTATATATTTATATACATATTTACATATACACACATTATTTAACTATATGTATGTATTTCAATAGTTTACTTAACTACTCTAAGAAGTAATTGTTTTATATAATTCAAGTTCAAAAGGTTAATTTTTATAGTTTTTACCATGGTTAATATTTAAAATAGCAATGTTATAATTCAATTAACAAGTCTTCTTTTCTATATTTCTTTTTAAAATTACTTACATACCTCCGGGTGAATAAAAATCTATCATCTGCATAGTCTCCTAACCCTCATCATAGGGCTAGTTTGTACTTTATATATCACATACTCCTAAGTCATTTTTGCCCCTGGCCTCACATGAGGGAAAAAAATAGATTCTGTCATGATCAGCAACAGTAGGCCTGGGTCAACTAAAGTTTGTGACATTTTAATAATGATATCATTATCATCATCATCATCATCATCTTCATCAATAACTGCTATGATATATTTGCTCAATCTTTACTTAGCAAGAGATCTTGACACTCTAGCTCAGTTTTCTTGACCTTCTACCTTGTTGCTATGATCTTAAGTTAAGTTACAAACAATTATTTACTAAAACTTTGGATGTATTTGAAACTATATTAAATATATAAAATTTAGCATGATAAAATATGATACGTTCAAGGAAAGTTAGGGATATGGATCTCGTGCAAAAAGGAAGGAATTAAGGAATAATAAAGTGCTAAATTATATGGCACTGATACATCCAGAAGAGCTTGGGCTAGGGAGGATTTCAGGCAAAAGGTGGAACTTGAGCTGGGAAGTATGAATGGGGTCTGGGTAAGTGAAGGAGAGAAACAGCATTCTGTATTTGTAAGTGTGTAGGGGATGGGGTGGTGAGAGAAGTACAGAGATAAAAGGAGTAATTAATAACATAAGCAAAGACATATGAAAGGGCTGACTATAGTAGACACTATGTTAGGAATAATCTGTAATAAGAATGATTACGTAGGGTGAGGCACTATTGTCAAGTGTCTTGAAAGCTGACCAGAGGAGATTGGACTTGATATTGTTGCTGGTTCCTGATCAAGGGAGTGACATGAGAATGTTAGTCTAGGAAGATTCATCTGGTATGCAAGATAAACAACAGGGACTGAAAACAAGGCACCCAGCTTATCATAGTATAGTCTCAGCATGAGGTGATTAAAGGACTGGATTGGGTGGCAAGGGTGGGATTGAAGATGGAAATGCTTATCAAAATGCAGATTTCAAAGTAATAAATGACAAAACTTGGTCAAAGATTAGATGAAGGGGTGAAAGAGAAAGAAGAGTAAAAGATGATTCCAATATTTTTAGCTTAGAAAATTGAACAAGGAATACATACATGGATTAAAAAATAATTCCACTTGAGACAAAGAGGAAAAAATCATTTATATAGCATACAATTTAAGCAGTAACTAGGTCATAGTATGAATTTAAAGTTGACAAAATTCCTTGAGGTCACAACTTCTTAGCCTTTATGAATTGCTATGGTAAAAAAAAATGTTTTTAAAAGATCACTTTGTGTAATGGATCAATCAACAAATATTTTCTTAAGTAACAGGTGCCATATTAAGTTTTGAGTAGACAAAACCAAAACCAACAGTTCTTGCCTTTAAGGAATTTATATTCTAAGGGGGGTTACAACATGTATATTATATATGTGTGTGTGTATATATATATATGTATATTTATATACATATATATGTTACATATAGGCATAGAAAGCATATATACAGATCAGATACAAGATAATCTTGGAAAGGAAGATAGGAATGGCTGGGGGGACCAGGAAAGAACTCCTGCAGAAGATAGTATTTGAGCTGAGTCTTTAAGGAAGCCAGGGATTTTAAGAGGTAGTAAATCTTCTGGTGAGAAAAACTCTGACCTTAGCTAGGTTGGTCCTTCAATGATAGGGACAGTGTCACTAGATGTGTACTTCAAGCCATTTTGGCTGGGTAGCACCTGGTAAAGCTTTGCCTTGGCATAGTTTTCAAGAACCCAGGATTGTCACCTTTATGGCATAACACACACAAGTAACATTTTAATGGAGAGAAAATGGTTTCATTTAAATAAAATATTGAAAACTTTAAATGTTATTATCAGATGTTAAAGTTCTACTAGGTGAAATAATTATATGCAAGATTGTCTTTTCCCAACATCCATTTTTTTTAACAATATGCACTGTTTTCTAAGAGTTGTAGAAAGATATAAGCTACAAAAACAGAATTGAGGATTTGTTCCAAATATATCCAAAAAAGTTTGAAAAAAATGTCAAGAAATTTTTGTTTAAAATCATAAAATGCCAGGTATTCCATTACCATAATATCTGAACTCTATTTGCTAAAAATTGTATTCATCTGATTCAACCATTCTGTAAAGCAATTTGAAACTATGCCTACAGGGCTATAAAACCATGCATACCCTTTGACTTAGGAATACCACTACTAGGTCTGTATCCCAAAAGAGATAAAAAAAACAAAACAAAAAGGAAGAGGACCTATATGTACAAAAATATTTATAGCAGCTCTCTTCTGGGGGCAAAGAGTTAGAAATTGAGGGGATGCCCATCAATTGGTGAATGGCTGAACAAGTTGTGGTGTGTGATGATGGATATGTGCTATGGTGTGATGGAATACTATTGTACTATAAGAAATGAGGAGCAGAATGCTCTCAGAAAAACCTGGAAAGACTTGCATGGGCTGATGCAAAGTGAAATGTACTGAGTACAAAGTAACAGCAATATTGTAAGATGATCAGCTGTGAATGACTTAGCTTTTCGCAGCAATACAATGATCCAAGACAACTCTGAAGGACTTATGATGAAAAATGCTATCCATACCCAAAGAAAGACCTGATGGCATCTGAATACAGATTGAAGCATACTTTTTTTTTTTACTTTATTTTTCTTGAGGTTTTTTTTGTATATGTTTTCTTTCACACCATGACTATTATGGATATGTTTTACATGACTATACATGTATAACCTATATTGAACTGTTTGCCTTTTCAATGGGGTAGTAGGGTGGGCAGGGAGCAAGGGAGAGAACTGGGACTGAAAGTTTTATAAATGAATGTTAAAAATTGTTTTTACATGTAACTGGAGAAAATAAATTAATTTAAAAAATAAAAAGAGAAATTGTGTTCATGATTATGACATATGATAGTGACCTCTGTGGTAGCACACTCCTCTATCTCACATAAAATGTCCATAACCTTTGATCCAGAGATTCCTCTATTAGGAATATATATCAAAAGATAAAGTCGCCATCTCCACTGGATATGAAATGGTATTACTTACAGTAATTACTGTATTTTAAGTTCAGAGAGCAGGTAACATGTTTTACACTTCTTTTGTATCACCTACAACAGTGATGTCAAACTCAAATAGAAAGAAAATCCACTAAACCATTCATAAGGATCTCTGCTGGCCTCACACTGATTCAGAAAATCACATATTAATATTATCTAAATTTTATTGTATTTCTACTTGTTTTGTTAAATATTTACAAATTACATTTTAATCTGACTGATGCAATCCTTGGGAATGATGCAGACCACACTGTATGTTTGACACTATTTACCTACCACACAAGTTGCAACATAACAGATATTTGCTAAACTGAATTATCAGAATCATTAACTATTAGCAGATAAAAGAAGCTTAAGAGTTCATTGAAATTTTCTCATTTTATAACTGAGAAAACTGAGACCTAGAAACTTAGGGCACAGCTAGTGTCAGAGCCA
This sequence comes from Vombatus ursinus, assembly GCF_900497805.2. Taxonomy (NCBI): domain Eukaryota; kingdom Metazoa; phylum Chordata; class Mammalia; order Diprotodontia; family Vombatidae; genus Vombatus; species Vombatus ursinus. Next base: position 14,177,826 of record NW_020948910.1, on the reverse strand, counting down.
AGGTGAAAATGCAGGATTCCTGACTCTTAATTAGTGCTATTTCTACTATATCATATGGTTTTTATTATATGCTGGACTAACTTTACATCTTATGCAAAAATTATACTTTTTATGGAAACTACCAAAGCAAGAATTGTGTCTTTATAGGTATTAAAAAAAAAGCTCAAAATATTAGTTGCAATTCACAAAACGAAAAAAGCTCACTATCTCCTGGAAGCTAAATCACTACAGGAAAAACAGAAATCGCATTCCTGGGGGGCAAAAAGACAGAATCCAAAATACTTGCTTTCCCTTAAATATAAAAATACAACAAAAAGGCTACTATCCAAAGGAATAAATTTTAATGAAGCTTTTTTAATTCAGAAGATAACCTGCTCTTAAAGACGTGCTTACATCCTCGAGGTAAACGAAAAGAGATTCCTTTTCAAAGGTTTTCTCCTAGTACTTCCATTCTGAGGCAACAAGATCCTCTGAAATGCTGGGAGTGGGAGGTGGGGTGGGGAGGGGGTAATGGACATGGCCTAAAAGCTAAAGGGAACAACTCATTTGAGTTAAGCTTGGTATTTGGTTTTCTCTTTTCCTAAAATATTAACTGTACATTTTGCCTTCTCCCTTTGGTTTTACTACTCATTTTTTTTCTTGGTGTGGAATTTAGTTTTTCTTTAGTGCTTTTTATTTGTCCTTTCTCATCCTTTCATTCACTTGGTAATGACAGCTATAAGAAGGAGTGGGGGGGGGGGAAGGGAAACTTGCAAAGACAGGTAGTTCCAGACTCTCAAATTCAGGAAGAAAAAAGAATGCTATAATGTGGATAAGCCAGTATTTACTTCCATCTTTAAATTGCTGTCTTGTTTCTGTGCAGATGAAATAATTTTGCTATGCAACAGGTAGAAACTCCCATTCTGAGGCAAGAGAAGGAAATTATTTTCTTGAAAGAATAATTTTTTTTGTATTTTTAAAAATATGTTTTATTATACTAATTCAACTACTGAGATCTTGTGATCTGGACAGCTGTGCATTTTAAGTTAATAGTATAAATTTTTAAACCTACAGGGCATTTTACCAACTCTAAGTTTACATGAGGACATAATTACCTTCTGAATATTATGCTGACAAAAATTATCTTTTTGGTTCTTTCTGCCAAAGGTGAAAACTGAACACTGTGTCCCACGATCCTTGAGATCTCAGACTCCTATTTTTCCAAAATAAGTGAAGTAAATAGAAAATATGGCAGTTTTATTCACATTACCCCCACATTACATAATAATAGAATCCCAGAGCTGGAAGGGACCATACCAATCACATAATTTCATCCCCTTATCTTATGGATAAGGAAACTGAAGTCCAGAAGACTCATGACCAGGGCCACAGAAGAAGAGAATGAAACAATGACTGAATAAGTGTGACTAAAACTGATAAACTGTTAAGTGACTCTAAGATAGTAACAAGTGACTCAGCATTATAGCATCAAGAGTAAATGGAGTGCTAGTCTATGTAATTATTTATCCAGGAAGATACTATATAGTTGAGTCATGGTTAAAAGGTGGAGATTTTGAGGCAAATGGAGAAAAGAAGGTAAGTAGGTAAAGTGTATAATCAAGGATGTAGTAGCAGGAAAGGTTCCAACATGGGTTAGTGTCTTCTCTTGTCACCTACAAGAACTGGCCTTCTTTGAGAATGAGGCACAGTGGAAGCTGTGGGGGCTAGCACTACAAGGCAAAGGCAAAAACTGCATAGGGAGGACAATCCAGAATGGATACTTTAGAAGTTTCGATTCCATGAGAAACATAGAAAATCTAGTTTAGACAAAAAGGTATCACGAACCAGAGAATGATGGGCAGAAAGAAAGGATGAATAATGGAGAGAGCGAGAGAAATTCTCTATGGAAAGGAGTGTAAAAATAAAATATAAAAAAAAATTGTGAATAGGACTAGTTGAAGGGGAAGAGAGGATATGACTAACAGAGAGAAAAAAAGGGGTGATTAAATAACCAAATAAAAGCAAGAAAGAAAAAGGAATGAATAAGCAAAACTCCAAAAGGAAAGGGGTAACAAAGAGGAGGGGAAAATGGAGGTAAAAGGAAGACAGCCAATGAGAATAGGGTTATCTTAAAAAAATTAAGCTAAAGAAACTGAATTAACATAGTACGGTCTTTACATAAGAAAAGGAAAAATAAAACAGCTTGAAAGAACCCAGTATTAGAGACAAATAGGGCAAAGTAGAAAACTAACTTCTATAACTTTAAATGTGAATGGATACGAGTGACAGGTTGGACAAGAAAACAAAACCCTGCAATCTGCTGCTTGCAAGAAACACATTTAATAAATAAAGATATATAAAATAAAATTGAAGAGATAGAAAAAAATTACTATTATCAAGTAAAAACAAAAAAAAGAAGTTGTAATCATGCTGACAAAGAAAAATAAACATTCAAAAATAAAATAGAATAAACAAGGAAATTATATGATACCAAAAGGAACTACAGACAATAAAGCAATATTAGTAATAAACTTTTATGTTCCAAATACCTTAGCATTCACAATCATAAAGGAGATAATAGCTGAGCTTCAAGAAGACGTAGAAAGTAAGACAATAATGACTGTAAACATCAAAATCCTTCTCTCAGTTTTGGATACATCTAACAGTAACAAGAGGGAAAATAAGAAACTAAACAAATTGCTGGAGAAATTAGAGTTAAAAGATTTACTGTGTCTTCTAAAAGGGACTGCAAAAGAATATTCATATTTCACGGGACCAAATGAAACTTTTATAAAAATTGATCGCATATTAGGTCACAGAGATATTGCAAACAAATGGGAGAAGGCAGAAATAGTAAAAACATCTTTTATAAACCATAGTGCAATTAAAATTGTCGTTGGTTCAGGGACCACAAACAAAAGACAGAGATCTAAACAAAGAATTAACAGTGAAATATTCAATGATAAGTGGATAAAAAAAGTAGCAAAAAATAATTATGTGAAAGAAAATGATAATGATGAAACAACACACCAAAATTTCTGGGATCCAGCTAAATCAGTCCTCAGGGGAAAAATCATATCTTTACATTAACAAAAAGAATTATTATTTAAAATGTATTAATTACTACATAAGGAAATATATAATAATATATGAGCATATTATTAGTAATGTACTAGCATATTATTATAGTAATATACTGATATTATATAGCAATATTGCTATGTAATCTAAATACAATCTAATATCTGTAATCTAATATTAATTACTATAATCTAAAATGTATTAATACAATTATATAATACCTATATTGACAACTTAGACTAGTATCTATATTAACCATATCCCACACTTTAACAAACTAGAAAGAGAGGATAAATGAACTAAAATGCATTTTAAAAACTAAGAAAGCCAACGAATAAAATTAAAATAAGACCAGAAATTTTTTTTTAAATTGGAGAAAAATAAAAATTTGAAAAAAGAAAAGATCCCATTGAAACAATAAATGAAACCAAAAGCTGTTTCTTTGAAAAGACTAATAAACTTGATAAATCATTAGCTAATCTGATTTTTAAAAAGAGGGCAGAAAATCAAATAAATAAAATAGCAAATGAGTAGGAAATCACAATAAGACCAGAACCAATAAAAAGAATGATCACCATTATTTGCTAACAAAACTGTGAACAACAACAAAAAACGAATATCTTCAAAAATACAAAATACTCAAACTTTCAGAAGACCAGATAGAGATCTTACATAACTCAATCTCAGAAAGGTAAGTAGATAGAGCGGTAAAGGAGGTACCAAAAGGAGAAAACAACAAGAAACCCCTGATGGATTTACAGGAGAATCCTATCAAATTTTAAAGAGTACATTAGTACTCATACTTCATAAATTATTCTTAATAATTAAGAAAAAAAAGCATCCTGCCAGAATCCTTTTATGAGATAAATACAATACTAATACCTTTTCTCTAGAAAAAGATAAAACACAAAAGGAAAACTACAGGCCAATATTATTAATAAATATTTACTCAAAAATTTTTAAACAAAATCCTGTCAAACAGAGTGCAACGATTTATCAAAAAAATTATTCATTCTGACCAAGTGGGATTTATGCCATGGATACAAGGACAGTTACCAATTATAACTAGATATTAGTTTAAATAATGACTGAAATGAATGGATAAATATTTACAAAAATATATAATATCAAAATTAATAAAATAAGAATTACTTTATATAACCCAATCTCAGAAAAACAAACTGAAAAAGCTACAAATGAATTCCCAAAGGGGGAAAAGAATCCATGGGCTGGAATGATTTACAAATCAATTCTGTCAGATATTCAAAGAATAATCAATTCTCATATTACATAAATAATTTGTGAAAATAGAGAAAGGAGGCATCCTATCAAATTTTATAAGTGTAATCCTAACATTCAAGCCAGGGAAAGACAAAGCAGAAAAAAAAAACCAATATCAATGCAAAAATATTGAAATAAATATTAAAAAAGAGGTTACATAAACATATTGGGGAAAAAAAACTGTAACTATTGGTAAGCAGTTAAGACTTATATTTGTCTTTCTGCAACTTTCAATCATTGCTCCTAATTCTGTCCTCTGAAGCCAAGCAAAAGCATAATGTCTCATTTATCTGCAATCAGGGATGGGGAACCTGAGGCCTGGAGGCCACATACAGCCTTCTAGGTCTTTGGGTGTGGCCTTTTGACTTGAGTCCAAGTTTTACAGAACAAAACCTTTTATTAAGGGGATTTGTTCTGTGAAGTTTGGATTCAGTCAAAGGGCCACACTTAAGGACCTAGAGGGCCACATGTGGCCTTGAGGCCACAAAGCTCCCCACCAGTTAGACCTTCAGATTATAAAAGACTAGCTAATGCATTCCCCACCCCTTACATCCCAAGGCCTTCTCTTTTCCAGGTTAAACATCTTTAGTTCCTTCAATGAATCCCCACAAGGCATAATTTAGAGTCCCTTTACCACCCTCCTGGCCCTGTTCTAGGTACTTCTGGGAATTTTATAACTGTTTTGCTAAAAAGAAGACAGATTGTCTTTAAATACATCTAAACTAAACATAATACGACATATTACTCTACATGTGGTCCAATGCTTAGTACACTGCCTGGTACACAGTGGGTGCTAAATAAATATTTTTTGACTTGTTTGTTTGACCAAGGCATGTTATACTTGACTATCATTTCCTGTACACTTGCCTTTTAATGCAGCCAAGGACATCAGTTTTTTTGTTTTTTTTTTGATCACCATATCGCATTGTTGAATCATGTTGAGCCTGTCAGCTGCTAAAACCCTCAGATCTTTTACAAACTACTGGATAGTGATATGTCCCCCTTCTTGTACATAAGAAGTTGAATCTTTGAATTCAAGTCCTTATTAAGTGTCATCTTATTCAATCTGCCCTGGTGTTCTAGCCTGCCAAAATCTTTTTGGAGCTTATAATACTATGTGTAAACTATACCTCCCAACTTCATGTAACCTCAAAATATGATAAGGATGACTGCTTACAAATGACTTCAAATCATTCACAAAAATGTTAACCTAGAGCTAAGTACAGACCCCTGAGATACCTTATCATAGACCTATTTCCAAGTTGAAATTCAAGAATTAAAGTCTTTGAATCGCAATCATTTAACTTGTTCTAAAACCCCCTAACTATACTAAATCTATCAATAAAACAACAAGCATTTAATAAGTAGCTTCTTTTCCATAAGACTACGTGAAACTCTATCAAACACTTTGCTAATATCTAGGTATGTAATATCTTTAGAATTCCTCTGATCTACCATAGTCTAATGACCCTGGAGACAAAAAAGGAATGGTTAGCACAATATGATTAAGCCATGCCGGCACTATATGATCGCTATATAGGTTAACTATCTTTTCTTAAAGACTGAACTTATCAAGGGCATTTACACTGCTCTGTATCTTGGGTATCAATTCTCTATTAGTCACTTTGTTCTGTCCTTTTTGGTCTAAAGACCATTCTCCTAGACAGAAAAAACAGAAGCAAAATAAAAGTTAAATAGTTTTCACTAACAATCCTTTATGCCTGAGACACCTTCCCTCTTCACCTCTGGCTGCCCTAACTTCCTTTAAATCCCAGACAAAATCCTACCTTCTATAGGAAGTTTTTCCTGATCCCTCTTAATTTTAGTGCCTCCCTTCTGTTGATTATTTCCAATTTTTCTTTGTATATAGCTGTTTGCATGTTGTCTCCTCATTAGATTGTGAGTTCTTTGAAAACAGGAACAATCTTTTGCCTTTTTTTTGTATACTCAGCACTTAATACATCTGAACACAGTAGGCACTTAATATCTATTGACTCTTTGTTTTCCATCACCACTATTCTATTTGCCTCAAATGAAGGTCCTATGCCTTCCTTGATTGCCTCTTTGCCCCTAACTCTGAAAGAGACCATAAAACTAATCTCATCAATTGGGGAGCTTCTTCCACCCCCAAATGTATATCACAACTCATTCATGTCTGCCCATCTTGTGTGACTCTTGTCCATCTTCTCCCAAACGTCTGTCACAGGAGAGCTACACAATGTGTTATCTCACTGCCACAAATGAACACTAGTCAAATATTAGTACTGAAGAGATGGATCCAAAAGATAAATGGTCAAAGAAGATAAACTATTTTCAAAAGAAGAAAAGAAAAACATCAATAATAATGTACAAATATCTCAAATCATAATTTTAATCACACAAAATTGAAAAGTCATTGCACAAAATCAAGGTAGTTAGAAGTAGAATGGAAACAATGAAATGGGAAAATTCTTCAAAGCAAATACCCAATATATATAAGGAAATGATTCAAGTATGTAAGAATAAAAGCCATTCCTCAATATATACATGGTCAAAGGATATGAACAGGCAATTTTTAAAATAAGAAATAAAAACTATTAACAATGCTATCAAAAATGCCCCAAATCACTAGTAATAAGAGAAATAGAAATTAAAGCAACTCTGAAATTCTTTCTAACATCTATCAGATTGGCAAAAATGGCAAACAATGCAAATGACAATTTCTAGAGGAAATGTGGGATGACAGGCATTGTTGATGGAGCTATGAACTGGTACAATTATTATGAAATGCAATTTGGAATTATACACAAAAAGTCACTAAACTATGAACACCTTTTTAATCCAGTGATACCACCATTATGATTTACACTCCAAACAGATAAAAAACATAGAAGGACAGGACCCACATATACAAGAATAATCACAGCAGCACTTTTTGCTGCAGCAAAAAATTGAAAATCAAGAAGAGCTCATCAATTGTGGAATGGCTGAAGAAATTATGGCATATGATTTTAATAGGCTACTACTGCAACATGAAAAATAAATGAAAGGGATGGATTTAAAGAAACCTGGAAGGACTTGTATGAACTGATACACAGTGAAGGGAGCAGAACCAGGAGTGCAATGACTCCAATGTTGTAAAGAAAAACAACTGTGAAAGACTTAAGAACTCTGATCAATACACTTTCTAATCACAATTAAGGATAAATGATGAAATATGTACTACCTCTTAAAGAAGTAAAGGACTACAAGCGTAGAATATGATGTATGTTTTCAGATAAAGTCAATGTATAAATTTGCTATGCTTGTTAAAAAGAAATTCTTTTTAATTTTGAAGGAGTTGAGAATTGGGAGAAATAGGACTAAAGATACTCATATGAAATTAACAGAAAGGTAATTTTTTTTTAACTCAGGGCATTATACAAAATTTTCTAACCCTAACAATTTAACAATAAAATGGCATGCTTCCTAAGGTAGTAAGAACCATATCACTGAAAGTATTCAAACCAGATGCCCCCATGTGAGGTGTGTGGTAGAGGGCTATTCTCTTTTGTTGAGGAGGCTTGGCTTCTGAGCTTCTTCCTAGACTAAGCTGTTATGAAACCTTTTCTTTTTAGTAAACACTATAATTCTAGAATATACATTCTGAGAAGAAATATTTTAGTTAAAATCCATTTGATTTTGTAACACTTCTCTTCTATGTACTACATTTTTTAAAAAGAGAAGCAAAGAAAACAAGATGAGCTGCCTCAATACGGTGTAGAAGACCCAAGTCTTCCTGACTCCAAATCCTGTTTCTGATACCTACTTGCTGTGTGATCTTCAGAAAATTACTTAATCTCTCTGAGCTTCAGTTTTTCCTCAATGGGGTTTTTACTAGATGCCCTCTGGATTCCTTCCAGCTCTAAATCTATGATCCTATGACTCATAGGAGAGTCAGCTGTCCATTGCTAGAGCTTTTCAAACAAGAGTCAGGGTTATAAACAGGAGTTCTGCATCCAGACAGTTCTAAGATAAAATAGTTACTAGTAACCTACATAGAGAAGAATGTAGGTGAAAATATTTTGTAACTATCAAGTCCTATAATATAAGTTCATTAATAAATACATGCACATTAACATACATATAATCCTATTTTAAAAAAATAATGGCTCATAAAAGACTGGGGTTTAAATTGCAGACCTGTGGCAAGTCATTGAACCACTCTGAGTTTCATTTTTCACATCTGTAAAATAAGAAATATAAAACCTATGCTGCCTAACTCACAGGGCTGATTGGAGATCAAATACGATATTTCTTTATAAAGTGTTACCTAAATGTAAATATGGGCAGGTAGGTGGCACAGCGGATAGAGCACCAGGCCTGGATTCAGAAAGATCTGAGTTCAAATTCAGCCTCAGACACTTACTAGCTGTGTGACCCTGGGCAAGTCACTTAACCCTGTTTGCCTCAATTTCAACATCTGTAAAATGAGCTGGGGCTGTTAGATGGCACAGTAGATGGGTTGCCAGGCCTGGAGTCAGGAAGAACTGCATTCAAATTCAGCCTTCAGCCTCAGACACTTACTAGCTGTGTGACCCTAAGCAAACCTCAGTTTCCTCATCTGTAAAATGAGCTAGAGAAGGAAATGGCAAACCACTCCAGTATTTTTGCCAAGAAAACCTCAAACAGGGTCACAAAGAGTCAGACACAATTGCAATGATTGAACAACCAAAAGGTCAATATAAGATATTTAATTATGCATTCTAATTTGCAAACTCAGACCGCAATAGTAGAATATTCTGTGTGATGGTCTTGCAAAAATGATTAAGAGTAGACTCCTGAAAGCAGAGATGTATCCATTCTAGTACAAGCAATCACATCTGACACATGACCTATGGATCCTCGGGGATCTCTGGAGTTATTGCAAGAAGCACGTGAAGCCATGTGTACACCCAACACTGTCATTTTGTCACTGTTTTTTCTCAATGAGTTAGTATCAATAATACTAATAGTATATCTATTATCATGTGGCAAGATGAAAAAAGTTACGACAATAAAAAGGAATCATTCAAGCTAGAGAAAGCTCTTATCACCTTCACAGCATGTCGGCTGAATTCTAGTATGAATTCAGAGTGTTTACATTGATTAATCTTTCCATTCACAGAGATGCCAAATCTCTTCTTTTGACTGGAGAAGTGAGATCTGGGATATGACATGGGAATATACAATGACCTTTGGGAAGTTACTGGACACATACCAAGGTGAAGAGGAATACTCCTGATCCCTGTTACCTAAGGTCTCTGTCAAGCTGGATTGATTCCAATATCCTTAATTTGTTCTAAAAGATATATATATGCATGTATATATATATGTGTATATATATATATACACACACACATATACACACATACATATACACAGCGATATACACACATATACATACATGTGGATATATGTGTGTATGTATATACATGCACACACATGTATTTCTATATGCATATATACACACATGTATATTTATATATATACACACATATATAGATATACTACATACATATATACACACATATATACTATACACACACACACACACACATATATGTATACACACATATATGAAGCTTTAAGGCATGAAATAATGATACAGGCATATTAAGTATCACATAAAAATGACAACTTCTTAACTATTAGGGTCTGACATACCATGACTGATTCAAGTTTCTGTTTCACTTTCTGCATTCTCATAGACACTCTAGCAGCACTGATGAACTGATCAGTGGCAGATGCCACTGTATCTTGCATTGCTGAGGAACTGCTAAAAAATAGTGGATTTCTATGTGTTCCAGTTGCTGTGAGGGATCCATTGAAATCTTTGACCATTTCAGCCTCCTGCTGAGCAACTAGAAAAAAGTTAAGACTTAGATTAGTGATCAGATAGCTCACTCAAAAATATAAGTAATCATACTTTATTAAATACACTGAAAGTTTTTTTTAATAATAATGTTATATTGTAACATTTGAAATTAAGATGTAGATTAAGCACACACTCAAATTTTAAAGCTTGTTCATTGTAGCATAATTATTTATATTAAAACACTTCACAGATTAGACTTTAATTAAAGGTTACCTGGATATATAATTGAGCCTTCTGGGCTACTCAATCTTTTGAATTTGAGAAAAATCAGAGAAAGAAAACCTTGTTTGCTTCATCTTGGTCCCTTAGATCAAAGGGGTATAAATACTAAACTGAAACCCTACGTATATAAGGAATAGGACAAAGTATAATCATTTTTAAAGATTTTTATCAGGTAGGTAACGTGGAGCCACTGAGGGATTCTGAGTTGGAAAATTATATGAGCAGACCTGTGTATTAGGAAAAATGCTGTGGTAGTAGTCAGGGGTGCTGAGCCCAGAAGATCCTTCATTAGTGGGACCACCCTATTCTCTTGCTTTCCTTCCCCTGCCCACCCAGACACCACGGGAGTGGGGAGAGGGGAAAAGGAAGAGTGCCATGGCTGCTCACACTGCTTGGATGAGCAAGGAGTCACCCACTTTAATTCTTCCGGTGAGATGGAGGACCACCAGGCTTGATCACCTTGTCCTCCCACTGTGTATTTTTCCCTGTCTTTATGTCCTCCAGACTCCTGGGAACTGACATTTTGCCTGCTTGTGGATCTTATGAACCAGTGGTCCTGGCTATACGCCCTGTTGCTGGACTTTTTCTGCTCTGCAGCTCAACTCATTTTTATGTGTTGTCTGCCCAATTAGAATGCAAGCTCCCTGAAAGCAAGAACTGTCTGGCTTTTTCTATTTGTATTCCTAGAGCTTCACACTGTGCTTGGCACATAGTAAACAGTTAACAACTTGCTTTTTTATCCATCTATTCATTAGTTTATTAATTGTGAAGGATGGATAAAAGAGGCTAGAGATAATCAATAACCAGTCCATCAATAAAGATTTATTATGTGCCTAACTATGTGCCAGGCACTGCCCTATGCAGTGGAGACAACGAGAGATAAGATGAAAGGCTAGTATCATAATCTAGACAACGATGACCTGAACTAGGGTAGTATGGAAGGATTGAATGAATCTTTCCTCTAGGTCTAAATTCTGTTTCTGCTGCTCTCTAATAAGTTTTAACAATATTTTCTATTTATTTAAATATTTCAGAATTACATATAAAGAAATCTTTCTAATGAATTTTTAATAAAGGCATGGGCACCTTCAATCAGAAATAGTAATTTTCCAAAAATATATTTGCTCTTTTGTCTTTTACCAACTCTTGTAAAAATATTTTTGATTTCACTTGGTATATCTAAAACTTTTACTTTATCGTTTTGTCAATGAAGCTTTCAAAAAGGCTTTTAAACTATTTATTATACATCAAAATACTTTCTAATTTTACTGATAATAGAAGTAGTGCTGCAGAGTGGAAAGAGAATAAACCTTGATATCAGGAAGACCTGAATTGAAGTCTTGCCTGAGAAACTGAGACTGAGAAAGTCTATGATAACTCAAGCAGAAAGTATAAGAGAGGAGATTTGAACCTATGTCTTCTTAACTCCAAAAACAGCATTCAATCCAATAAGCCCACCCTATGATCAATTGTCTTTACATACGTATTAAAAAAAATGAGACACGTGGATAGAATATTTTATATCATCACATTCTCTGCATTTCCAAATGATGCTACTGATGGCATCACTATTTTTTATGCGAAAACATAACCCAATAACTTATTTATAAGTAAGAGTTGTCATTCACTTGTTTCAGTTTTGTCTGACTCTTCATGACTCCATTTGGGGTTTTCTTGGCAAAGATATTGAAGTGATTTGCCATTTCCTTCTCCTACAGATGAGAAAACTGAGGCAAACAGGGTTAAGTGACTTGCCCAAGGTCACATAGCTAGTAAGAATCTGAGGCTAAATTTGAACTCAGGTCTTCTTGACTCCAGGCCTGATGTTCTATCAGCTGTGCCACCTAGCTGTTCCTAAGAGTTACTTCTATCTTAGTTATCTTAGACTCCTCTTGGATTTGATTTCCTAAAAAATAATAGCAGCTCACCTATGGGTATAAACCAGAAATGCTTTGTGCACTTATTATAGTATGGTTCACTTTGAGGCTTACAAATAATTTTTGTGCAAGATCTGTTGTTGTTGGCAGACCTCAGGTGAACTCACTTATTTCTAATTGACTGGTTCATCTGTTGCTTATCAGCATTTGGCTTCTATGTAGCAGCGGTAGCAGCACATTATCAATGATAAAAATGTATCTAGCATCTCCCATGCAGAAGAGGAAATTTTGAAGGTAAGCTATTGCTATAAGCAATGGCTTCTGGAATTCTCCCTCATTTCTCATCCTCTGCTAAGATATAAGAGGCAGTATTTTAGTATTTTAGTTAGTATTTTAGTATTAGTATTGTATTTAGTATAGTATTTAGTATTAGTATTAGTATTTACTCACTCTGACGAGTGAGTAACAGTGCTCCTACAATGCTCACAGGCTGAATATGCTTTAGACCTGATTCTGGGGAATCCTGTTCTACTATTTTTAGCTTAGGGACTCAGGGAATGCTAAGGAGAAGGTGATTCCTAAACCATTTAATGCCGAGTAGGATTTGTGACATTCATAAAACCATTCAAGAAACTACAAGAAGTTGTGGGTAGGTGTCCTAAGTCTCACAGCACACAAGATTGGGTACTACTGCCAACCTTCAGGACCTTTACTAGTTTCTGGAATTTGATGCCACCATATTTGCATAACACTTGAAGGTTTATAAAGTGCTTTTTTCACAACAATCCCATAGAGTAGGCAGCTGGTAGGTCACATAGGTCACACAGCTAGGGTCACATAGCTATTAAATGTCTAAGGTAGGATTCAAACTCAAGTCTCTTGGATCCAAGTCTATAATTATTTCTTCTATATCCTGCTGCCCTTAAATATGGTAGGTTGGACTTCGTTGGCCTGGGTTGACCTCAAGGTCAAATTACCACACCAATTCAAATCTATGTCATATTCTACCCTCCCCCTACCCTATCAGCTATTCAAAGACGGCTCATATAAAACCTAAGTGTATCCTATCATTAGTGCATCATTTCTTAATGTTAACCTACATGTTTTTTTTCCTTTCCTTTCAAAAAGATCTCACGTTAGGGGGTGTGATCTGGATTCAAATTGGTGGCATAATGTAAGTTCATTTAAGGGTAAGAAGATTTGTTCAGTTTTGTTTTGTAGCACAGTGCTTTGAACATAGTAGGCTAAGGGTGGGGAACCTGCAACCTTGAGGCCACATTTGGCTCTATAGGTCCTCAAGTGCGGCCCTTTCACTGAATCCAAACTTCATATGACAAATCTCCTTAATAAAAGGATTTGTTCTGTAAAACTTGGACTCAGTCAAAAGGCTGCACCTGAGGGCCTAGAAGGCCACATGTGGCTTCAAGGCTGCAGGCTCCCACCCCGGTAGTAGCCATTTAATGTTTGTGAAGTACTATATCTGCTAATCTCTTAGAAAATATATGCTGGTCTTCCCTCTGATATTCTATTTCTTAAAATACTAATTAAAATACTAATCACTCTTCAGTAACATTTATGAAGAGATTTCAACTTTGTACTGCCAACGAAGATGTTTAGAGCTCTCCTGGTGCTTCCTAGTAGATGAACTCTGTTTTGCTAACACTATTTTGCATTTAAATAAGGCCTAAGTGCTTTTCAGTGTACTTGTTTTCCATTATTCTCATTTTATCCTATAAGAAACACATGACATATATGAGGTAGCTGTCTTGCCTGTTACAGAACTAGCTATGGATGGCTGTCTCATGGCTCTGCCATCTCCACTGTCACTGAGGTATAAATGCTAAGTGAACTTTGGGCCTTCTGTAATCTCACATATGTAATCAGGCACCATATCTCAGTGTAAGTATGATTCTACAGTATCTGTCCCCACCTCTCTGCTTCTGTGGAACCACTCTGAGGCCTTAAATTCTTTTTCATTAGACTACTACAGTTGTTGTTATTGTTTGTTGTTCAGTTTTTTTTTCAGTCCTGTCTGACTTTTTGTGACACCATTTAGGGTTTGCTTGGTAACGATACCGGAGTGGTTTGTCATTTCCTTCTCCAGCTCATTTTACAGATGAGGAACTGAGGCAAACAGGGTTAAGTGACTTGCCCAGGGTCACACAGTTAGTAAGTGGATGAGGCTGGATTTGAACTTAGTAAGATAAGTCTTTCTGACTTCAGGCCCAGCACTCTCTTCACTGCGCCACTTAGCCACCCTACAACAACATGATGTAACAGACTGTTATTCTCATCAAGAAGATACACTCAAATCCTACCTACAAAGCTTAATACCTGTGAGACCAGGGATGTTGAAGTCACTTAACCCCTTAACCATTTCACCTATCTTTCTGGTCTTATTTCATACTCATCTTATTTATGTTCGAGCCAGACTCAAGCACTCTCCATTCCCGTACTGCCTTCTCATCTTTGTGGTTTTGTCACAACGTCCCCATGCCTGGAATGGAGACTCTCTTCCTCTACACATCTCTCACTGAAGAAGTCCCGCTCTTGCTTCAAGGTCCAATTCACATGCTCATGAAAGACCTAGGTTTAAATCCTGGCTCTGTTGTTTACTCTGGGTCTGACTTTAGATAAAATACTTCACCTTCTGGGCCCCAGTTTCCTAGTCTGTGAAACAAGGGGGGTGAAGTACATAATGGTGCTTTCCAGCATTATAGTATATATATGTATGGCCTCAAGTCTTTATCTAATTTGAGCTTTCAGATCAATTATTCGATGCTAATTACGTACTTTGTGAAGAATTTATAATGGATTCTGTAGAAAGATACCAAAAAAGCACACCAGCTTTAAAAAGTTGTGGCAGTTTCATGGCATATTTTACACCATACTGACAACATACTAAAATATGCTGACCTAGAATCTGTTATATTTCCTACTGTATAACTTTGTATGAGTGTGAGAACAACAATATCTGAGTTTCCTTTTGAATCACCTATCCTCAGAACTTCTAGAAAAGCACTTCAATAAGATAAAAAAAAATTGCCTCTCTTCAATTAAAGTGAACCAAACTTTGAAGGAAAGGTAACTGCATACAATTTTAATGTTATTAAGTCTTTATTTCAATTTAAATTGTGCTTGAAGTAGAAGTACTAGTTAACTCATTAAGTGAAAAACATTTTCAAATCATGAAATAAGGCAGAATATTATGTAATTTGGTATAAATATAATTTAATTTTAAAAAGCAAATATATCTAATTTTATCCTTACTCTTTGAAAAAATTCTTGATATGAAACATGAAAAATTGCAGGTTTATAATCAATTTTTGGCAAATCTTTAAAAACACTTTATGACGAAGGGAAGTAAAAACCTCAAACTTAATAAATGTGATAGGCATTATTTTAAGTTCCAGTTTCCCATCCATGGTTGCAGTTAATTTATTAGCCAATGTCTGGATAAAATTAAGTCAATGAACATTATATTACATTTTAAAATAAAAACTAAAAAAATAATGAAAGAAAAAATAATGTCATCTAGTCATAGTTTATAACAACTGAGACAACTTTTAGTCAAAGTATAGAATACTTCACACAATTAAAATTCATTTAATTCTGAAGGGTAACAAAAAATCTTAATAGCACAATAGTATGGTATAGGATTAGGTGATAAAGGATATCATAACCAACTGAATTATGAGGATATTATTAAATAAATTAAGATGTAAATTCTAGCAGCTAAGATGCTTCCTAATTACAGTGGAAAAGACCACAAGACTCAGTTTATTGAAAACATACAAGGGTTTTAATCAGCTAAAGCAGTTAGGCAAGGTTCAAGACATGTCTTGTCTGGAAGACAGGAGCCACAAATGAAAACATAGTGGAATTAATGATGACTTAGAGGGGACAATGCCATCTAGTGGACACACTTGGCTCATTTTGCATAATCATCAAACACTTCTAAGAACTTCCCCAAATGCAAACAGATCCAATTTTTCAATTTACTAAGCACAGGAAGTATAATAATCATAGTACGTGTTACGTGTATGCGGTATAAAAGCATTAGCTACTTTACAGCTTAAAATTGGCTCATAACTAAAATTACACGGTTCAAAACAAAATTACTACTACCAAATTTTTTTGAGCACCTACTATTTGTGGGGCACTATACTAGAGAACGAAGTCACTGTGCTAAGTTTAAATATTAATTAAAAAATTAAAACATTAATTGATCAAGTCTCTGTAAATTTAAGACAGAAGAAGCTGTTTTTCTAACTACTACTGTTATGGGAATCTTAAAAGTACATTATCTGTGGTACCTTGTGACTAAATCTTGTATAACTATATGATTAACCCTTTCAACACCATGCACAATAGAACTGCCTTCTGAAAGTAAAAATTGTGTTTCTTACCAAAAAAAGCAAAAAGTCAGTAGTATGAAAGATTCAAAAGCCCACAAGCTGAACATATGGGTACAGAGAAAGAGGTATGCTGACTCTTCACAGATTTTGCTAGAACTGAAAAATGGGTGATACATTTAGCTACCATTGTGGTCTCCAGGAGAACTTGCTTAAGATGATTTAAAAAAAAAAATATATATATATATATACATGCTCGTTCCATTTGCTATGAAAACACCTAAAACTACCAAAGTTGAAGTTTTAGAAACTTTGAAGATTCATTAGAACTAGGTTCAAGAACAAATTCTAGCTAAATAAACAATTTTAAAAACTGAATTCTCCACCATTTACTTACAGAATATGTAGTAGTGAAAATTTTATTAAATTAGTAAAGTTATGTATATAGAGAAATTTATTCTTATAAAAAACCAAAATTTATAAAATAGGTAGTAGTTTGACTTTTAAAATGAAATATTTAGAAGTTAAGAGATCTACAGAGTTTAGTTAATAGTAGTAATAAATACTGTTCAAGTTAGACTTCAAAATATACTAGGTAATCAGGGACAAATTTAATAAGGAAAGACCTGAGGGGTTTGAATTATCATTTCCACCTAACTTTTTATTTTAAATTACAGGTAAATTCCCTTAACTAATTTGTTACTAGGCTTTATCATTTATGAAATGGGCAACTGATGGTTGGAGTGCCTATTGAAAAACTGTAAGAATTAATCTACATTTATAAAGATCAAAGGATTATTCATTTAAAGCAATAAATTTTCCTAAGGATCAGCCATCACTCAGTCAATGAGTATTTATTAAATGCCTACTATGGGCTAGGTGCTGGAGATAAAGACAAAGAATGAGATAATTTCCACTTTCAAGGAGGTTACATTCCATCAGAAAAGCCAATATGTTCATTTGTAAGTTTATACAGAATAAATACGAGGTAAGTTACATACAAGACAGTTTGGGAATGAGGACACTAGCAGTAAAAGGATCCAAAAAGCATCATGTGGAAAGGTGGTATGTGAGCATGATCCACTTAATGAATTCCCTTCATTTAAC
Organism: Vombatus ursinus; assembly: GCF_900497805.2. Classification (NCBI taxonomy): domain Eukaryota; kingdom Metazoa; phylum Chordata; class Mammalia; order Diprotodontia; family Vombatidae; genus Vombatus; species Vombatus ursinus. The sequence continues at coordinate 14,160,049 of NW_020948910.1, read as the reverse complement.
AGATAAGGAAATGGATCTCACACACATTTTTAAGTTTATAATTTTAGTATTTTCAAAACAGACTTAACTGTGTCCTTACATTGATTGAAAGACTGAAAGAACCCAAATGGCAGATAAAAACTAGAGACTTGCAATGCTGGAAGGAACAACCACTGCTGTTTAGTATGAATAATGAATGAATATAATGAATGAATGAAAAAAGTATTTATTAAGTGCTTTCTATGTGCCTGGGACTGTACTAAATGCTAAGGATACAAATGAAAAAAAGTGACACACACTCAGCCCTCAAAAAGCTTAGGTTCAGATAGGGAGAGATAACACCTAGAGGGGAGTGGTGACCAGGGTTCTAGTAGTTGGGTGTAGAACAGGGATGGTAAGGTGATCCACAGGGCATTCTAACTGACAAAACCCTTTCTAGAAGCAATAATACTATTTATTAGTTGCTGTCTCCAGAGCCAGAGATAGAAGGGGATAGGAGGAAGTGTAAAGGGATATATGCATGTAGAGGTATGACAGATGGCTAGATGGCAGATTGAGATGTAATTAAGGGCTAAGTAAGTTTGCACAAAGTCCCCAATCAAGACAGTGAGTTCCAAGGTTGAGTAGATTAAAAGTGAGGTAGTGCAAAAACTGGATTTGATAAACATATGGAATGAACTGGACAGATGCTTCTGGGGGCTTTTTCCTCTGCTACCCAAGGTGCTCCTCCTTCTTCCAGCTGGTAGAACACATCTGGCTTGAAAGTTGCAAGTCTGAGACAGATCAGGCTGCTTATTTCTCCATCATTACGTCCTCTGAGTTTCCATGAGATCCATGGCAACATCAGTGACATCTTCTATTCCAGAATTAGTACAGGACTGACGGTTTTCCATAGGGAGAAAGTTAAATCCACAAAGCTGAAGAAAATCAAAGGAACTAACGGGTACAATAGCATGGTGAAATTATTATCTGACTGCCCTGCCCAGGTCAGCTCCTAAAAGCTGCCACTGCAACTCAACTGAGGTTCTTAAAACCTAAATCTCCTTATCTGTAAAAATAAGGCTAGTACTTGCCTGGTCACTTTACAAATTTATTAGGAGACTCAAATATGATAACGTATGTGTAACATGTTTTGAAAATTGTAACACTCTCTATAAGTGTATGGCAGTCTTATTTTTATTGCTACCATTATTCAAATGCAAGGCAGAACACATAAATACAACAAAGACAAAATAATTTTAATAGACATTTAAGCATAAATTACATAGAATTTATATTTATTACTGTCAAACAGTGATACATTTATAAATGCTGAAGGGGTTTTGCGCAAGCAAAGAGAGCCAGCTAATATTAGTCTGGAATGAGTTTACAAGGAAGGCGAGGTTGAGCAGTGCTTATAAGAAGAGAAAAGACATGCTTTGGCAAAGAGGGGGTGGGAACATGTTCTAAATGGTGGGAATAACAAAAGTGCTTGCACAAAGGTGAGAGTGAATGAATAATAAACTGGGGTAATTCAATGATAAAAATTATCTGGGATTGAAATGATTTGCTGGCGGTAGATGATGAAAATCTCAAAGATCAAAAAGATCAGCATATTAAATCCTGAAAAAACTGCAGGCATGGAATCTTTTCCTTTACTTTTACAGGTTGATGTAAAATGTACATGCTGTATAATAGGTTCAATTATAAAGTACTTATCTGAACATTTATCTTGGACACAGAGAGGGAACTATTTCAGAATGCTTGTTTGAACAAGACAACAGAAATTTTTTTATGATATAAGAAATTCTTTTAAAAATTTTTCCACGGTTTGAACTTAATGTTCAACTATATGAATTATGTGAAAGAGAAAGTACTTAGATGACAAGTTGTTGATTATATAATAAGCATGAATTAAGTCTCTATATGATGAACAAGGGAAGAAATACATACTAAAATATAGTAGTTATTTTTATATTTCACCCAGTAAAACTTTTGGAAATGACATTTTCATTAAAAAGTGGCCTTTTAGCGAAAACTGATGATGTTGCTTTTAGTATTTAACAATTCTAGTAAAAGGTTTTTTTTTTTGAAAAAGCATTTAATTTATTAGCAATTTTTATATCCTATAACAAAATATTTTAGTTTTATGACTCATTTCCATTATCTACGAGCTTAATATTTACCATTAACCATTAATGAAATCATTCTCCCACAGATTCAATTCTCATTTCTATGCAGATAACTCCCAGATCTCTGTATCTATCTAGCCATAATCTCCTGAGCCCTAGACCTATATCACAAGCTGCCTATTGGACATTTCAAAATGGATGTCCCAGAAGCATCTCAAACTCAAAAAGTCCAAACAGAATTAATTATCTTTCTCCCCAAAACCAGCACTCTTCCAAATTCCCTTATTACGTACAAGGGCAGCACCATCTTTCCCTAGTGCAGGTTTACAATTCATGTGTCATACTCATGGCCTGACATCCCCACATATATTCAACAAGCTGCCAAATATCATTTATTTCTCCACAGTGTTTCTCACAAATATCCCTTTCTTTTTACACACAAACTCATGTACTCTATGGTCCAGCCAAAGTGGACTACTAGCTGTTCCTCACATACGACATCCATCTACATACCTTTGCCTTATATGTTCCCTATACCTAGAATGCTCTTCCTCCATACCTATGCCTCTTCGAAATCCTCAGTTCCTCCAAGAATCTGCAAGAGGCCTTTCCTGGTCCTCCCAGCTGCAAGTGCCTTCCTATCCAAGGTTGCCTTGTGTCTGTTTTGTATGGGTCATACTTAGAGACATATGAATTCATATTTTCTCCTCTATTAGACTGTAAGCTCCCTGAGAACAGGCTGTTTAATTTTTGTCTTTTCACCCCTAGTGTTTAACACAGTGCCTGGGATACTACGCACTTAAAAAATATCTGACTGACTGACTGACTTTAGAGAATCATATTGTACCTTCAATTCCCAAAGGCATGGCTGTAGAAACATGTCTCTCTTAATGATGCTATCATAATTCTAAGGAAAAGAGCAGCAACAACGCAGGATGCTTTAAATATACTAAACTAAAAACACATTCATAAGTTACAATTAAAATACATATACCTTTTCTTCCAAATTTCTTAAAATCATCAAATTGTTGAATGAGAAGAGACCTTAGATATTCTTTTATTCTTTTCCTTTCTCACAGTATTTTATTTTCCTCCTTTTTACATTAAGAAAGTCTCAAAAGATTTAGATTACTAAAATGATATGGCATTAATAAACATAGCAATGGGATAAGAAATTAATTGAATCTATTTCAACTTGAAATATTAAATATCCCAAATTTCTAAATATTATTGAGGAAATTAGGTAAAACTGCAATAAACTTCATATAGAAAATAAAATATGTCCATCACTGGTTATCAACATTGATAAAAATACAGCTTTGCTGGTATACACAAGTCAAATACCAAATACAACCTAATCAAAATATTACATAATTGATTAAAAGCAGACTTCTATAATTTCATTTAACACAAAATAATGAAACTTATATTAAAACATTTTCCTAATAATTTTAAAGAAAATGTATGCTGCTCAAGTTACAGACTGCTTCCCTTGTATATCTGAATCCAAACCACAGTTCGCTATTCCTTCCATATAAGTATATTTCTGTTTTTTATTTTTTTCCATAATAATCATGTTCAAGAAAAAATCATAATAGTTCTTTATGTAGTACTCTGTAGTTCACAAAACATTTTACATTTGTTATCTCATTGAACCTTCATATCAGCCTGGTAAGGTAGGTATTGAAAAGACTGTCAAATACATTCCATAAGTGAGGAAGTGTACTCAGAAGGATTAAATAATGTGCTGAAAGTTTCATGGCTAATAAAGCAGGAGAGCCAGGCCATGGACCCTAACCCTTTGATACCCAAACCAGCAGTCTTTCAGGGCCACCACAGTGACATATTTTATAATAATAACAACAAAAAAAACAAACATCTCTTTTACTTCCTCAACTCACTGACCATACCTTTGTTAATAAGCATCAGTCTTTACTAGAACTCAAAGTTCTTGGCTGTCATCTTTATATGTCACAGAAACTCAGAACTTTAAAGTACCTTATGGAGCACCTAGTCCAATCCATACCTAAACAAGAATATTCTCTACATACTCAACAAGTGGACATCCAGCTTTTGCTGGAAGACTCTTATAAAAACCCACTAACTGTGAAAGCAGCCAATTCTACTTTTAAATAGTTCTCACTGTTGAGAAATTTTTCTTGAGATTTAGCTGAATTTTACTAAATGTCACTTTTATTATTTAGTGTATTTTTACTTATTAAGTAGGAGTCTTACCTTTGTAATCATAAATATAGACCAGTATTGGCTCATTTTGACCAAATGCACAAAATGCCACCATATGTTCATGTGGATGAAAAGCAACATCTCGAAGAGGTGATGTGAATGAAAGGTCAGAATACATTGCAACTTGGTCTCCTAGAAAAGGAAAAAATAATATTACTCAATGAGTCAATTCTTTTGAAGTTTCATTTTTCTATCCTTCAATACACTGATGAATCTATGATCTCATCAACTCTGCTGATATCCCTGCTGATATTAAGATTATTATATTAAAGTTATATTATTATCATCATCATTATTATTATATCCTTTGAGGTTTAAAAAACACACTATATACACTCTATCTCACTTTATTCTCAAAACAACACTGTGATGTACTAAAAATATTAAGATTCAACAATTTGTATATTCACAAAAATGCCTATGCACAAAGGTATTTCGCAAATAATTAATATTTTTATAGTCATATAACTGAAATTTTAAATCTTGAATAATTCAAATATTTTAGAAAGCATTTTAAGTAACTATATACCTTAAATTAATTATTTATCCTTGACTTATACATCCTAGAGTTAACTGGAATTATACAGCGAGTTCATAACTTATGAACATCTCAGTTACAAATATTTCCCATAAACCAATAACTAGTTTGTCTGAGGCCTCACTTCTCAACCACATCTCTGCTGGAATATCTCCAGTCCCCACCATCACTAAAGACAGTTTCCTATCCCACCCTTTACTGCCTCAGAAACCCAATTTCTATTGCATATGCTTGGTGTATGTGTGAATGTGAGTGGGGATGAGGAGTGGAGGGCTATTGTTGAGGGGAGAGAAAGGAACTATTCCCATACATGGGGCTGCTTGATTGATCAAGTATCAATAAATATTTGATAATGAGGATAATGTGTTTCTATCATCCTGAAATGGAAGGCAAAGTAAACTTTTCATATACAAACATGGTTATGAATGGTAAACGAAACAGTATTATTTTAGTACAGTAACAACTGACCTAGATAGGACTCACTTACTTAGCTTTCTTACTTATTCTCTAAGAGACACCAAGAACAAGGGATTAAATAAAATATGCATGACGAAGTCCATGACTTTTATTCACAAATGACTTCTACAGGTCCTATTTATTCTCAGGGCCTCTTTATTTTCATACACAAAGCTAACAATCTTGGTTTTCTTGTTTCTAAGCCCACAGAAAATTATAAGAAGCAAATTATAAAGTTAAAAAAGCAGGGGGAAAAGTGACAGGGCTGATATAGGAGGAAATGAGACATAAAAATATAAAAGCAAAGCAAGCAACAGAACTCCAAAAGACACAGCAGTGAAGATTCATGCAGTGTGGGGCCAAATGTCCTATCACATCTGGCATAACCCAGTGCTTTTATTGTACTACAATCTAATACAATAACCAGCATTCATAACGATGAATTGGATTTATGAAACAGAAATACTAAAGTGTGTTTGGTAGACTGTTTAACAAAAGTCAGAAAAGCATTTAATACATTTTTTAAAGATTTACCTTCACAAAAGTAATTATTTAAAAAGTTTTGATGTTTAAAAGGATAAAACCTTTTGTTATCCAAACATCTCTGCAACCGAAAATGGCCTACTGGCTTAAAGCTTCCAGACGCCAAATTCATGGCATTGTTGAACCACAATCTAATTTAAATGTGCAATCTTGGAAGCCTAACACTAAGGATGTTTCTAAAGCAAAATACATTCTAACAGTTCTAAAATTTCCGAAATACAATCCATTTCTACAAAGTAGAGTATCAGTCAAATATAGGCCACACTTTTTCCTTGCACTGACAAGTAAAACCTGAGAATCATCTGAAAACAACGCTCATATTAGGAATGAGGATCAAGGGAATGAAAATAAAAGTTATGAACAAAAACAGAAGAGTGATAAGACTGAATAAAAATATTTACTGAAGTTTTAAAAATAAAAAACCCTTCTATAGTATGTCTTATACAGTCATTTTAAGCAATTATTTTTCAGTATATAACTTTTTTTTCCTTTTGAAGAAAACCCAACTTTAGAGGTAAAGTTTACTGAGCCTTTAATTACTTACAGTTGGACTTAAAAAGCAATCACAAATCTAAGGACTTGAGGTTTCCATCTAGATTTCTTTTGTTGCTGTTCTTGAAACATTTCATTCATGTCTGACTCTTTGTAACCCCATTTGAGGTTTTCTCGGCAAAGCTATGGATTTGCCATTTTCTTCTTCAGCTCATTTTACAGATAAGGAAACTGAGACAAATAGACTTAAGTTACTTGCCCAGGGTCACACAGCTTGTAAGTGTCTGAGGCCAGATTTGAACTCATGAAGAGAAGCCTTCCCAACTCCAGGGCTGGCACTCTATCCATTGCATTACCTAGGTGCCCCTCCATCTAGACAGCCCACATCAGTTAATATTTTAAAATAATACCAATGTTGCAAAGAAAACTACTAAATATCCAAATTCCTATGGAATTTAAATAGAAAAAAATCTAGTCTATGGAAAATAGAGTAACTTGGTTTTATCTTTTCCTCCACACTAAAACATCTACTCTGTGACCTGACCTAATCACCTACAATGATTTTCAATAGCATTTCACAATCTAACATTTTATACTAGTAACAAAAGAAATAATTTGTCACACTCAACCAAGTATCTTCTATCAGGTAAAAAAGGATATCATCGATGGGCAAGACATATTTAATAGCCGTTAGACAATGGACAGGACAAGAGATAGACTGAGATGAAAAGAACATTTAAATTCCATTTCATGAAGCTCTCCAAATGACTTCTTGAACAAATGTCTTTAGTTCCAGTTTAAAACTTTTCCATCATAAAGCAGATGAGGCAGAGGCATGGGGCAAATCAAATTTAAAAGTTTACTCAAGCAGAAGAAATTTGAACTCTTTAAGGTAAAATTTCCAATTAGATATTATTTAATCTATATATTTTGATTTTAATTATAATTTAAAATAATAGCCCAGCTATAAAATTTACATTAAAATGTAGATATAACATCAATACAAGACACATGATTTTCCTCAGGTAATATTATTCTAATTGTGATACTATCTCACTATAGGACTATACTTTAAAAAAATGGACTCAGAGAGTGCATCATTGAAGTATTCTGCCAAAATAGCAAATTAGGGAAGAAATAAGAAATGGTAAAAAGCAAAACAAAATTTAGCATGAAATTAGTTTTCTTAGCATCTTTCTCATCTTTATGAAAACAAATCAATAGCCTTCAAAAATAATACTAAAAGTTTAGACGTGGAATTTTCTGGGAAACTATTTCATTAAATGGGCAGCTAGGTAGCATAGTGGATAGAGTATGGGCCTGGAGTCAGGAAGACTCATCTTCCTTACTTAACCTTACTTCCTTACACTTAACCCTGCTTGCCTCAGTTTATTTGCCTATTTATTTGCCTATTTATCTGTAAATCTGTAAAATGAGTTAAAGATGGAAACGATAAACCACTCCAGTATCTTTGCCAAAAACAAAACAAAACAAACAAAAAAAAAAACCCAACAAACCCAAATGAGGTCATGAAGAGTCGAACACAACTGAAAATGATTGGACAACAAACATTTCATTAAATGTGTTTTTATAGTTTCCTATATTTTTCCTACATCATTCGTTTATTTTATCAAGACCTAAATAAATTCTTACCTGTTTCTGGGTTCCAAACATATGCTATACCATCCTCACTCCCAGAAAAGAGAAAAGTCCCACATGGTGTTAAAGTACTATGAATCTTCTCCCTGTAGTTTGCAGCACCTACATACTTCCTTGTTGCTAATCTAAAAAAAAAAATAATCTAATAAATCTTTATTTCTTTAATGTACTCATTAATGTTAACATTGAATCATCTTTAAAAATTAGTATTCAGAATAATTTTCTATTAAATAATTCAAGAATATCATTCACATGAAATTATTTTAAATTATCATATTTACAATCTATATGTATATGATTTCCTTCAAAATTTCCCTCCTTTTGGATTTGAACGATGTTGAGTCCTTTTTAGGGGCATTTAGTCTTTACTAGAGTTATCATTATTCTTGGGCTTTATCTGCTATATATACTGACATTATATAATTCTTTTAAATTCTTATCACCAAACACAGTGCAAGATATATCGCTCAGACCCTTATGACCTCATGCCTGGGTTATTACAGTAATCTAGCATTGAGTAGTTATTTCTTCAGTGACTTGAGAATGCTTTTAAAAATTTCTTAGTTAAATAAAACGCTTATTTTTTGTAAGTCACAAATTCAATAAAATAGCAACCTCTCATTTGTTCTATAGGAACACCAATGTAAAAAATAAAAACTACTTTAGAAAATATGTCCTTTCTCCCTTAAGAATCCCATTTCTGCTTTTTCCTTTTAAGTACATGATCCCATGATAATCTTACTTTGAAAAAAAATGAGAAAACATAGATTCAGAGTTGTAAGGAACCTCCAAGGTCATCATCTAAGCCAATAATTTTATAGAGGGGAAACTGAGGCAACAAGAAATTAAGTGACATGATCAAGATAATAAAAGCATTAATGCATGCAAGAGCCAGGATTTGAAGTCAGATTCTCCTACTGTAAATTCTAACTCTTTCCACTGTACCACTCCCTTACCCCAGGTTAATTTATTAGATGAAATATCTTTTGAACTAGTCATGCATTTTGTGTAAATTTTATTTTTCACTGCTACATGTAGAATAACACTGCTAATTCTACTATTCAGATAAAGGGAATTCTTTTACTAAAAGCTGCAAATTGATGTTCAATTAAAAAAAAGCATTTTTTAAAAAAGGAAATGGCAAACTTTAAAAAATAATGAAATACATAACAAAAAAACTGATCCATATGAACCAGCTAATTAATAAGACTAACACTTAAGGTTAATTGTTCTGTTACCATTTAAATCTACTTACATCCGGAGATCCATAATTCTCAGAGTACTATCCTTGGCATGTATTAACAAACGCCTTCCATTTGGATGAACTTCTAAGTGGCTTATAGGAATCCCCTTAATATCATTTTCTCTAATTTCCTATAATGACAGAAAATTCAAAAAAAACTATGATAAAATTTCATTCAAATGGAATTTAAAATATTTTTTAAAAATCAACATCTCTATCTGTAGTTAGGAAGCTTTTAAATGTCTTGCTAATGGTTGAAGATAATAAATATTTAAATGGCTTGATAAAAATTCCTTTTAACTTAAGATGAGTTGAAAGTTATATATAAACTTTACTCTGTTTTATAAAAGTCTGTTTTAAACGACCCTATTTATTTCTATACCATGGAAATCCATTTTATAACAAATTTATGTTTTTAAGATTTTTAAAGTCCATAATTAACATTTACTTCTACTCATAAGCTCCTCTTTTAAAAGATACTAAAATGTCTAATTTCAGTTTAATTCACAGATAGGAAAAATGTGAAAGCTGAATATATAAGCTTTTAAAGTTTATGCATTCACAAAAGAAAGGCAGAAGTCAACCTTTAAATACTATTCCAATCTCTAACTATTTCAAAATAGACTTCCATCTCAACTTAGGGGAAGGGAGTTATTGAGATATTATTCTTCAATCATTTAATTTAGCTTGTAACTGAGGGGGTTTTAGACAGTTGCTCTAGGCAGCTACAGAAGGCGCCCTACTAATGATGTCAGGGAAGCCGAAATACTGCAGTGTTGGTTACTTGTCTGGACTGGCATTGAATCAGAAGAGGCTATCCAAGGTCCGCCAGGCAATTTTCTTGTCTGGATGACGGAGAGAAAAGGAAAAGTTGTAAATGCAAAATCACTGAGGGAAGGCGAGAGAAATAAAGGGCATATGGTCCCTTACCAATACGCTAAAGCTTATATAGCCTCCTCTTCCTCAAGGGATCTTCTTTTTCCTTTTTTCCTTTCCTCTCCCGGGGGCCTCTCCTGATCTAGACAAGTAGAGACAGAAAGACCTTGAATAGCGCTTCTGTCCCAGTGTCATCAACAAATGCCATGGGTACTGAGCACCAAAAGGTACTGGGCCAGCAATAAAAATGAACCAATGGAAGTGATAAACTAAGGGGAAAATATGGAAGACATACCTCCCCAAAAGGGTATTTTACAGAGTTAAAAAGTGAATGTAATTTGAGAAACGCTCTTCTGAAAGTGAAAGCAACACTTACACTGATATAAAGGTGAAAAAAAGAAAATTAATCTGCATAACAAGTTGAGGATGAGGTGTAAATATGACATTACTACTAGATTTACATTTTTTACTAGCTATTGCAAAAATCCTCTTTTTAAAAAAATCATTTTTGTTCTCAAACTGAGCAATTCTGCAGGGGCAAAAACTACTATTTTATTTAAATTTATGGTCCTGAACTAAGGACACACAGCACAGACATGTCTTCAAAGTTTCTTGTTCTACATAAGCTGCTTGCACCCAACTCCTTACTCTGTTGGCCAACAAAGTACAAGAGAATAAATTTAATTCTAAGTTGCAGTATGTACTGTTAAATTCCAAAACCGATTAGAAACTGAAAAGAGCCATGAGAATTAACTATTTTTTGACTTTTTCTTTTTGAATATCTCAAATGGAATATTATTGGAATGCAGCAATTCAAGGCAAATTGTCTTTTAGTTGCTATTTTTGAGATAAAGAAACACACAAGGGCTTTCACAGCAAATAATAAACTGTGCTTTATGTACTTAAGTGATTAGAATGGGGCATTTGGAATCTTGCCAGTCACTCACATAATATAAGTAATTAGACAGCTCTTTTTAAAATATGTGTAATTAGGCTATAGTATGAAACCCAACACACCACTCATTAACCTGACAGACCAGAATGATTCCAAAAAGAATACATACAAATGTTTTTTAAAACAGGTTTTAGAGACTCAGGAGGTTGAATTAAAGCTCACAAAAGGTCTTTTCCCCAACTTAAGAGAGTCTTTCATTTGTACTCTGAGACACTGTTAATGAACTTCATTATGAAAATTCTAAGAACAATAGTATCTTCATGTAGGACAAAATCTTTAAGAGATAAGCAAATATCAAGAAGCAGTGTGGTACGCTACAAACAACACTGACTTGGAGGTCAGAGGCCCTGAGTTCAGGCCCTTCTGTCACTTAGAATTTCTGGGATCCATTTTTTTTTTCCAGGGCACTTTGTGTTTCTGGGCCTCAATTTCCTCAGCTGAAAAATGAGAAAGTTAGACTAGAGGGCCTCCTGGGTCCCTTCCAGCTCTAAATCTAGGCTCTTAATCTTATTAGTCATATTAACTTAAAACTCAACTTTCTGGAATTATGTTATTTCCTCTTAAAAGATAAAATCATCAATAACAAACTACCAAAAAACCCATTAAAAATTTTAAAATAAGGCACAATGGACAATAAATATATATATGTATGCATATGTGTGTACATATGTGTGTGTATATATATACATATACACACACACACACACACATATATATATCAATTTGTTCCCATATACCAATCTGTCACTTTTTTTTTTTACAGTTTTTAAAAATTTTAAACTTAAAAATATAAAATGAGAAAAGAAAAAAAACATTGCCATGTAGACAGTAGGTCATAAGAGTGGACTCAATATAAAATAATAAATTTCCATTTCAAGAAAACCTATATAATAAATACTACACTTCGTTCTCAAAGATGCCCAGCTTTTCTTTGCCTCCTTCTTGGTTTTCTTTTGTTCTTTGCTGTGCACTTTTTACTTTACTTTTTTTCCCCTCCCTCCCCTTTCTGCACCCTAAAGAAGGCTACTATTAAGAGTGGATACATATACATAGATATTTATAAATATATACATATATATACATAGACACTCATACACATATACGTAAGACCATACTATGCTTATTTCCACCTGTCATAGGTCCAATCTTTCCATGTTTTTCTAAATCAACCAGCTCATCATTTCCTACACCACAGCAATATTCCAACCCACTCATATCCTATTTGAGAGACTGTCTACGAAAGTTTTTCCCTGATTTTCTGCATTCTTTCTATTCTTGGCTACATAGGTTTTATTTATACAAGAAAATTTTAATTTAAAATAGTTGAAATTATCCTTTTTACATTTCAACAATGCTCCCCCTTATAACAGTTTAAGGTCTGATACTGCTGAGTTCCTTTACATACTTTTTTCCTGGTTTCTTTGAAGTTCCTGACTTCTAGCTCTTCCAAATGAACTTTGTTACTATTTTTTCTAACTCAATAAAATAATTTGTAGTAATTTAATTGGGCTGACATTGAATAGATAAAATTGTCATTTAAAAAATTATATTGGCTTTACCTACCCATGAACAACAAATATTATTCAATTATTTAGATATGAGTTTCTTTGTATGAAAAGTGTTTTATATTTATGTTCATTCATATAGTTCCTATGTATATTTTGGCAGGTATATGCTCAGGTATTTTATAATGTCTAGGCATTTTAAATGGTCTAAAACAGAACTGAATAATATTGCTGACACATAGTATAGTTTTTCTATTTTTCATTTTTGATTAAATCTATTTTAACTTTAACTTTGTCTGAGATCATGATTATTATCCCTGCTTTCTTACATAATAAATTCTACTCCTGCCTTTTATTTTATCTGTGTGTATCTCTCATTTTTATAATGTTTCCTGAAAGCAACATATTGTTGAATTCAAATTTTTAATCTGCTATTCATTTCCGTTTTATGGGTAAATTCATCCCATTCACATTCTAAGTTACAATTACTTGTGTATTTTCCACCTTCCTATTTTTCCTCATTATCCTTCTCACCCTATGTACCCTAATCTATCACATTTCAACACAAAACAAATCCCAACAATCAAGTGACAGGTCTAATTACAACTACATAATTCTAAAATACAAAACTGCTGACAAACCACTGACAAAATAACAATGTGAAATGAACCATTACAGGGTCAAGATGAAAAGGAGGAAAGCAAGAAATTCAGTGTTCTATAATACTAATTCTAAATGTGGAAAGGTTAAAAACTGGAGCTCAAAATTCACATAAATATTTTCCCTATATATAGTAAAATCTAAAAGACTGACTAATATCTAGAACATCTTCAGTGAGTCATCACTTATATTTATCAGCCACTTGCAAAATGTTAGGAAGATATTCAAGGGAATTTAATTTCCAACTACAATAAGCATATATATTGTTAACTTGAAAAGAGAAAATTGCACATCATTATTTATGTTTTTACCTCCTTAATGAATCATCAAAATTTAAAATATGACTTTATAACCTTATTTATGTTCCAAAGTCGAACTGGATGTTGTTCATTTTCTCTGACCAACGTATCCCAGACAATAATCAATCCTGAACTGTCTCCTGAGTACATATGAAGTCCTGTGAGGAAAAAAAAATCATTTACAAATACAAAAAATTAAGCAAAATTTTTTTTATTCATTAAACATTCAGTAATATGCAGATGACCGTCCCAGGCTGTATAAGAGACACAAAATTTAGGTAACACATGGTTATAGTCCTCAAGAAGCTTATAGTCTAGTAAAGGGATAAGAAACAAACAGATAACAATAATATGCAATATTATACTAGAAGTCTGTTGTATAAAACCAAAGTCTATGTAACATCTAAGTAAAGAGAATCAGGGAAGGCTTAACGGAAGAGGTGGCATCTGAGACGGAAGCACAGCATCTCAAGTTGGAAGGAGACACAGAAACCGTCTAGTTCAGACTTTTCCCGAGAAAAAAATCCCTTGAGCAGCGTCACCAAAAAAGAGTCACCAAGCTTCCATTTGAAATCCTATAGGAACTCTTAACTCTCCAATGCATCCCATTTTACTTCTGGATACCTAAAATTGTTAGAAAGTTTTTCCTCAATCAACTAATAAAAATTTATTAAACAACTACTATGTGCCATGAACTGGGCATGGCTGGCACACAAAGCCAAAATCTGATTCTTTTTATCTTCTTTAAAGCATTGATCCTTGTTCTGTTGTCCAGGACCAAGCAGAACAAGCACGGTCCTGTTTCTTCCCTTTTTTATTTTAAAACTATTTTAAATACTATAAACTTAATAATTAAAACAAACATTTTATATAAGAGACATATAAGAAACTGTTCAGTTTGTTTTTAAGAAGTATATACTTCTATATAGATGTATGTAAAAGAGTAACAAAGTTGTTCTACTTCTTTATGTCTCCTTCACTTTTTAGTTTTCATTTCTTTTAAGGAAACTGATTTTATTAATGATTTTCTCTTATTTATCATTACCCACTAGCTTACCATCCTCCCCCACCACCTTTCCTTATAAAAAATACATATTGCTGAGCAAAACAAATTAACACATTAGCCACATTTGAGACCATATATGTCATACGTCATCTTATGTCCACCACCTTTCTGTGAAGTCATCATCCTTCTAAAATCAGTATTCTTTGTAGTTTCAATCAAAATTTTCAAGGGCTTTAAAACTGCTTTGTTTCATATTATTTTGCTTTCATCCTATAAATTGGTTTCCAGGTCCTGCTCATTTCATTTAGCATTAATTTATAAAAGTCTTCCCAGGTTTCTTCTAATCTGTCATATCTGCCATTTAAAAATTATTCTATTCTACTCATATACCACAATTTCCTCAGCTATTCTCCATTTGATGGTTGCTATTATTGTTCAGTCGTTTCAGTCATGTCTGACTGAACCTCAGAAACTCAATAGCTTTCATAAAATAACAGACAACAAATCATAAAGTAACTGACAACAAATCTGCCTCTTGCAAATATACACCTCAGAATATTGTTGAGAATTCAATAAATACATTATACTGGAACCACAGCATTACCATTGACAAAACTGTTGCCCACAACAGCCCAAGCATAACAGTAATCCATAAAATATTAAGAGAGACCTTTAAAAATAGATGTCATCACATCCAATGCTTAATATCTAACTTTGGTAGAATGAAAAATTTTTGAAAGAAATCAAAAACACGTGAGAGCAGGATGAGGGTCATATCATCCTCAATTACCTGCCTGCTACTGGAGTTGTTTCAAAAATGCTTTCAATGAACCCTACAGGATATGAGATTAAATTCTCATACTTTTATTCAGTTGCCAAAAGCAGTTATTTTATTCATCTCTGCACGCATCCACAGAATCTTAACTCTCAAATAAAAACAGCAGGCTAACAACTTGTGACAGAGGTATTTCTACTCAAATAAAAAAGAAGAGGGAAAATAATAATAATATAGTGATAATAATTGACATTTACACAATACTTTAACATTTGCAAAGGGCTTTACATCAATTATTTCATTGATTCACACAACAACCTGTTAAGTAAGTATAAAAAAGTATAATGAGAAGTTGAGATTTCTAAGAAATTACAATAAAGAAATGAGAAAAACTTGTATTTCATGTGGCTATCCTCTGAATATGGAGGACAATGTATAGCTTGTATTCTACATACCTTCAGCATCAAAACAGAGAGAGTTGATAAAACTTTTGTGGCCATCAAATTCCTGTAATAACTGACCATGAACTTCTTTCACTTTAACATTCCACACTCTTATCACAGAATCATAACATCCCGTAACTACCAGGTACCCTGCAACTGGGTGAAATTTGGCCGTATAGACAAATGAAGGATGAGGGAAAACTTTTACAGCAGCTGAGCCTTGGCTTTCAATTTTCCACATTCTGGAAAGAAAAGTCATATATTACATACATGCACACGTACACATATACTAGTTAAGGTCTAAATATAAATACAAAAAAAATGACAAAACAGGAAAATGATAAATGTTGGATAAAATGTGGGAAAACTGGAACATTAATGCATTGTTGGTAGAGTTGTGAACTGATCCAACCATTGTGGGGAGTAATTTGGAACTATGCCCAAAGGGCTATAAAAATGTACATACCCTTTGACCCAGCAATAGCACTTCTAGGGCTGTATCCCAAAGAGATAAAAAAAAAACAGGAAAAGGACCCACATGTACAAAAATATTTATAGCAGCTCTTTCTGTGGTGGCAAAGAATTGGAAATTGAGGGGATGCCCATCAACTGGGGAATGGCTGAACAAATTGTGGTATATGAATGTAATGGAATACTATTGTGTTATAAGAAATGATGGAGCAGGCAGACTTCAAAAAAACCTGGAAAGACTTGTATGGACTGATGCTGAGTGAAGTGAGCAGAACCAAGAGAATGCTGTATACAGTAACAGCCACATTGTGCGATGACTAACGCTGATAGACTCAGCTCTTCTTAGCAATGCAAGGATCCAAGACATCTCCAAAAGTCTCATGATAGAAAACGCTATCCAAATTCAGAAAAAGAACTGTGGAGTTTGAATGCAGATCGAAGCATACTATTTGCTCTTTTTTTCTTCTATTTTGTTTTGTTTCTTCTTTCTTGCGGTTCCTCCTATTAGTTCTAACTCTTCTTTCAACGTGACTAGTGTGAAAACATGTTTAATAAAAAGTATATGTAGGGCCTGTATCGGATTGCACGCCATCTTGGGGAAGGAAACAGGGAGAGAGGGGGAGAAAATTTGAAACTCAGAAGTTTATGGAAGTGAATGTTGAAAACTAAAAATGAATTAATTAAAAAATACAAAAAATTTTTTTCTAATAACACACAGAGCCCCAAACAAAGATATGTCTTTAAAATAATTCATGGGAAATAGAGACTTAATCTGACGTTAATTCTATAACTAAATCCATTAAACATCAATTAACTGTTATTTGGAACATCACTCCCATCCTAAGTATTTTAATATCGTTGACTTCTGATAGTTATAAATAATCTGTCTACTCATCAACAGAGGTTAGCTACATAACTCAATGAATTAATAAGATATTGTATAAAACTAGAGCAGCAGTAGCACAGTAGAGTAAATAGAAAGCTAGATTTAGAACCATGAAGACATGGGTTTAGGCCCCACCTCTGCCAGGTACTGGCTGTGTGACCTTGGCAGTATATTGGGCAACTCTCTAAGACTATAAATGTTGCCAATAGTAGAGGGAACAGTAAAAGTTTATTATATTAATGAATACAAATTCGAAGTTCACCCACACTTTTCAAAATAGAAATGATAAACATTACTATCAAGTGAAACTAAACCCCATATTGTGTTCTTTAACATAAACTGAAGAGTTTATGGGAGGTAGTGTGTTAGAGAGGAAATGCACTGGAGCTCAGGTGACCAGACTCATTTCCTTGATTCTGTTATTGCCAGTGTGACTTTGGGCAAGCCTGTTTACTTCTAAGACTCAGTTTCTTCATTTGTAAATTGTGCACAATACTTTTCTAGGACAAATTGCACTTAATGAGTGACAGTGGTAACAGGCAAGTTTAGGCCTTAGAACTCTTTCTAATAAGCAGGTTATCATGCTCTTTACATTTTAGATAGGCTAAAAGATCAGAAACAGATATATTTCAAGTTATTTTTTCATGATTTGAAATAGGAAAAATGGATGCCTTTGAAAAATATGTGTTCAAAACCAGAAACTTAACTGTTTAAACACAGAATAAGATCGATGGATAATGTGAAAGTGCTGCCATGCTTTAAAAAAATTCTTATGAAACAAAGATGTATATAAAAGGTCTGAAAATTCCAAATAAAACTTTCCGTGTTAAAAAATAAATTACTAAGTTGTTAATCACTGTTGCTGTTCTAAGGACTCAGACACTTGAAGGATCAAACCCCAGAATGTATGAGGATGGATGTTAGCTCAGGCCTTCTGAGTATCTACTGTGCCTCTTAGCTGCCTCAAAACAGTCACTTACTAGCTGTGACCCTGAATGAAATACCTTAACTCTGTCTACTTCAGTTTCCTCACCTGTAAAATGCAGATAATAATAGCACCCCAATAACCATAGGGTTATTGTGAAGATTAAATGAGATATTTGTAAAGCCCTATATAAATACTAGCTATTATTATTAAGATAAGAATTGTGTATAACACAAAAAAGAGAGTCAGTGCCAGATGTATACAAAGGAAATAATATTAGGACTAAGATTAGAATTATATCAATTATATAAAATAAGCAAGTGAAAATCTCAAATGAAATAAAACATGACTGAAATAAGAATAAAGTATGTATTAAATTCCATTTCAGTGTATAAGTACCTTTTACTTTATATAACCGCACTCTAGAAAAGTTTGCTATAGTGCAAATCCTATTTTATCACTGACTACCATAAAATCAGTGAGGAAATACTGAGAAAGGAAAAGAAAAATTCCCCAAAAGACTGAAATAACAAGCTTGGCACTACAGCACAAAAAGGCTATGCTTATAGGACACAGAACACTGTAGTGCTGTAGTCTAAGACTCATACCTTTTGGACCACAACCTGAAGCTTTCCTCTCCTCCTCCTCTTGCTCCTTCTCTTTCACCTCTTCCTCTTCTTTGTGTCTGGTTATTTACAATGGGATCGCTCAGATATGGACTCTAGCAAGTGTTTTTGCATAAACTGTTCTGTTTGATCCTTACAATTTGGCAAAACAGGTAATTACAAAATTCTCATCTCCATGTTACAGATAAGGAAACTGGGGACAGGTGGGTCACAACACTACGAAAACAGTGCAGATGGTGCTCATAACCTGGTCTTCCATTCAAGGTCACCGTTCAAGGTTCTTCTCACTACACCATTATCTTTTAATGTGAATTTTATTGCTATACTAATTAAACTGAAAGTGATAGAAAGATAAGTTCTAATTTTCAGAAAAGATACACCCAGAGAAATAAATATTCTTAAAGCATAGAAAAATAAGCTATTAAAACATTTTTTTAGAAACTTGTAATAAATATGTCCTAATTAGCAGAGAATTGAAAATATATAAAAGATAAATCAAATACACATTTAAAAACTGTGCTTAGCACAGAAATTTAACATTACATAATCAATTTGTAAAATGAATATCTGCTATAGGCATATCACTGAACATAGCTGAAGCTATATTTGTATTCTTTTATCTCCCCTGATTTCCTTTTAGACTCAAATACATTAGCAGTAACCTCTCCTGAATTATACTGACCTGACAGTGCTATCAGAGGATGCAGTAAGAAGATGTTGATCGTCTTTGGACCAGCAAAGATCATAAACAATATTGAGGTGACCACAAAATTCTCTCAAGGAACACCCCGAAGGGATTTCATATACTAAAGAGAAAGATTTGAAAATTAGTGAACAGGCTATTCACAACAAAAATTTTCATAAATAACGTGACCATTTGAACTGGAAGTGGGCTAAGATTTACCTTTGTATATTTTTGAAGAGTTTATCAAGTAAACAAATAAAATTATCAAGACAAATAAAATTTCATGTTCTACTTAAGAAACTTTTCAAGTAGTCTCAAATGTTGCCGCATCACCTGATTATACATTGAATGCATTATGGCATGCTAGGAAATAGTGCTAGACTTGAGAGTCAGGAGACTGGGGTTCAAATCTCACCATGACCACTTACAAGTTATGTGAATAAGAGCAAATCATTTCACCTCTCACAAATTTATCTGGTCTTCACATCTGGAAAATGGGGATAATACTTGTACCATTGACGTTACAGGATTATTGCCAAAAATTTTTTTTTAAAGGTTGCACAATCAATCAACGAGCATTTATTAAGTGCTTACTAGTTTTAGGCACAGTGCAAAACACTAAGCATACAAAGACAAAAGTGAAACAAAGAGGTTATATTCTAATGGATGAGATAAAACATATATACTTGAATGTATTTCCAGAACATATACCAGGTAGTTTTGTGCCCAAGTGGGTGGGAGGAGAGGGTACCAGGAAAGGTTTCATAAACAAGATGACGTTTGAGGTATGTCCAGAAAGAATTAAGAATGCCCAGAGGTAGGGGTAAGGGAGAACACTTCAGGCAATAACAGACAGTGCAAAACATGGAGGGAAGAGATGGAGCTTGGTGTGTGAGGAAACATGAACAGACCAGTATGGTTGGAATTCAAAGTAAGTCAGTAAGTCAAAAAATATTTATTAAGCACCTACTATGCACTAGGCTTGGCACAAAAAAGAAGGGAAAGACAATCCTTGCCCTCAAGAAGCTCAGCATCTTATGAAGGAGACAACAAATACACAAATACGTACAAACAACATATACATATAGGATAATTAGGAAATGATAAAGAGAGGGAAGACACTAGAATTGAAAGGTTGGGAAAGGTTTCCTGTTGAAGATGGATTTTAGTTGGGAATTGATAGAAACCAGGATAGCCATTAGCAGAGATGAGGACGGACAACATTCCAGACATGGAGGACAGTCAGAGAAAATAACTAGAGCCTAGAAATGGAGTGTCTTATTCATGGAAAAGCCAGGAGGCCCATGTTACTGGATCAAAGAGTATGTTTGGGGAGTAAGGTATAAGATGACAGAAAAGGTGAGCGGGTGATAGGTTATGAAGGGCTTTGAATGCCAAACAGAGCATTATAAAAATTTGATCCCGGAAGAGATGGGGAGTCACTGGAGTTTACTGAGTAGAGGGGCGACATGATCAGACCTTTGCTTCAGAAAAATCACTTTGGTGGCTCAATGGGTAATGGACTGGAGTCGGGAGAGACTTGAGTAGGCAGACCAAACAACAGGCTATTGAAATAGACCAGGTGTGAGGTGAAAGGGTCTGTACTAGAGTGGTGGCAGTGTCGGGGAGAGAAGGAAGGATATTTGAGAGACACAAAGGTGAAATCAACATGCTTTGAATAGCTTGGATATGAGGGGTGAGAAATAGTGAGAAATTCAGGATGACTCCTAAGTTGTGAGCCTGAGGAACCTGGAGGATGCTTTTGCCCTCTACAGTAACAGGAAATATAGAAGGGGAAAATGATTTTGGAGGAAAAATAATGAATTCTGTTATCATGTTGAATTTAAGATGTCTACTGTATACCCATTTTGAGATATCTGAAAGGTAGTTGGAGATGGAAGACTGAAGGTTAGCAGGGGTTAGGGCAATACAAGTAGATTTGACAATCATCAGCAAAGAAATGATAATTTAAAAATGGGAACTGATGAGATCACCAAATTAAGCAAATAGAGAGGGAGAAGAGAAGAGGTCCCAGAACAGAACCCTGAGGGACACCTGTGGTTAGAGGGCATGATTTGGAAATATTTTACTTAAATTCCATGTTCTAATAAATTAAAATATTCCCAAAATATAGGGATTCTTTTGCATTGATATGGTTAGAAATTGATGGAGCTAAAATAGTGGAATATTTATTCCAAAATATATCTCTAAAATGAAAATTTTGAATTTCATCTCTGCTACATTGCATGGAAAGTTTATAAACATCTACTCCCACCTAGTGGTTCATACCCTAACACAATACCACTTTAAACAATTTAAACCACACAGTTAAATTACACAGGATGAGCAATTTGCCTACTGTTTCACTCTAATATGTATTTCCTCTACTTGGAATAATTGATTTAGACTAACTATGTATTAAGGGGCAGCTATACATGGTACAGTGGATAGAGTTCAGGGACTATAGACAGGAAGACTCATCTTCCTGCATTCAAATCTGGCCTTAGACATTTACTAGCTGGGGGACCCTGGGCGCATCATCTAACCTTGTTTGCCTTAATTTCCTCATTTTTAAAATAAGCTGGAGAAGAACATAGTAAACCACTCCAGTATCTTTGCCAAAACAACCCCAAATGGAATCACAAAGATCGACACAACTAAAACGACTGAAACAAACTATATATTAAACTACTGCCCCAAACTCTAATCCCCATTTAGGTATCTGTTTTAATGTTTGCTCAGTAAGTAGGATGGTTGAAACCTAAACTAAATATGCAAGGCTCTAACCCACACTCCTAATTTTTGGTTTCTCCCTACATGCTGATTTCTTCCCTGAAACCTGGCTTCTGACTTCATGACACAACTGAAACTTTTCTTTCTCTCCTTCTAAAGTTACCAATGATCTCTTAGTTGTCAAATCTAGTTCTCAATCCTATACTTCATGACCTCTCCAGTATCTGACCCTACTGACCACCTCTCCTCCTAGATATTTTCTTTTTCTTTCGACATTGCATCTCTTCCCTCTCCTCCTACCTGTTTGATCACTCTAACTCGGTCTCCTCAGTTGGAACGTCATCCATATGATGCCCCTTAATTCTTAGGTACATCTCAAGGCTCTGCCCCAGCCTCTTCTCTTCTCCCTCTCTACTCTCTTACTTGGTGACCTCATCAGCTACCATGATAATTATCCTCTTTATACAGCCAAACTCCATACATATCACCTGAGATAAAATCTTACATCACCAATTATTGGACATTTCAAATCATATATCCCACAAACAGTAAACCTCAACTTGTCCAAAACAATTCATTATCATTCTCCCCAAACCCACTCTTATAACAAGCTTAGGTAGTTCTATAAGAAAACCATTATTTTTCTAATCTCCAAACCCTTATTGCCACAAGAACCAAATAAAAATTCTTCTATCTGGCACTCTCCTTCCCACAACTGACAGTATATCCAGACTGACCTTTATGCTGCTCCTCAAACATGACATTCTTATTCCTCCTAATGTCTTCTCTTCCTAAATTACCAAACAAATAGCTGAGTAACAGAGAATTATTTGTTGAAGTAGAGGGTTTATGATGACAATTCAGGCTGAGTAATTACTATAAGGAATAACAGAAAGTTTATTTTCAATTCTCACTTGGTTTTAGTGATCAATTTAGGTTGTGAGAGGAAATCCCTTCTTCCCTGTTCATCTCACATGACTTAAATGTCTTCCCCCCACTATCTCCTACTTTCTCTCTCTCTCACAAGAAGGGGTCCTTCTACTTGTCCACCAAACACCTCAACATGCACCCGTGCTTCTCATTCCATCCCATCTTCTTCTGCAGACTGTCATCTCAATCATCCCCACTCCCCCATTAATTTTTATTCTTTCCCTATCTACTAGCTATTTCCTTCTTGCCTACAAATATGTCCACGTCTTCCTCATGCTTAAAAATCCCCGATCCTACTATCCTTACTCGCCATCATCCTATATCCCTTTCCTTTTATGGTTAAACTCTAATCACTGCCTCCACTTCGTTTCTGCTCCCTTGACTCTAAACCCAGTTCAATCTGGCTGCCAGCTTTATTCAACTGAAATCTTCCTCTCCAAAATTACCAATGATCTCTTAAATGCCAAATCTAATGATAATATCTTGATCTCTCTGAAGCCTGTGACATTGTCAATCACCTTCTTCTCCTATATATTCTTTCCTCTTTCAGGGTGCATGTTTCTCTCTCTCTCTCTCTCTCTCTCTCCCTCCCCCTCCCTCTGCACCTCTTTTCCATTTGTACTGTCTTATTTAGTGATTTCATCAGTTCTTCCTGTTTTATTTATCATCTCTATGCAGATGATTCCCAGATCTATAGATCCAGTTCTAGTTTCTCTCCTGACTCTAGTCTCATAGCACCCATTGCCTTTTTGACACCTCCAACTACATGTCCCATAGGCATTTCTAACTCAATGTGTCCAAAACTAAACTCATTATCCTTCCTCTTAAACTCTTCCTCTTTTGAACTTTCCTATGTCAGTATCTCCTTTGAATTTCAGTCCCTCCTCACCAGCTGCCTATCAGACATTTCAAATGGATGTCCCAAAGACATCTCAAACTCAACATGACCAAAAAAAAAATTATAAGCTTTGCCCAAAAACACTTTCAAACTTCTCTATTTCTGTCAAAGGCACCACCATTTCCTTTAGCCTTTTGAGGTTTTAATCTTAGTGTTATCCTAGATTCTCCTTCACCTCAGATATCTAATCAGTTACCAGATCTTGCCCTTTTTACCTTCATACTCCCAGTGTCTCAGCTGTTTTTACTGTTTTTACTGGTACTTAGTTCAGTCCTGAGTTTAGGTAAGGTTGAGCCTAACTGCAAGGAAGAAGATCTTTCCTGGGATCCTATGTTACTGTTACAGTAAGTAGGCCCTCATGTAGCCCCCACTTTCCCATCACCACCCAAACCTTGGGCTGGACTAGCCCCTAAGTCCTCCCCATTGTGTTTTGTGTCTTCTATACAGCTCATGTATTTAAAAGTGAATTAAAGAGATTGAACCACACACACAAAATTTTTTTTCCCACATGACTCCTTCTCTCTACTCCCAGAGCTACCACCTTAGTTCAGGCTCTCATCACTTCTCAAGGCCTATTGCAACAGCTTCCTAATTGGTCTCTTGGCTTCAAGACTCTTCTCAATTTAGTCCATCCTACACCGGGCCAAAGTAATGCTCCTGTAGTCCATAACTAACCATGTGACTCCCCTATTCCTAATTTCAGTGGCTTCCTATTGCCTCTCTGTTTAGCTAGCCCTATAAGACTTGACCTCAACTCACCTTTCTAGTAGACTCACTGGACATGATTCTCCCCCCTGCAGTCTGTGATTCAGCCAAACTGGTGTTTTGGTTCCTCACACGTGACACTCCAGCTCTTCTTTCTGTGCTGTTGCATTTGTCAATCCCCATATCTGGCCTGGGGTGTGTCCTAATATTTATTCATGAAGTCCCTCCCTCCCTTAACATGCAGCTCAAGAACCAGCTTTTGCATGAAGTCTTTCTTGATCACCCTAATTCCTAGTTCCCTCTTTCTCAAATTACCTTGTAATGAATTACTTTGTATATATGTGTACTTATTCTTATTCACTTAGGGGTTGTATCCCATGTATTCCAAACACCTGGCACATAGTACATACTTAATAAATATTTGCTAATAGATTGATTAATCAAGTTGGTCTCATGAGTGTTTTGAAATACGGATTAATCCAGCAAATTTGAATTAGGAAAGTTTTTACCTTCCTTGTACTTTGTCCTTGAACCAGAATTATTATCTTTAATCTGCTCATTCTTTTAAACATCTGAATAGCACTAAAAAATGGTTAATGCTATTATATTTTAGGTGACTGAGTTTTTTGGTCTCAAAATAAGAACTGTAATGAGTTCTTTAAAAAACTAATATAAGAATTTCAAGTGCTTCTCTTCAGCATCCTCCTACAGACCATAAAATTCAGATGAAACATACAGGTTTACAACTTACAAATAACAGGATACCCATCATGGCCTGCACATGCCGCTGCTAACATTCTTCCATTCTGGGAGAAATTAATACAGAAACATCCTCGTTCTCCTGCATGCAGTGAAAACAGGTGCTTGTTTGGGATACGGCAAACCTATTGAATACAATTTCCCATATAAAGTTAGGTAAATTAAACATCTATGATGGTTCAATGATAATTTTAATTACTACTGAATTCTTTTTTTAATAATATTTTATTCCCCCCCAATTACATGTAAAAACAATTCTTTAATAAGAATTAAGTTTTGAGTTCCAACTTCTATTCCTCTCTTTCTCCCTCCCTAAGATGGAAAGTAATCTGAAACAGGTTGTACATGTACAATCACATAAAACATTTCCATATTAATCATTTTATACAAGAAAACTTGAACAGAAAGAAAGAAAGAAAGAGGAAGGAAGGAAGAAATAAAGTGAAAAATAGATTGTTTCAGTCTGTATTCAAATAATATCTGTTCTTTCTCTGGAGGCATATGGCCTTTTTCATCATGAGTCCTTTGGGATTAATCGCCTTGGATAACTATTGTGGAGAATAGCTAAGTCATTCACAGTTCCTCATCATACAATATTGCTGTTACTATGTACAGTGTTCTCCTGGTTCTGCTCACTTCACTTTGTATCAGTTCATGTAAGTCTTTCCAGGTTTTTCTGAAATCGTCCTGTTTGTCATTTCTTGTAGCACAATAATATTCCATTACAATCATATACCACAACATGTTCAGCCATTCCCCAATTGACAGGCATCCTTTCTATTTCCAAATCTTAGCCACCACAAAAGAACTACTACAAATATTTTTTACTATTGAATTCTTTAAGTGTTTCATCATTGGACTGAATAAATTTTAAAACAGCAGGAGGGAGGCGGGAACAAAAATTTTTTTTAAAAGTTTGTTTTCTAGATCTCTTTTTCATACCTAGATAGAGTAGTGAGGAAAAAAAAGAATCAATGCCTTCACAAGTTCACTTTTCCTACAGCTTATGCCTTTGAGAGGTCCACTTAGGGTTCCATAGTTAACTGTTCAGGAAACTACAGGATAAAAAAGGGACTATGATTTCTATGTGGAAACGGGAATATATTAAAATGTAGAATTTATCATTAAAACATTTCAAATAATCTAAAGAAAATAAAGGGGAAAATGCATATACATGGCATAATGAAAAGTTTAGGAACATAATAATTTTTGTCTTTTATATTCCTTATCTCACTTTGTTTTCTAATTTCTACATTGCTTCACAATTTTGCTACACAAGAAAAATTAATCCAAGAGACCATTCCATTAAACTTAATTTTAACAGTATTCCTTTTTTAAACTGTCAATATTTGAGGAGGGCAGACTGATGTAATTTTACTATGAATTCATAAGAAATCTTTGCAACACGGTAAGAAAATAATACTTGTAGTAGTTGAAAGACTAATATTAAAATTTTCCTAGTAATTTTATATATTTATAAAATATATTTTATCACCAAAAAATCAAGAGTAAATAAAATAAATCATTTCATTGATCACATCAAATACTTGTTATCAGTACATCAGAAAGGACTGCTGAGCCCTACTGAAGTCTAATATTATGTCTCTGATAAGGAACAAAAGGGTTGATTTGTCAGACAGTTTGGAAATGGATCTCCCTGGAATTTTCCTCAAAAGTTGGGAATGTATGCCAAACATACCCAACATCTCTTTTATAAACATGGATTCAAATTAAAGTTCAAAAAAATTTATCAAGCACTTATTGCATATAAGACATCATGAAGTCATTAACGATTACACTAAGATTCTCAATCTAATTTCTATTTTCAACCTATACAACCATATAAGAAAAAAAATTCCAAGTACAACACCATACTTTCTTTTATTTGAAAGTTTCAAGCACTCAAGTAAAGCCCCCTTAACCTGCATGATTTTATATATTTTCATAGTATTATTATTATTATTTTTGTTATGTGAACACTAATACGTAAGGGGGGAAAAGGAGCAAGCATGTTACTATTTCCCAGCCACTGTACTAAGTGCTTTACAAATATCTTATCCTCACGAAAACCCTGTGAGGTAGGTGCTTGCTATAATGATCCTCGTTTACAATTGAGAAAACTGAGGCAGACAGGTTAAATGACTTGTCCTGGGTTGCACAGCTTGTTCAGCCTGTTTGTATCTGAGCCCATGTCTGTCTTCCTGACTCTGGGCCCACCTGGCACAAGCACTCTGCTCAGCATCATTTGAGAACAGAGAAGCATATAAACTATACATGTAGTCTAAATAGGACATAATCTTACAGGAAAGGCACTAGCGGTGGGGGAGGGGAGAAGGTTAAGTGCTAGCAAAGGCTGCTTTCAGAAGGTGGGATCTGAGCTGAAACAAAAGAAGCCACGAGGTGGTGAGGAAAAGGGAGAACAGAACACTCCAGGCATGAGGAACAACCAGGGAAAAGGCACAGAATTAGGAGAGTGAATGTTGTGTCTGAAGGACAGCAAGACAGCCAGTCACTGGACTGTAGAGTACTTGGAGGGGAGTAAAGTATAAGAATATTGGAAAAGTAGAAATAGGGCAGGTTGTGATGGCTTTAAAAGCCAAAAAGAGTACTTCATATTTGATCCTGGAGATAATAGGGAACACTGGAGTTTACCGAGTAGGGGTGTGTGACAGAGTCAGACCCTCACTTTCAGAAGATCCTTTTGACAGCTGAAAAGAGGATGGCCTGAAGTGGGGAGAGACTTAAGATAAGGACAGCAAGCAGCAGGCTACTGAGATAATGAAAGCCTGGATGATGGCTACATGAATGGAAAGAAGGAGACGACTATGAGAGATGTTTTGAAGGTAGAAACAAAAGTTGACAACAGACTGGATGTGTGAAGTGAATGTGAAAGAAGACTTGAGGATGACATTGAGGTTGTGAAACTGGGTCACTGCAAGGATATTTTTTATGCTCACTATGATTGCTGGATCAAAGATTAGAGCTGGAAGAGCCCTTAGTGACACACCCCTATTTCTCCAGTCTGTAACTCCTGTTCTGGCTTCACTTTGTTCTTGTCATAGTGACAACCTCTTCAGTCAACTCTGGTGGCTCCCTATTGCCTATAAAATCCTGTCTTTTAAAGCCCTCCATAACCTGATTTCTTCTTACCTTTCCAGTCTTCTCACATGCTGCTATCTACTCTGTAAGCCTCTGAAACAGGTTGCCTTGCTGTTCCTTACATACAACACTATATCTCTAGTCAGCCATTTTCACTGGCTGTCTCCCATGTCTGGTGCTCTGTCTCTCCTCATCTCCACCTCCCAACTTCTTGGGCTTCCTTCAAGTCTCAGCTTCAAGTGCCGCATTCTACAAAAAGCCTTTCCCAAAAGAGCCTTTCCTCTGTGATTAATTCCGAGCTACCCTGTTTATACCCTGTCTGTACATCGTTGTATGCATGCTGTCTACCTCACTATTATTAATCTTTGACCTCCTTCAGAGTAGGGACTCTCTTTTTTTTTCCCCTTTCTTTGTATCCCCAGCATTTAGTATGGTGCCTGAAGCAAAGTAGGTACTGAATAAATGCTTGATGACTGACTTACAATCCTGTATTTAAGTAGTTCAGCAAAGCATTATCTTCAATTCTTGAATCTCCTGAGTCAACTCTGTTCTTCAAGCACTACTAATCCTCAACCATGAATTCATTCCTAACATCATTTGCCTCACTGACTCCTGCAGAGACAGAGAATACTGAGAGTCATGAAACTGTGCCTACTGGATCCAATACAAATTCCTGTCATCTAACCTCAAATAGGCCCCCACTAAAGCACAATTTTTATATTCATCAAATTAACACATATCTTATTGCAGCTGTTCAAATCCATATATTCTCTCCTCAAAGTTCCAACTCCTCTGTCATCGATCTTTCTCTAACCTTAACTTCAACTTTATTGAGGAGAATGGGGCATCCATTACAACCCTGCCTATCTTCCTTTCTTCATACCTCAAAATCTCTTGATATTTTTACCCATTCTTTCTTCTTTTGTTTCCAATCGTAGAGGTGACTCTTCTCTTTGCCAAAATTAATGCCTGTACTGTTGTCCTTGATTATATTCCCTCCTTTGGAAGATTGCCCTAAAAATCATCCCCATTCTTCTTCAGTCTTTCCCCAATTACTGGTTCTTTCTTCACTGCCTAAAAATACACTCAGGTTTCCCTAACCATTAAAAAAAAAAACCTTCCCAACCTGCTCCTCTTTTTAACTGCTAGTCCTGGGAGCATGTAGTTCACTTACATGCTCCTCCATGAAGTCCCCTCGAAATCTGGCTCTCAACCCTAAGGCTTCTAAGACTGCTCTCTAAAAGATCAACAACAACTGCTTCAGTTGCTAGATCTCATAGCTTTTCCCAGTCTTCATTTTCCTTGACCTTTCTTGGCACCAATCAATATGGATCACTGCCCTCTCCTCAGTACTGGCTCCTCTCTTGTTTTCCATGCCAGGGCTTCTCTTGGACTTCTTATCTGTCTGACTGCTCCTTTTCAGTCATTTTTACTGGAAAATTATCTTCCTCCCCACCTCTCAAGGGCGAGGGTCCATGAAGGCCCTGTCCTAGTGTTTTTCTTCTCTCCTCCCTCTAAATTCTGTTTATAGGTGATTTCAACTATTCCCATACTTTCAATGATCACTTCAATGTTTAATACTTGTTACTATCTGGCTAAATGATGGTTCCTCAAAACAGTTCAAAGCTGATGACTCCAAAATATATGTATCCAACCCTATTGGATATACATATCTCCCCTGAATTCCAGTACTATATCTCCAAATTCCTTCTAGAGAGCTGCCCTGGATGTTGCTTCCTTCTCATTATATCCACAATTTAACTCATGATCTCGCCCCTTTAATCACTCTCCTCACAAATACATTCTTCATATAACTATCAGAATAAGAAAACAAAGGTGTGGCTACCTTGCTCAAAAGTTATGAGAAACTACCTGGTCTCTAGAACAAAATACAAACTCCTTAGCCTCCCCTGTCTCTTCATGATCTGGCTCCAATCTACTTTTGTAGCCTTGTTTCATATTATCACCCAACACACACTCTGCCTTCAAGCCAAACAGAGCTATAGTTATTACCCAAAATCAACATGTTATCTCCTTTTCTGTGCATTAAAGCACTCTCTCATCTCTACTTCTTAAAATTCTGGTCTTCCTTCAAGCCTTACTTTGGGCATCCTCTCCTCCACAAAGCCTTCCTCAATCTCAAATGAAAGTGTTCTCTCCTCAAGTTTTCTTAGGACTTTGTCTTAATTGTATCCTTGGCTCCATTAAACCCTGCCTTGTATTATTCTTTATTTTTTTAATTCAGTTTTATCTTCAGGACCAAAATCTTTCTCTCCCACCTACCCCCTCATCCCCAAATGAGAGAGCAAGAAAAACAAAACCCATTTCAAATATGTATACTCAAGTGAAAAAAAAAAAAAAACTACATTGGCTAGGTTAAAAAAAAAATCCACAAGCCTCAACCTCTACGGGAGTCAATCAGGTAATTAACTGGAAGGAGGTGGCATGATTCACCTCTTTATACATGCTACATCTTCTCTTGACCCTTGGCCATCACCATCACCTCGCCAGTATAAGACCTTAGTTCCTTACAGACAGGGACTATATCATTATATATCTTTGTATCCCCCAACATATGCCAGAGTGCTTTGCATATAGTAGGTATTTAATAAATGTTCATTGCTCTAAAATTATACTATTTGTATCCTCAAAAGCACTAGCACAGTGCTAGAAATCTAACAGATACTTGACAAATATTTATTAAATGACTAAATGAATAGAGGAAAAGACTTTTGCAGTAATCTACTTTTTATAGAAAGATAGGTTTGGGAGCATGATTGATGGAGAAGCCAACATGAACTGAAGAACCAGGGTCTGGGTGCATTTCCAACTAAGCAAAAGAGAGAGCTACATTTGTACCAGGGCCTGCTAGAAAAACTCATAATTTTTATAGCTGTTGCATGGCTAGACTGAGGATGTTTCAAATTCAATAAATAAACATTTATTAATCGCCTATGTGGAAATATCTACTATAGCTTGGAATAAAGGTGTAAAGAGCATTAACCTATAAATGAATTTGCTATTATAGAAATCTCTTACCTGCCCAGGCAACCTTGACCACTTTATTATTTCCTTTTGGTCATCTGAAACTGGTTCACTACCTCTTTTACTTGTCTCCTTCTGAAGTTCACCATATGATGTACTACCTTGTTCCTGCTGAAGTGCCATCATAGAACGAAAAGAAGGATCTACCTACATTTAATTAGATACACAATCTTGTAAAGCCCATATTTAGAGCACACAAAATGTTTTAAGATCTAAGAACAATCAATATGGGGGGAAATTTTTTCTAAAATTAATACTTGAACCAGTTGATTTTTTTCTATTTTTATTTTACAGACATGGCTTCACAAATGAACGCAAATGGAACAAGAGGGTATGCGGCCTTAAATGACTGTACTCCAAGAGCTTTGAAATACTGTTGTTGTTTTTGTTAACATTAATGTTAAAAGGAGAGATTTACATTCCTGGGCTTCTCTACAATAAATATTATGTTCTTACCACCTTCTACCAATACCTGTACCAAAAGAATATGATATTCTAAGAAATTCCTAACTTTCTATCACATAATCATAAGCTTTTGATTCTTTTTTCTTTGGTTATTTGGCTTCAGTTGTGAAATAATACCATGGAGTTATATTAACTAGTATCCGTGAAATTTGTAATTTACTATAATTAAATCTTCAGAAATAATTGTATATCCTATGTAGATTTACTAATTTAATTTCAGAATCAACCTCTTGGGATAGTAACATTGTATAACTGATTCATGTACAACCGTATTGGCAATATCTTTTAATGTTTAATAGGACGTATTAAGTTACAGAATAGCTTTTAAAGCTATTATCTCAAACCTTTTAATGCTGCCATCTTCCCAGTTACCCAGGAAAGAAAACCTTAGCATCATCCACCATTCCTCACTAATATTCACCTCACATATCCAATCAGTTGTCAAATCGCATTTCTAACTTAACATCTCTCAAATATGTCTTTTTGTCACACAGCCACCATTTTAGTAAAGGTCCTCATCACCTCTGGAATGAATTACTGCAACAGCTTTGTAATTGGTCTTCCTGCCTCAAATCCCTCCCCATTCTAATTTACCCTCCACTGGTTGAGCTTCCAAAGGGATTTTCCTAAAGTACAAGTCTGACCATGTTACTCCATTATTTAATAAACTCCAGTGGCTCCCTCCTATTACACACTTTACTCCCCTCTGTGTACTCTACCATCTAGCTTCACTGACTTAATTGCTGTTCTTAGCACAGGACACTCCATTCCCTGTCTTTGTGCCTTGGCCCTGGCTGTCCCCCATGCCTGGAGCAGTCTGGCCCCTCAATGCTGCCTCTTAGCTTCCCTGACTTCCTTCAAGGCCCAATTCAAATTCCACCTTTTGCAGAAGGCCTTTCCTAGGCTCCACCTGTTCTCCTCTCCCATTCCCCCTACCCTTCTCTGTGAGATTACTTCCATCTATTCTATATGCATTTTATCTGTGTGCAGTTATTTATATACTGTTTCCCGCATTAGAATGGGAACTTCTTGATGACAACAACAGTGTATTTGCTTCTCCTGGTATGACCAGTGCTTTGCAGAATTCCTGACACACAGTAAATGCTTAATACTCGATGACTGACTATATTAACAGCACTAAAATATTGTCTTAACAACTATAATCAGACTTTTAAAAAAAAGAGTAAAATTTTAGGCTCTCCATTGCCAATGGTGAGGAAACATGGTAGACGTGAGCAAGTTATATCTTACTATAACCTAGGCATGATAATGGGGAAGAAGTATAAAGATGTTATAATAGAAATGTATAAGAGGGGGAAAAAAGGTCTGGTCACATGGGAGATTCTGCAGCTTCCACTGTTATTTCTGTAATATGAAGGTGATACATGAAAGTTACCCCACAATATTCTGAGTGCGCCCTCAGATACAAGCAGACATTGTAGGCAGGCACTGCTGAGTTATAATTTATATCACTGGAAGGATTCTCAAATTAATAAGATCACTAATCCATTTAAGCATTGTAGAGTTGTTGTTATTGTCTCATAATTTTAAAAAAACACTTCAGCAAACTGTCTTTTAATACAGCTAAAGCTTCAAACCACACTCAGACCTTTGCAATTATTGTACATAACTACCTAGTATGCCACATTTCCCAGTTAATGCCTCTTCCAGTTCTAAAAAAGCTATAATTTAACGATTCAAAAGACTTTCTTATGCTGCAATATAAATTTGGTCACTGCTTAATTTTAGCTTCTGAGAATATAACTGATTTATAATTCTACCAAATACCAAAAACAAAATAACTTACATGATCTGGGAGTTTCAGGCCTTTTATGGTTACATACAATGTTGATGGATAACGAATCCTTGGACATTTTGACCACCATTCAAAAACTTCAACAACATTTAACTGTGATCTAATCCTAGGAGGTGGACAGTATAGTTGAAGACGGAGTTTTCCATTGATATTCAAAACCCCATTGGCTCCTACAAGCTGAAAAAAAAAAAATTAACAAAGCATAAGAATAATATCAGGAACTCATTCTCGAAATATCATTTAGGCTGATTCAAATGTCCCACTTGTAAGTCCTAAGCTAAAGGGAAGGGAACTATTTGACTCAATGAGTTGAACAGAGTAATATGTCAACTTTAAAGTACCTTAAATAAAATTCTTGGATTTCAAGTGCCTCATTAATATGTCTATACCCCTCACACAATAGACATGTATTTTCTGAAAAGGATTTTCTTGGCATATAATTGGACAGGATTATTGGGAAAAGTGCATGGTTAAATGGAATAAATCTTGCTTTTGCCATAGTACATAATCAATAAAGTTCTTACTTTGAAATGTTTTAGAATTTTACATTTATTTCCACTGAACAGAAACATATAACAATTTGTGATTACTACTATTTGTTCTTATAAATCCTTACAAAAATGTGGTTATGGTGAAGAGTAATTTGCAAAATCACTGGCAACAAAAAGACTAATTAAGCAAAAATCAATGTCCTTGTACCTTTTTATTCACTATACATTTAGAAATGAATCCACCATCCTGAGACAGACACAGGGCAGATACATTTTTTCGCTCAACAGATTTAGGTTTTTCCCAGCATCCTTAAAAAGAATATAATAAATCACCTTTTTATTTCTTTTCATTGAACTAAAATAAAAGTAAGTAATTTAAGTTTCTGATTTCAGGATGGGCTCTAGGTTAATTACTGGTCTGTTTCTTTGAAGCTAGTAAAGTCTCACCAGTACATACTAATTGGAGACAGTCTCATCTAAATTAGCTGAAGGAGGCAACTGGAGATTATTTCTTAAAAAAAGAATTATTACTTTCAAGAATACCCAATAAGAATCAAGCTGGCCTAAATACTGCCTACTGAAATTGTTTTAAAAACCAAACAATAATGACTTGTAATTAGCATATCATTTGCTTTGCATATAAAGGAGTACATTTGTCCACTTTTTCCTTGAATTTACAATATAATTTACCTTGCCTGGAATTAGAAGTAAACTGCCAGTCAAGGAGGTTTTGCCTTATGGTTCAAACAGCTAAGATTCCTACAGATATGACTGACTGAATAAACAAAATAAAAGACTCCTCCACTCAAATATGTTTTTGTAAAGTTAAAAAGGCAGTGAAATACAAAGCATAATCATTAAAGAATATCGTATGTTAAATGATTACAATTAGAGGCAGTATTGTATAATAGAGTGTTTGTTGTTATTGTTTTTGTTCGTCCTGTGTTCTTGCACAAGACCAATGATATCATGAAGTTGAGGCTATAATGTGCATATGAATTGGATTTAAGTGAGGCAGAGCTGCACAAAGTCATCAGCCTCACTCTTTCTTCCAGAGTCATCAAAGACCAGTGGCAAGACAAAAGTCAAGACTGGCAATAGCCCAGGGTGCAGTAGGTGGCCCTGGCATCTTTGATGTCTGACCAAGCTCTAAGCCCTCCACAGTGCCGACTTCAGACAGCTTCATGGCTGTTGGAACAAACTGTTCTCATCTGCCCATTACTTACCTTGTACTCAGAAGAAATGGGCTTTAATGCTGGCTGGCCTTACCACTAACATGCTATCAAGTTTGGTTTTTTTCATGTACTAAATGAAAGGTTAAGTTCAATGATTCTATGAAGTAACATTACGTATAGTTATGCATACATATCTGTGATGAATTCAGAACTGTTCCAAATCACTGATAAATCAAATATTCTTCTTTGTAGGCTCCAGAGTAGAAAACTTCTTAAGATCATCTTGGATCTTTATATGTATAATTAAAAGCCCTTCTAGGGCATATGTACTGTTAGGGTGTTTCGGGGTAGCTTGCTAGCCAATCTCCTTTTTTTCCTTTCTTCTACATAATAAATTTGTATTTAGATAGTACTTTACAGTTTACAAAGCACTCTCCTCTTAACAATCCTGTGAAGTAGGTTCTGCAAATGCTATTATTCCAATTTTGCCATTTTGCAGATGGGAAAACAGGCTGAGAGGAGTGAAATGAGTTGCCCAGGGTCATAAAATCGGCAGGTGTGAAAGCCATGACCAAAGCAGAGTTTCTGGCCTGGGAGGTACCCTTAGTTTTATAAAGCTAGAAAGGCTAGATTAGGACCAAAAAGAGGGAAAACAGAATTATTGTTCCAAAGGGCCAAACTTAGGCAGCTGACCGAAGAGAAAGAGATCAAGGGAATTTCAGAATTCCTTCTAGATTGGTCAGCCCTGTTCACCAGGCCTTAGGGTAGACACTCAGTCCAGAATAATTTTCTATTTGTCTGGGGCTTCCTCTGTATTATATCTCTCAGGAACCTGAGCATGATAAATAAGCAAGGTACACAAAAGAGGAAGGTAACCTTAATAGGCATTTGACAAAAATTTAAAATCCTATAGATATATTAATAGAATAAAAAGTATCTCTGAAACAGCGACAAGAGGAATGTGTTCTTTTGTTGATCTATGTTTAACCTTTGGTGTTCATTAGTTTTGTTACATGGGTTACAGAGAAAAGGCAAATAAAAAGAAGTGAATGGTCAGGTGGTAAAGGATAGCAAGTAGGTATCAAAGGCACTCCACTCGATCAGTCAAACAAATACAGATTTATCAAGCTCCTCCTATGGGCACTGTGCTAGGAGCAGGGGATATAAACATAATGAATTAGGAGTTTATATCCTAACAGGAGAAACAACAAGGACATACATTCTATGTAGTTTATATAGGATAAATATAGAGAAAATAAATGCAAAGTAGATAATTATAAGTATAAATATAACCATAACTTGAATACAAGGTAGTTTAAGAGAGAGAGCACTAGGAGTTTAAGGGGATCTCAGCAAAGGCTTTATGCAATAAGGGGTACTTGAGTTAGGTTTAAAAGAGGAGAAATAATGAAGGCCTGAACTAAAGTAGTGGATGACAGAATAGAGAAAAGTGGTTGAATCTGACAGATATTATACATGTAGAAGTGGAAAGATTTGTCAGTGATTGAATATGTGGTGTGAGGCATTGAGGATAACAGCAAGGTTAAGATCATAGGACAACAGAGCTGTGGGAGGAAAAGAGTGAAGGCCAGTTTGACTGGATGGAGAGACAGGATGCAGAGTAATGTATCTTCCTAATGTCAGGGGAAAGTGCGGAAGGCTACCAGATCCTCTAGAGCAAATTTATGGGAAGGCATGGACAAGAGCCATAAAGGACAGGCAGGTTTGGATGGATTGAAAGCTGCACCATTAAAGCGCTGGGCCCGAAGTCAGAAAGACTGACCTTCTTAAGTTCAGATCCAGCCTCAGACACTTACTATGTAACCCCAGGTACGTCACTTAACCTTGTTTGCCTCAGTTTTCTCATCTATAAAATAACCTGGAGAAGGAAATGGCAAACCACTCCAGTATCTTTGCCGATATGGGGCCACAAAGAATCAGACACAACAAGAGCCAAGAAATTAATTTCCATCTGGACACTATATTTTCCTTCTAAGAAGTATACCCCCTAAAGTCTTATTCCAACACATTAATTATGGCACAGAGGTGACCTTGTATCTTTAAAGGCTATACCAGCAGAGAACAAACTCTTGCAGGTCCTAATGAGCTGAAAAGCATTTTTCTTGACTTTGAATTACCACCTATTAACCATCTTAATATGAAAATGCTTATCACCAGAAGATGGCTACCAGGGGATGATGTTTTTGATTACATTATGGCATGAAACTATACATGGAGGTGTTGCAAACAGCGTGGATGTTCACACTAATGAAATAATGAATCTTCTGAATCATCCAAATATAGTCAGTATACCAATAAATTAACCTCAACCAAGTCACTACTACTCTCACAAATTCTGAAGGAATTAACATTTTAAAAAAAGATGAATCTTAAAGTCATAGACTACAGTTTGAATAATTGGAGATGATTTCTGCTACTATCTCAAATTTAATTTCAGGGTTGACTCACCATTCAAAAGCTTTAGAAGTCTAATATTTGCTGAATACTTCATTGGATAAATAGATGGGCTAACAATAAAAAAATGAAATTAATAACCTAAAAATATAAAAATGTTATAAAATATGCTAACAACATTCCTCAAGTACAATGTATAACAGCCTTTATACCCTAAAGAAACCTTTGTGGCAATGCCCCAAAATGCCACAAGATGGCAATATTATAACATAGAAAAAAGACATTGCTCTAAATAAAATGCAATCTCCCTAACTTCACAACAGTGAAATAAGGAAACAGTTTGGTTGCTGGTTTTGTCACAGTTGAAGAGATGTATCTATTGCTCACTAATGCTACTTCCTCTAGCTGTATCTTTGATCCCATTACTGTACAACTCCTAACAAACTGTCCATCAATTAATCAATTAGCATGGATTTATTAAACACTTTTTTATGTGGGAAGCAACATACTAAATATTGGGGATACAAACAAAAAAAAGTAAAAAAAAATGTCCCTACATTCAAGAGACTTGCAATCTAATGGGGTAATGTTAATATAAAGATATAGATATAGATACAGATAGATACATAAAAGATACTTACAGAAAGATCATGGTGTGGATAAAAAGTAGATTTCAGAGGACTAAGACCCAGAGATACATATAAAGATAAAAGATCAGATAAAAGAATTTCAGAGCTCTTGGACATCGATCAGTTGTAGGTGATGGCCTACAAGGTTGAGGGTGTGACTCTCCTTGTGCAGAGCTGAGGTGAAGAGAAGGAGCTGAACATGGAAAATGACCAGATTAAGAAGTTGTGAAATTTACGTATTTGAGGAAACATCACAATGCATGTTGAAAACAGCTGGTATGAGGGTAGGATTTACAGTAGAGAGGAAGGGTGAGCAAGCACTGTAATCACTGTGAAAGGACAGATAGTGTCCAGGGAATCAGTAAACAAGGAGCTATAGGAATCTTGATTGGGGAGTAAATTTGACTGAATGAATTTCATAAAAGAGGAGGAGGTTATTTAGTGATGAAGGTAGAGGGAGAATCTGAAAATGCCAATGGGAAGCAAGGAGCAGTCCAAGCAGCAGTGGAAAAGGTGGCCAGGAATATGGCAAAAGATGGTGAGGTATAAATGAGAGAATTAGTTAATTATCAAGTAGGAGGGGGAGTCTCCTCAAGACAAAAAAGTGAGTAAAAACAGAACAGTATAGTTCTCTCACAACAGCTTTAGCAAGAATGAAAAAAAGAGCACAGGGCTGAGAAATTATCAAGAATCCCAAAGAGAAAGTACAGTAAATGCATTTTGCCAGCTCAGATTTATACAAAGAGACAGCCAAAAGCCTGTAGGTACTAGGGAAGGGGTCCAGACAGAAAAGACTGGCCTAAAAACAGTTCGTGGAAGCCT
Source organism: Vombatus ursinus (assembly GCF_900497805.2). Taxonomy (NCBI): domain Eukaryota; kingdom Metazoa; phylum Chordata; class Mammalia; order Diprotodontia; family Vombatidae; genus Vombatus; species Vombatus ursinus. Next base: position 14,120,690 of record NW_020948910.1, on the reverse strand, counting down.
TCCAGCTCAGAGACTAGAACCAAGCCAGGGAAACAGGTAAGAAGGTAGGAAGGCAGTCTGGTCTAGCTAAGGATGCCTTAGAGCTGCAGCTGCACTGCTCTAACATCAAACTAGGCCCAAACTGAGAGGGCAATGATCAGTGTGCTCTCTGGTTCAGACTATCCCACACTATCTCATACCCGAGCTACTTAGCATACACCATCACTGAACAGTGCTGGTCAGCCACTCCTGAGGTACTGAAAGTATCCAGAGTCAAAATAATACAGATCAGTACCAAAGGCAGCCCGCAATTTGTTCCAAAAGTGCACAAAGCCTGGCCTCAACACAAAGTCCTAATTTAGTAAGTAGAAAAAGGAATAAGCACAAGAAAATACCAATGATAAAGAAATAGTATAAAGCCAAGATTCTTAAGATACAGACTCAGAAAAAGAAAATAATTCCATGTCCAAATATTTAAACAAAGTCTAAAATAAAGTCATAGATTTGCCACAAGGTCTACTGGAATTTCCGAAAGAAATGAAGCTAGAGGGATCTTTTTTTGATGATCAAATATATGAAAAGAAAGCTCTAGACAAAAGGATTGGAAAGGAAATAAGAGATCCAAAGGGGCAAAAAATGGAAACTGAATAAATAGCTTAGTACAGAAACTACAAAACCTTACTCACATTACATACTCCTTGAAAAAGCAAACTGGACAAAGCAGAAATCAATGACTGTGAAGAAGAAAAATTGAAACAAAATCAAATGATTACAGTAAAATCAGAAAAAGTAAGGTCATCTCCCATCAAAAACAACTGATCTAGAAAAGTGGTCAAAGAGACATGATCTAAGAATCAGTGAACTGAAAACCTCAACCATACAAAAGTCTAGATACCATATTTTAAAACCTAAATGGAACTTGCCTATCTATACTTATTAGGACTAGAGGACAAAGTGAATATATAAGGAATCCATCAGTCATTTAGTGAAAAAAACCCTCAAAATTAAAGTTTCCAATAACTCCAGAGCCAAAATCCAGAGTTTCCAAGTCAAAAAAAAAAAATAATCCAAGCATCCAGAAAGAAAGAATTCAAGTATTAAGAGCCAGAGGGCAGCCAGGTAGCACAGTAGATAGAACAGTGGGCTTACAGTGAGGAAGACTTATCTTTGTGGGCTCAAAACTGGCTTTAGACACTTATTAGCTGTGTGACTCTGGGCAAGTCACTTATCCCTGTTTGCCTCAGTTTCCTCATGTGTAAAATGAGCTGGAGAAAGAAATGCCAAATAACTACAGTATCTTTGCCAAGAAAATCCCAAATGGGATGACAGAGTCAGACTTGACTGAAAACAACTGAATAGCAACAATATTAAGAGCCACAGTCAGGATTACAAAAGAAAGACATGCTAGCTAAAACTCAGAATTCATCAGTTCTCTCTCTGGAGGTGGATAGCATTTTTCACCATGGGTCCTTTGGAACTGTCTTGGATTGTTGTCTTAATCAGAATAGGTAAGTCTTTCACAATCAGTTGTTATAATATTACTGTTATCGTATACAATGTTCTGGTTCTGCTCACTTCGTTTTGCATCACTTTAAGTAAGTTTTCCCAGTTTTTTCTGAAATCTTAACCCTGGTCATTTCTTATAGCACAATACTATTCCATTACAATCAGATACCACAACTTGTTCAGTCATTCCCAATTGATGGGCATCTTCCCAGTTTTCAGTTCTTGGTACCATAAAAAGAACTGCCAGGCCTAGAGTCAGGAAAACTTAAGTTCAAATCCAGCCTCAGACACTTAATAGCTGGGTGACTCTGGGCAGGTCACTTAACCCTGTTTGCCTCAGTTTCCTCATCTGTAAAATGAGCTGGAGAAAGAAATGGCAAATAATGACAGTATCTTTGCCAAGAAAATCTCAAATGGGGTTAGACATGACTGAAACATGTAGAGTCTACATGTTTCAGTAGGGCCTTTTTTTCTTTTATTTCTTTGGGATATAGACCTAGTAGTAGTATTGCTGGGTCAAAGGGAATATAGTTTTATAGCCTTTTTGGCAAAGTTCTAAACTGTTCCCTGGAATGGTAGGCCTAGTTCACAACTCCACTAATAGCACAAAAGTGACCCTATTTTTTCACATCCCCTTCAGTATTTGTCCTTTTCTTTTTCTGTCATGTTAGCCAATCTAATAGGTGTGAGGTGGTACCTCAAAATTATTTTAATTTGCATTTTCCTGATCAGTAGTGAGTTAGAGCATTTTTAATGTGACTATTGATAGCTTTGATTTCTTCTTCTGAAAACTGCCTGTTCATATCCTTTGAACATTTATTAATTGGTATATGGTTCATATTTTTTATAAATTTGGCTCAGGTCTTTATATACTTGAGAAATGAGGCACTTATCAGAGAAACTTGGTGCAATATTACTTTCCCACTTTCCTGCTTCCTTCTCATTTTGGCTGCTTTGGTTTTATTTGTGCAAAAACTTTTTAATTTCATGTAATCAAAATCATCCATTTTGCTTGCCATGATCATCTTTATCTCGTTTGGTTGTAAACTTCCCTTATCCATAGTTATAAGAGGTACATTTTTAATGCTTCCTTAATTTACTTAAGATACCTCCCTTTTAGGGGCAGCTAGGTGGTGCAGTGAATAGAGCTCTGGCCTTGGAGCCAGACACTTAACACTTACTAGATGTGTGACCCTGATCACCTCACCAAAAAAAAAAAAAAAAAAGAAAAGAAAAAAAAAGATACCACCCTTTATTTCTAAATCATTTATCCATGCCAACCCCGCCCCCCACCCAGTGTCACAGACCTCTCCTGACCTCCTAAGTTTATTGGGCTGGAAAAATGTCTCACCCTAACCTTTTGTTGGCTCTGTTGCTCAACAGCTCAATTTGAGACATTACTTTAAAGTTGTATAAAGGGGAATGTTGGGATAACTCAGCTATAGTGTTTCTACTACTGTACCATCTTGGCTCTACCCCCGGAAGTTTCTCTAGTGCACTTTAGTATGAAATAAGACTGGAAAAATAGCTTAGAGACCAACTATAATGGACCCTGGATTCCAGGTTTATGAGTTTATATTTTATCAAAGAAGAAGAAAGAAAAAAACTGGTCTTTTTTTTTTTTTTT